>NC_083227.1:108308045-108623295 GCF_032191835.1 Heteronotia binoei | reverse complement strand
TCCCCTTTGCTTTCCTGTACAGAGGAGTTTTTGTGCTGTTAACTAAACAGGGACTTGCTAGAAAGCTAAAATATAATTGTAATGTGCTTTGATTGTGGGAAGGATGCTGTGGGGCAGAATTCAGAGCTATGAATGTACTACATGAATATAGTGAATTGAGGGACTTCAGGGGTTGGAAAATGCCGAGCTGAACTGCTTCTCAGAAGGGGAGCAGGCTGGAACTTCTGTTCGGGACAGTGGAAGGCAATCTAATGCCTACTGCCTACTTTTCTCAGTCAGAGATCAGTCCAAGATATGCACAGGAAACTTTGAGGAGATTTACCTTGGCTAAAAGGGAGTCCCGAGGTGGGGGGGGGGGCTCCTTTGAGGGATCTCCGGAGACGAGTTGCATTTTCATCATCTGCAGAAGTTTCCAGAGTCATTTATTTGACATAAGCTCGACAGGATCCTAATCTTCTTTGATACTGCTAAACATCTAAAGCTATACAAGACCGGTGTTGATCTGGATAACTACAGAAAAGGTACAGATGGCTATCTTTCATTCTGGGACTAATTAAAGTTAAACAAAATAAAATCAGAAGGTGGGAAATTGAAATCTAGAAAGCTTGGAAGAAGGGGAGAAGGGGCGAAATTTGGACTTTGTAAATTTAAAAGACAGTGCTAAAAAGTGGAAAGGAATTTATTGTTTTGTCTACTTGCGGTTTTGGAGAAAAAGCCCCATTGTCATAGACTTGCAGCTCCCACAGCCAACGCAGGAAATACGTCAAGCATCGTGAGATATCTCTACCAGCGAAAACGAGATTTGGTGGCAAGCAAAGCAGGAAGTATCGAATAGAAAAGGGAAATCATTGAAGCAGCCAGCCTACTCTAGGACTATAATATCATAGAAAAACATCGGCAGCCATTGCTAGGAGGCTAAAAATTAAATAAAATTTTTAAAGTGTTCGGGACATTAAAAATTGGTGTAGCTGACAGAGGTGACGATTATAAGGTAAATATTATTGGACATTACTGTTAATAACTATTTTAGAAGCCTCTAGAGAAAAAAGGAAATTTTTTTTAAAGTGTGGCAGAAAGTCACGACCGCCATTTTGGAAAAAATAAAAACTTTAAAAATTAATATCTGAGCCCAGGAGGCTCTGAGGACAGTGAAATTAGGCTTATTGAAAAGAGCAAGCCTCACTCTTTTAAATCTAATAGTTGAAATTTAATTTGGTGAGGTCATAATTTTCGGTGTTTTTACATGTCAGACCATAAGCAAACCCGTGCAAGGACTGCTTCACTGGAGAAAATGCAGGACCAATTAGATGCAATGGAAGCCAGGATAGTGAAAGGGATGAGGGAGATGGTAACTGCTTCCAAAAAAGAAATTAGAAAAGATATTGAAGAGCTAAAAAAAGATATAGAGGATCTCAGAAATGAGACTGTGGTGACATCAAAAAAAGTGTAACAGGTGGAAGGGAGAGTGAAAGTACATGATTCCACCTTGTTAAAAATACAAGAAAAAGTGGTAATTCATGACTGCAAATTGATGGAGACCCAGATACGTCTGAGAGGAGTACCTGAGGATGAAGAAACTGATTTGAAAGAATATGTAATAAAAATAATTGCAGAATTTTTGGAGGAAAATCCTGAAGGGACTAGAAACGTATGACTATGTATAAAGTGAACTCACTATATGCCAAGAAAAATAATCTACCAAGAGATGTGGTTATAAGATATATGACAAAAGAAATGGTGGGAAAAATCATGAATAAAAACTTTGAAAAGACATTGATAGTGAGAGGCAGCAGAGTAAGAATTATGAAGGCATTGCCAAGACAAATGATAAATGACAGAAGAGCATATAAGAAATTAACAGGAAAATTATGGGACAATGAAATGAGGTATAGATGGAGAATACCTGAAGGTTTGAGCTTTGAGCTACAAGGAAAAAGGATTACAATTACAAGCACACAGGAACTGCGTGGATTTTATGAAGAACATAAAGAATTTGCACCAGGATGGATTACAAATTATTATCTTGGAATGTAAATGGACTAAATTCACCACAAAAAAAGAAAGGCAACTTTTTATTGGATTAAAAAGCAAAATTGTAATATAGTTTGTTTACAGGAAGTACATATCAAACAAAAGGATTACAAATTTTTATGGAATAAACAATTGGGACTAGAATTTCATTCATTGGCTGGACAGAAGAAAAGGGGAGTGATTTTTTTATATTAAACAAGAATTGGACCCGAAACTAGTGTTTAAAGATAAAGATGGAAAATTTGTAGCAGTAGAAATAATATTAAATGCAAAAAACCCCGTTGTTATTGGGACTGTATGCGCCAAATGGAGCAAAGGATGCTTTTTAAAAAGACATTATACAACAATTTGATGAAGTGGCATATGATCAAGTTTTGATAATGGGGGACTTTAATGGAACAATTAAGAACACATTGGATAGGTCTGGGGGGAAAATAATAAGGAAGGAAAATTGCCAAAGTCTTTTTTTGAATTGGTCAAACAAAAAAACTTGGAGGATATATGGAGGAAATTTAATCCTGAAGTGCGGGACTATACCTTTTTTTCCAGCAAGATAAAACTTTTTCCAGAATTGACATGTTGTGGGGTACTAAAGATTTAGGCCTTATAACAAAGAAAATCGAGATTTTACCTAAAATAGGGGCTCATCATAACCCAATAATGTGGATTACAAAATTGTCTAAAAAGTTGAGAAGATGGAGATTGAATGAAGATTTACTACAGAATAAAGAAATAGTGACATCTCTAGAAAATGAAACTAAAGCTTTCTTCCAAATAAACGATAAAGATATAGAATTTCAGACGGTGTGGGATGCTTATAAAGCAGTAATGAGAGGAATATTGATTACATTGAATAATAAAGACAAGAGGGCAAAAGAAAAACAGATGCTGAACATTCAAAATGAAATAAAGAAAAAAGAAGGGGAACTGAGGCCAGGGAAAAAGAAAATTATGAGGGAGATTACAATATTACAAACACAAATGAGACATTCGTTAAATAAAGAACTGGAATGGATCTTGAAAAGGTTGCAGCAAAAATCTTTCGAGGGAGCAAATAAATCTGGAAAATATTTGGCCTGGCAATTGAAGAAAAAGAGAGAAAGTAAAATTATTAATAAAATTGTGGTGGAGGGAAGAGAGGTGGTAGATCAAGAAGGAATAAAAAGAGAATTCTTTAAGTATTGCCAAATTATTTAAGGGTGTTAAAATAAAGAAAGAAAAGATGGAAGAGTATTTACAAAATATTAAAATAGCACCCTTAACAGAAAATATGGGAAAAGTCTTGAATGATCCAATTGAAAAAATAGAAATTGAAGCAGCAATTAATGCAATGAAAAATGGAAAAGCACCAAATGGATATACAGCTAAATTATTTAAAACCTTCAAAGAGGAGTTAATTCCGAAACTTCAGAAATTGATGAACATGATAAGAATAAAAGGGAAAATACCAAATACATGGAAGAAAGCTGTTATTTCGTTGATTCCAAAGGAAGATAGAGATGTCACGAATGTAAAAAATTATAGACCAATCTCACTATTAAATAATGACTATAAAATATATACAAGAATCTTGGCAGAATAGCTTAAACAATATTTGATAAATTTTATAAAGGACGATCAAGTGGGGTTTCTCCCCAAAAGGCAAATAAGAGACAATATTAGAACTGTTGTAAATATTGTAGAATATTATGAAAGACATCCAGAAAAGGAAGTAGCATTATTCTTTACGGATGCAGAGAAAGCATTTGATAATTTAAATTGGGACTTTATGTTTGCAGTAATGGAGAAAATGGAGTTGGGGGAAAGCTTTATAAGGATGATAAAAGCAATATATACTGAACTACATGAAAGGTTATGTATAAATGCAGATCTTACAGAAGACATGATAATTAGCAAAGGTACAAGACAAGGCTGTCTGCTTTCCCCACTGTTGTTTATAATGACTCTTGAAATCTTACTGATGCAAATCCAAGAAGATAAAGAAATAGAAGGATTAAAAGTAAAAGGATTTACTTACAAATATAGAGCATTTGCTGATGATGTAATGTTTATAAATGAAAATCCCATACACGTCACACCTTTGTTGTTAGCTAAAATACAAGAATATGGGGAATTGGCGGGACTGTGTATTAATAAAGAAAAATCAAATCTTCTATGTAAAAATATGCAAGTAAGCAAACAAAAGGAACTGCAGAAGATAACGGGATGTTAAGTTACCTCTAAGGTAAAATATTTGAGTGTGGAGATAACAATGAAGAATATTGACTTGTTTAAAAACAATTATGAGAAGCTATGGTGTAAAATGGATGAAGATATGATAAAATGGAATAAACTTAATTTGTCATTGCTTGGCAGAATAGCTGCAATTAAGATGAATATTTTGCCAAGAATAATGTATTTGTTTCAAACTATTTCGATTGTGAAAGACAGTAAACAATTTAATAAAAGACAAAGGAAAATTTCAGAGTTTGTGTGGGCTGGGAAGAAACCAAGGATCAAAATGAAAATTTTAACAGATGCAAAAGAGAGAGGAGGATTCCAATTACCAGATTTAAAATTATATCATGAAGCAGTTCGTCTAGTGTGGATAAAAGAATGGGTGATGCTGTTAAACAAAAAAACTTTTAGCGTTGGAAGGTTATGGAAATAAATTTGGCTGGCACGCTTATATGTACTATGGGAAAAAAAGATGGATTTTTTTTCTCTCACCATTATATAAGAAATAATTTGCTAAATACTTGGATGAAATATAAGAAGTATGGGGATGAAAGAAAACCGTTATGCATAGTGCCAGCAGAAGTAATAAAAATAACAGCTGAGACGGGTGAAGAAAAGTGGTTGTCATACAATCAACTATTAAAAATACAAAGTGGCAAAATAGAATTGAAAACTGCTGAAGAATTGAATAATAACTATGATTGGTTCCAAATGCAACAAATAAAGAGCTTGGTGGAAAATGATATTAAAACTGAAGGAATAAGAAGAGAGCAAACAGAAATGGAAAAAGTTCTGCTTGGAGACAATGAAAAATTAATTTCAAAATTATATAAATTACTTTTAAAATGGTCTACGGAAGATGAAGTAGTGAAATCTCAAATGATTAAGTGGGCAATTAATGTAAATAAAGAAATACAGATGGAAACTTGGGAATATGTGTGGAAGAATTCTATAAAGCTTTCGACGTCATAGTATTAAAGAGAACTGTTTTAAAATGATGTACAGATGGTATATGACTCCTAAAAAGTTGGCAACGATGAACAATAAGATGCCAGATAGATGTTGGAAATGTAAAAAACATGAAGGTTCTTTCTACCATATGCGGTGGACTTGTGAAAGAGCAAAAAAGTATTGGCAGATGATTCAACAAGAAATTTCTAGGATCTTGGGATATGAATTTAAGAAAGTTGCAGAGACTTTTCTGTTGGGATTACAAATGGAAAAATTTCCAAAAGAAGATAGAACTATAATCTGGTACTTGCTTTCAGCTGCTAGGACACTGCATGCGCAGTTGTGGAAGCAAGAAAAAAATACCAGAGAAATGGGATTGGATTGTAAAAGTTATGACATGGAGTGAAATGGACAAGTTAACAAGAATTTTAAGAGACTATGACTTAGAAGTTTTTAAGATGGAGTGGAAAAAGTTTAGAAGATATGTAGAAAAAGAGTGGAAAATAAAGGACATTGGACAATTTTTGATAATGATTAAGTCTTAGAAGGAAGAAGAATATTAATCTTTGTTTTTATTAGTTAAGGGTACCTTTAAATGTTAGTATTTTAAGTAAATAACACTGGCGGGGGTCGTAACGGGGGGGAGGGGTTGTTAGAAAGTAATATATGGGATAGATAAAAAGAAGTTATTAACAATGCAAGAAATATTGTTACCATTTGTTACTAAATAAAATTGTTAAAATGTGAATATAGTGAATTGAGACTCAGATCTTTCAGATAGTTCAGAGAAAATTGCTTGCATTCTTTATGGAAGCCCTAATCCTTTTCAGAACATTGGGATTTGATTCTCTCATTCAGGGTTTATGAGATGGGGCCTGTGAGAAATCGTGAGGAAACTGCTGGACATTCCCATCCCAGGTATTCCTCTGTTAGATTCCTGAAATTCTCCAGGGCTTCTTGAACAGGCTGGTTTACCTGTAACTGATGCTTAAGTGCTCTCAGGGCGCCATCCCTTGTAAAACATTTTCAGTCCTTATCAGGCCTTTTTAAAAAAAGGTTCCTTTTTTCTCTTGGGCAATTCACAAAGTCATATTTTTTCTGCACACCTGGCAAGTTCCCTCAGCCCATAGCGGATTTTACCTTATTTGTGGGTAGCTCTTTTGTGTTGGTTTCATCTAGGAGTTGTCTTAGTGATTCTGAGGCTCCAGACAAAAGGATGGTACCCCAGAATTAGAAGAAGGCCGTAGATTTATACCCCACCCTTCTCTCTGAATCAGTCTCAGAGTGGCTTACAATTTCCTTTATCTTCTTCCCCCACAACAGACACCCTGTGAGGTGGGTAGGGCTGAGAGAGCTCTTCTAGAAGCTGCCCTTTCAAGGACAACTCTTGCAAGAGCTATGGCTGACCCAAGGCCATTCCAGCAGCTGCAAGTGGAGGACTGGGGAATCAAACCTGGTTCTCCCAGATAAAAGTTCACACACTTAACCACTATACCAAACTAGCCAAAAATTACTCCTGGGGGGTGCCCCCACCATCGCAAATGAAGGAAGAAGACAGGGTGAAAAGGGCAGCCCCCTTGTCTGCCTGTACAGCAAGTAATAAACTGGGCACCTTGGCTCAGTGGTAGAGCATCTGCTTCGCATGTAGAAGATTCCAGGTGGATATCTGCCTGAGTCCCCGGAAAGCCACCGCCAGTTAAGTAGGCAATACTGATCTGATGGATCAATAGTCTGATTCAGTATAAGGCAGAATCAAGTATTCATGTGTTCAACATGACTTGGAAGATGGCAGAGGCAGCCTTCTCTCTGTGGAGCTTTGGCTGCCAGCTCATAGCTCCCCACCACCACTCCATAGCTGATTACCTCCACCCATTTCCTAAGTCTCAGAGGGCACAGTGCATTGTTGGCTCTCACCTGACTCAACTGCTATGGATATCCCCATGCCTAAGATCACCTCTGCATCCAAATGCTGTTGTCCCTGTCACCCAGGAATGCCATTTGGGGCAGCAATCCACTGATGACAGGATTTCTGTCTATGGAGATGCTCTGGTAGATCAGAGCCAGCAGTCTTATATCTGCATAAACTGATGAGAATCTTGCCACCAGTTTGAGCAGGAGGTAGTTTGGTTCATTGCACTAATACTAAGGGGTTATAGTTCAGCTACTCCAAGTGAAAAAAATCAGATGTCAAGGATTCTGATTTCCATTCTCTTCTTCAAGTGCAGCAGCCTTACTTAATATCTGGGAACAAAGGTGGCCTAACAAAACTGCTGAGTCAGTTTCCGTGTCATTTTTTTTTTTACAATGAAAACATGGCAATGATTTACAAGCTTAGGTAAACTTAGAGATAGTTGCTGCTTTCCTTTACCCTTTCAGGATATCAGTATACTACAAATAATGGGCATAAGAGTGTGTAAAGAAACAGGCTACTAAACATTTTTGGAAGGCTGATACACTTAAACGTCACTATTGTCTGTGAAGTAACCTTTCTGCTGGGAGAGGTAACTATAACAAATCTCCAAAGCAACTAGTTTTCTGAAACAGCTGAATTCTACCAATCTTGGGTTTGTTTATGTGTTTTGTTTTTGAGAGGCAGGAGTTTTACATTGTCAGGTCTCTGTGTAAATACCAAATTACAGTATATTTTGAGGAAGATCTGATGATGATGAATATATATCAGTTGTCCTTTATATCAATTCTCTAATATATGGAATGACATCTGAGAAAATAGCATCTTCCTGTGCATATAATGAATATTGAATAATGTATCAAAGTTGTTCTAAAGTTCTGCACAACTATTTCAGAATCTTAAATCTTGGACTGTTTAGTGGGCAGTGGCCCATATCTGGATCTCAAATTGAAATTTTGTGGACCTGTAGCCATCATGGCACAGGCTACAAATCCAATCCAATGCAGAGGGCACCTGGAGTTTCAAAATGAGCCACTACTGCCTATGATCTAATCTCTCAGAGAGGGAGTGTTAGTTAATTATCCAACAATTGACTGCAGAGCGAACACCAACATACTACAAATTAATGGCCCCAAATTCCAGCTTCTCAGCCTCACCATCCAGTTTTGACCGCAGTTTGGAATGGAGCCCAAGAGTACTTACAGGGCAAACTGGGACTGGAGATTTCACTAATTCTGTTTTCTTTTTCATTCAACAAGCTTGTAAAAATCTAAATATCAGAACCCTACACTTGAGTGGTGCCTCCAGCCATTCTTACCTTTTTGCAAACCAGTAAAAGAACCACCACATTTGAAGTGAAAATATGAACATTATTTAATAACTGATCCTCTGTAATAAACAATTTGAAAATATTTTACAAGGAATCACACACACAATATTTTACAAAGATTTTAGTCTTTTACATTTTTCAACTCTTCTGTACAAAAAAAATTAAAAACCCATTTTGAATCATTAGAAAGAAAAAAAAAATTAGATGAAGAGTGATAGGAATTGATTGATCCCAGCAGCTGTAGGAACAACTACTTGATGCTTTGCTTTTTTCTTTTCTTTTAAAACTTAAAATATAATATAATATATATATATTTATAATTATGTATATTTCTGTTTTTTTCTTTTTTCTCAAATGAGCAGCACCCGACTAGACTACAGATTTACATACACTCCTGGTAACACAGAGCCAGCCATCTGGTCAAAGCACAGTTCCCATAGACATAACCAAACACACACTGAAAAAGCTACAAGCAAAATGACCTTTAATTAACCTTGTCATTAGTTAGTGAATCACTTCCCTGCCCTTTTGGCTCTGGAGTTAAAGTTCCTAGGCTGGTCAAGGCCATGGGCCTCACCCTCCCTTTCCCACCCCTTATCCTACTACAAATTGTTTTGCTCAAATGGATATTAACATGTCCAGTGGTTTGAGTCATTGCTACCTCTCACTACTGCAAGCCACCAGTGAGTAAATAAACCAGCACACAGGAAAGGCTGAGCCAGGGCTTCTGCTCAGACCTTAAGAGGACTTCTAGAAGGAGAGTCCCTATCTGGGGACTGACTAGCTCCAAGATCTGATTGGGTTCCTTGTATAACCCGCTTTCCAGTGGCCAGGTTGTTATTTCGAGAGCTCATTTTGCGGGGAGGGACGGTGGCTCAGTGGTAGAGCATCTGCTTGGTAAGCAGAAGGTCCCAGGTTCAATCCCCGGCATCTCCAGCTAAAAAGGGTCCAGGCAAATAGGTGTGAAAAACCTCAGCTTGAGACCCTGGAGAGCTGCTGCCAGTCTGAGTAGACAATACTGACTTTGATGGACCCAGGGTCTGATTCAGTATAAGGCAGCTTCATATGTTCATTTGGGTACACATATTTAACCTTACCCTATCGCCACCTGTTTCCTACTCACTAGAATTCCCCTGTTCACAATTACAAACAAGACCTCTCTGTTAATCCCATATTGTTCTTTGTTATATAATAATAATAATAATAAATTTTATTTACCGTATATCCCGCCCTCCCCGCCTAGGCAGGCTCAGGCAGGAATACAAGAATAGTTCATTTTTGAAGAGGTACAAAAGTATGTGCAAGGGGTTGCTTTTTCTGTAGCATACCAACATTGATATCCCACTACAATTCTGAGAAATGATTTCTCCATCTGAAGGGTTTAGAAAAATACTTTCACCTGTCTACCATTAAAGGGTCATTTACTATGTTTTGTGAGACTACCTGTTTTCGATGAAAGTCATTCTCTGGATTTTCCTTTGTTCTTTTAATCTCTCCTCCCAGGTACCATCTCCATCAGCCTCCCATGGCTGATGCTGAAGAGCAGATTGGAGGGCTTATTAGTTTTCCTTATTATACAAAGGGACCCAGGATGGCTCACTGTACAAGGGTGCCTCTAATGGCAGGGGGCAGCAGTGGCAGCTGTTGACTACTGGAACTGTAGAATATCTTACAGATAACACAAGCTGTGCTGGGGGGTGGGATCTCCAGCCTTCATCTGCCATTCTAAACAATTATTTGGGAACAGCTGGATGTTTGGTAGATCAGCCACATATACATGTATAAATATATTTGGAGATCTCATTCTTGAAAGGCAACAATCACTAGGCAGGGAAATAACCAAAGTAGTTCTTTCCACATTCTCACCTGCATGTTTTGTGATGCTATCATCCCATGCACATAGCAAATCTTAACAAAAGAAGAACCATCCACATGCATTGCAATCAAGGCCAAGTTGTCTCAGCCTGTTTCATTGTTGGAAAAATTCACCACCCACATACTTGCCTGTTACAGCTCTGAAGCCTGGAGAAACAAGGTCTTTATTTCATCCTTGTAACACATTGAAATGTGAAGGGGTACTGTTGAACTGAGGGATGAGTTAACTGTTAAAGGAAGGCCTTCCTTTTGCCTTAGCACTGAACAGTAACATCTAACCAAGGGTTCTACAGTTTCCACATATGAAATGAACTGAAGCAGGGCAGCATCTCTGGTGCTTCTGTTACTCCTTGCCAGGCCACTGAGAGGCTGAATCCACTCTGAAGCCCATGTCAAATGCTGAAAGTGGAAATTGTGCCATGTTGCAACCTGTGCTGCTCTGCCTGAGGTGGGGCTGTGTGGAGATCTTCCATTGTCAGAGCTCTATTTAGCAGTCTTCATTCTCCCCTGAAAGGGAGGCCACAGCCAGGACCCAGGAAAATATAAAGCTGCTGTTAGAGCAGATATGCAAACAGAACTACAGAAACAAGCTTTTCACTGGAGATTCCATTTTTCTAATTGCCACAAGGAGATCTGGTGTTTAATGCACTACAACTGCATATCATCAAATGCCACAGTCATTAGCATTAGAAATCTCTAAATTACTAGGTGTAGCAGAAATCCAAACATTATATGTAGCAATGTATAGAACCACTGTAAGTCATAGGGAGACTACAAGATACAAATTAGGCAATGTTCAGCAACTGCTACAATGGATCTTTAATGACTTTTCCATCAACAACTCTTCAATTATAACCCTTAATGTGGAAAATAGACAGCTAGTGGCATAGAGTACACAGAGACACTGTGGAAGGACACTCACTGCAGCTGCATCATCTGATCTGGATGAAGCTTGGGGAAACCAGTTCTGCATGGTAGCGGCAGACTATGAAGTTTAGCAGTGCACTGCACAGCACTACACCACCTCCCATTGCTCCCCAAAGTAGTTTTTCAGCATTGAAACTTTTTTTCTAAAAAAGGAAAAAAGTGATTTAATTCCATGGAAAGTATAGGGGTTTAAATATTAAAAGGGCAACCATCTACCTGAAGCAGTTGGGTAGGGCAGGGCAAGCTCGAGGACAGAAACAATGCTCAAATCATTAGCACATCCAACTGTCCTTTTCATAGCTATGGCAAGGGGAAGTAAGCTCATCCCAGGGGAGGAAAAACACATTAACTTCTTGGACATCTGCGTAGATCAAACATTAAGTAATTTTTGCTTATTATCCATAACTAACAGGACTCTCTGGATAAGACTAGCTTTTATAGCATTGCTACTGATTTTGCATAGAAGGTGGAGTGTACCTCATACATTTGTGACTAAGCTTTGTTAGGTGTATAGTTTGAAAACAACATCTCTAAGGGCACCACACCAACAAAAACACTTCCGTTTGATCCCACTGGATATTAAGCTAGGTCTGGAGTAGGTTTGTGAAATCACCTGAGTAGCAATCCACACTTCCAGTGTGGTAAAGTACTCAGAAATATGGAAAGGCCTTTAACAAAATTATCTCTCCCCACCCTGATGACAAGCACTGCAGATCATATCTACTGACTCTAGATGCTCTGTGCTCCATCCCTGAATATCTGTTGCTAATGAGATACACTCTATGGAAGTACCCTGGCTCCAGAGCAGTAGCCAATCAGATTAACAGACAAAGTGGTGCAAGGGAGGCTATGGTTTCAGTCAGATTAAAGTGGAATGGACTTGGGGGTTTCAGCCAAACACGCTACAAACAGTTGCCCTCATCACAAAACAGTCACACAATTCGGCACAATTGGGCAGTCTCTGCTCAGAAGACACCAGCAAGATACTGGGAGTGCATCCACAGCCAGCAAAATTGATTATTACTGAGAGTATACCCAAAGAATAATGGTATGCTCTCTACTGTATATTAGGTAGAGTTAGAGCTACTAAAAACTTCCCAGTTTACTTCTTTGTAATTCTGTACAAGGCCAACGAAGCAAAACCACTACTGTTAGCACCAGTGGGAAAAAAGAAACAGTGAGAGACTTGGAAGGAGTGTTTTTTCCAGACACTTTACTCTTCTTTTGAACTATAGGATACTCAAAAGGAGGGGGGGGGGAACACATTGCTGGAAAAGGTAATGCCTGTGTACAAAGAAGAAGAGAAGAAGGCCTTGCAGGGGGCAGCAAGAAGACGATTAGATAAGACAGTGAGGTCTCCACCTTCTCTCATGTTAAGTGCCACTCCTTGTCTGTGCTCCAGATTGCTGTTCTTAGGGCAATTTCCCCCTTTTCAGAATGCCACGCTCAGTTTTACCGTCAGCTAGAGATGTAGTTAGGAACCTATCTCTGTCTCTCCTCTTTTCTATCAAGTATGTTAACTCCTAAATAAACCTTTATCTGCTCTTTAATCAGGTTGTGCACCATTGTTGTGTTAATTACTCTGCCAACAGGAGTTATGTTGGCCCAGATTAAGCAGATCTCTGATTAAAGGTAGAAAGATCCCCAGAGGCTTTTGGCATAAACATGTGAAAACCAAGGAATATGCACAGCATGGTCATGATAGATAGGCTCACAGAGAACAAGTATCTAATTTGGAGAGAATGAATTAAGTGTCACCTTCTTGAAGCAGGATTATTGAATGCTATCCAGGATGCCTGACAGGAGATGATGACCTGCCAAAGCAGAGAACCTAGGACTCCAATGAAAATGCAAGAGGCACCATGATCAAGGGTTTAACTGACAGAAATGTGTAAGAAGTAATTCAGATGCCAACAGCCAAAGCTGTGTGGTGTGAGCTGGAAAGCATGCATATAAATTCCTTGTTAAAGAACAAGCTTTATCTACAAAAGAAACTCTTCAGTATTAAAATGAAAGAGGGGGGTAATTTACATCATCATCTGCATGAGATGCCTGGATTAACTAAGCAGTTGAGGAGATCAGGAAAGGAAATCGTTGATCAAGATCTGATTGTGTTACTATTAATAAACCTATTAATAATATGAATAATATGAAAATGTAGTGCAGTTTGAATCTAAGGGTATCTGTCCCTCAGAGAAGTTGGAAATCAGCTGGAGGAAACATACACACACAGACAATTTGAAAAGTCTGACCAAAAATTTGAACTAAATGCTGATCAGATGGATTTGAATGTAAAAAACAAAGGATTGTTTGTCACCTCTGTAGGAAGTGAGGCCACATTAAGACAGATTATTCTACCATTAAGCAGAGGAAAGACTTTCCCAAAGCAAAGGGAGAAATGGCGAGGAAATTCCATTCAGTTTTAATGGGCCACCTTTAAAAAAAATGTTTTATATTAACACAACCAGCCACAAAAAAAAAATCGCATCTGGACAGTGCCTGCACAACTCACATGTGGGCTCATAAAGATTTATTTGAAATGTTAGATGAAGAAAGAGGCATTGAGACTGGGTCCAGACAGGCAGTTTAAGCTGAAACGGATGGCTCACAGATGGATTTAAGAATCAAGTTCAAGCATGCCCATCTGTCTTCTCTCCTCTCCTGCTCCTGTATTCACCCCGTCCTCCGGCATCTCTGAGGTGGCTCAGAAAGCTACCACTTAGAAAGTGGTAGCAAATTCTTCTGCCACACACCATCCACTTTTCCTGGTATCTGAACGTGGGAGCACACAAGAGAGGCAGATTGGTGGTGTGAACTTGTCAGGTCACTCCAAGCCACTTCCATTTAAAAAAAACAACATAACCACTGAGTGCATGAGTGTATGACTACTAGAATGAATGGGAGAAAAAGAAACCCAAACTGTGCTAAGGGGATGGTGTGCCATCTGACCATGCCAAAGTGCACCCCCCCCCCCCGCACATGGGATACAGGCAACTTGTGCGGGAGTGCCTGACTGGGAATAATCTGCTCTGTTTTGAACTGGCCCAATTTGGGACACCTCCCATGCACCCGAAACTGCCCATCTGCCTTAGTGTTGCAGATGGACAGAATGGCAGGAGGTATAGGCTCAGAAACCATAAAATTTAAACTTCCTATTGGAGAGACCCAGGATATCCTAGTTAAAAACTGCATTTATTTCCTAGAACTAATAATTTTATTTCTGTGAGAGTACTTGTGAAGAAAAGGCATGATTATATCTTTTGGGTAGAAAAATGCTATATCAGACAGAGTGGACAATAATTACAACTGGCAAAGTGCATCAGGACTTGCATGCAGAAAGCAAACTTTACCAAACATTGTGATCACAAGAATTGCTCTTGGCTATGGCACAGACGGTTGGGACAGAGACAATTATGCAATTAGCCAACTTGAAAGTCAAAATTTAATTAAAGTCATGCAGATGAGCAAATGTGCTGTTGAAGGAAAATGTACACATTGCATTCAAGCAAAGGGGGCGAGACCTAACTTTAACAAAAGGCATGAGACAAACCAGATGCACTGACCCTTAGAGCTGATTCACAGTGATATACACAGTGATTATTCTCTAGTGGGAATAAATATGTGCTAACCTTTACTGATGACTTTTGAAGACATATTGTGACCTACCTAATTAAAAAGAAAAGTCAAGTGCTGGAAAAATTTAAAGCATATGTGGGCAGTAACTGATCAGTAACAGATTTCAAAGAAAGGCACTAGCAATCTGCACTGATAATTGAGGAGAATATGTGAGACATGAAATTAAGGATTATTTGGCTGAAGAATAGAGCATTAGTTTACAATCCCATACACTCCAGAGTAGAATGGTCCAGCAGAAAGGAAAAATCGCACACTCACTGAAATGTGCAGTATGTTCCTTGAGGGTGAGGTGCCTAACAAGTGTTGGGGAGATTCAACACTGCTACCTACCTGCAAAACAGATTACCTACTAAAGGTGCAAGTACTACATCATTTGAACTGCAGTATGGGCATATACCCAGCCTGAATTATCTAAAAGTGGTTGGATCAAAGGCCTACACTTAACATTCCTAAAGAAAAGCAGACTACAGTGGATCTTGGAGCAGAAGGCATTTTTGTAGGCTATGCAGTAGGATGCAAAGGATACAGAAACCTCAACCCAGAAACAGTCAAAATCTGCAGTGTAGTCTACATTGATGAAAGGGAGAAATCAAGAAATATGAAGAAAGTGGATATCAGTGAATCTGTACAAACAGAAAAAAATGAAGCACAGCAAACAGAAATAGTGCATCTGAGCACAGTAGACAACACACAAAATGCACCTGCAGAGCCTAAAGAACCAGAAGGGGCTGCAGAGCCAAATGTCAGATGGTCAACCAGATTAGACAAAACAGTACCACCAAGACTTTCTCATCTAGGAAAGGCAGAAGCTATACCTGAGATTTCCACATGGGAAGACATATACCGTTTTCGTACACAGCTTACCTCGCAATCACAATCCTGTTCCCTCCGCAGCGTCCAGTCGGATTTCCCACCATCTGCACCGGAGTTACAGGAAGTGCCGCAGCTTCTGCGTTGCAAACGTAAACTGGGTTTTAGCGGTTTACGTTTGCTACGCAAAAGCCGCGGCACTTCCTGTAACTCCAGCACAGATGGTGAGAAATCCGACTGGATGCTGCAGAGGGAACAGGATTGTGAGTGCGAGGTTAGCTGTGTGCGAAAACGATAATAGCAAGAATGCTTGTCAAAGAAGCAGAAAAATGGAGAAGAACTGCAGAAGAGAATGAGTCTCTGATCAAGAACTGAACATGGACACTCACAGAACCACCCCCAGGGAAGAGGGCAGTAGAACCAAGCATGATGAAGAAGGGGAAGTACAAAGATACAAAGCCACTTTGGTTGCTAAAAGATACTCTCAGGAGTATGGAGAAGACTGTTATGAAGCCTTTGCACCAATGGTGAGACATACTTCAATAAGAATGCTCTTAAGCATAGCAGCAGCCAGGAAGATGTATGCGGAGCATATGGAAATAAAGACTGCTTTTCTACACAGGAAAAAAATGGAAGTTGTTTACACATAGAACATCCACCAGGATTTGAACAAGCCAGTACAAATCTTTGAAGACTACCAACGGTCCATAAAACTTGCATAGATGGAGATAGGGTTGCCAAGTCCAATTCAAGAAATATTTGGGGACTTTGGGGGTGGAGCCAGGAGACATTGGGGGCGGAGCCAGGAGCAAGGGTGTGACAAGCATAATTGAACTGGCCATCACATTTAAAGGGACCACACATCTTTTAAATTCCTTCCCTTCATAGGAAATAATGAAGGATAGGGGCACCTTTTTTGGGGGCTCATAGAATTTGGACCCCCTGGTCCAATCTTTTTGAAACTTGGGAAGTATTTTGGGGAGAGGTACTGGATGCTATGCTGCAAATTTGGTGCCTCTACCTCAAAAAACAGCCCCTGAGCCCCAGATACCCGCGGATCAATTCTCCATTATTTCCTATGAGAATAAGTCTCCATAGGGAATAACAGAGTTCCCTCCCCTCCCCCCGCTTTCTCTCTCTCTCTCTCACTCACACACACGCTTAACTTTCTCTGGTGCCTCCACAACAAGGTCTGGAGAGTACGGGGGCTACACTGCTCTCTTTTACACACACACTCACTTGTCTGAAACCAAAGCAAAACAAACGGAGGGGCTGCACTCTGATGAGGTCTGCTGTTGCTAACCCTTCCCCATGAAATACTTCCTGCTCCAATTTAAAGGAACACACATTTTAAAACTGGACCTGTTTGCAGGTCCTGCCAGAGATCTAGAGGTACATGGTGGCTGTGGGGGAGGGACTTCCCCCACCAACCAGCTGGCTGGGGGCAGGGGGAAGCCTGTAAAACTGGGGGATCCCCCGCTGGGACCTGGGGATTGGGAAGCCTAGATGGAGAAGATCAACTCAAGAACTAAACACATAGATATGAAGAATCACCTAGTAAGAAACATGCAAGGGCTTGTTGAGTTATCCTTACCAAGCCACTTTCTTGAGAAAAGTTTGAAAATCTGCGTAAGAAGATGAATCTTGTGGACTAGAGTTTGAGAAGGAGTGTTGGAAAAGGCAATGCTGGTGTACAAAGAAAAAGAGAAGGTCCTGCAGGGAGCAGCAAGAAGTCAATTAGGATAGTGAGGTCAGTACCTTCTGTCCTATTAACTATCATTCCTTGTAGGTCTTCAGATTGCTACTCTCGGGGCAATTTATCTCTTCTCAGAAGTGTCACACTCATGGTGTATTCACACTACACTAAATAATGCATTTTATGTCTGAATTTTTGCTATTCTTCACACAGTAAAAATCTGGATGTAAAATGCATTATTTAGTGTAGTCTGAACACACCAGCAATCTTACCCTCTTTCTCAGCTAGAGTGTACTTAGGAACCTCTCTCTGTCTCTTCTCTTTCCTATCAGGTATCTTAATTCCTAAATAAACCTTTATCTACTCTTTAATTCAGTAGTGCACCATTGCTGTGTTACTCTGCCAACAAACATGGGACAGAACCATGGTAAAGGTGATTTTGAGAGAGCTTAATCACTCTCCTACTTTCACGAACTAGAATCAGTAGAAATGAAGCAAACACGCTGCAGTTCATGTGCCAAAGGTCTACTTCCAGATCTCTCTGATACATATTATCTACAAAAGACAGTTCCCTTTTGCATGTATTTGCATTGTATTACCATGTTTGTTTTAGCAGCCTGACCCTGATTTTACCTTCAGCCACTCAGCCAGACCGCAGAAATACTCCTTCAGATAAGTTCAAGGACTTTAAACAAACAGTTGCAGGGTATGTATCCTAAGGCAGTTACAGCCCATAAAAGCTTTTAAAGACAAACCAGGACTATGTGAGTCTTTTGCCATCTGTCTTGAAGTGAAATATAGTAGGAATACAACAGGTATAATATTCTGTATCACAAATGAGGTGGCAGCATAAGATTTTAAAGAACCCCATATTTCTGGTTTAGCACTAAAGCACCAAATCAGGAACACAGAAAGTTTGTTAAAATATATCATGAAATTGTCATCAAAAGTCAGCTGTAATTTTGCTTGCAGACTTGCAGATTCAAGTACCTGTACCACTGGTTGCTCCTAGATTTCCTTATAAAAAAAGAAAATGAAGTTCGTAACACTTTCACTGCTCATAACAGTTGGAATGTAAAGGCTTAGATTCAGTGGGTGGAAAAAGTTTTTGCTTGTGGAGCTATGACATTGTGAACTTGGAACAGGGTCCAATGCTACCTCACAGCATTTCATAATTCTGTTGTAAATTGCATCATAGCTAATTAACTGTTTCCAACTGGTGAAGTCTGTAGTTGTACATGTTTCCTAGACTGTGACTCTTGCACCAAACAAAGCAGAAACAAGACAAGCTATTCCCCTCTTCACTGTCTACTCTAAGTGTAGAGGTGATGTAATCACAAATTACTTTTATTATGGAATATGCACAAATAGAGACCTGAACCATAGTAATTCAACCAGTGCAAGACCTAAAGGAACAGGCAGCTTTGAACAGAACATCTGATGAATTGTAATTTGACTCTTGTTTTAGAACCTGCAACAGATCGTATAATAATCCCAGACATGGAACGTGGACCTGCAAAGCTGTTCTGAAGGGTTCTGTGTGTCTGAGATGGGCAGCAGGTGTCACAGTAACTTCCATTATAACACAAAGTACTTTCACATTTTTAAAAAAGTACATAGAAAATAATTGGTATTCTGCAGAAGATCTGCTTTTAGGGGCTGGCTTGTGCTCTTATTCACCCCTGTAATTATGGTACTTGATAGCTGGAGGGCACTGTAAAGGTACAGTAACAATTCTGCACAAAGTCAGGAAGAAAACCTTTGGCTACCACCTTCTTTGTTTGGTTTGGCATATATTGCTTCAGCCAGAGGTGGAGGAAAATATCTGTTAGGGGAAAGAGGACAGTGTGGACTTGGAATAAAGTCACCTTCAGCTTGGCCAGCTTCACTTTTGGTTCTCCTCAAGGGCAGGATACAGCAGTAACCACAAAGGGAAGGGTTTGTAGCACTTTAGGGAGCTGGAAATCATGTTTTCTTAACTAATCAACACATTTTCAAGCAAGGAAATTATTTGAGACAAAGAATGTTGGACATGGTCTATACCTGTTACGTGTTCTGGTACCTTAGTATTCATTTTGCTCCTGATAGAACCTCTGTTACATGCAAGGGTTACTAGAACGCTGTGCATAAGAACCTTGATACACGGCCATCTCCCTTACTCACTCTGCAAGTCCTCTTAGTATGGAGTTACTGATTTAAATAAATAATACTGACCATAAAATTCAAGTCAAATCCTTTTTTTTTTCTTTGTGTCCTTGTTGCTGACAATAAATATTATAATTTGTCAGGCTAAAATGCTTGGAAATTAGATGTAGAAAGATCTAGTTTAAAATCTTCAGGCTAAAAACAAAATCATAATAAATTTAAAAATTGATCTGAGATGGATCTAACGAATGAGAGATTCAGCAACGATGGCCTTGAAAAGCACAGCATGAACTGGGTGGAATGGAGATGCTGCGGTGACATCCTAAGATTACTTTGAGTTTAACAAGCCATTGGAACTGGCTAAAAAGTTAACTAAACTACAGAATCAATTTGGCAAGAATATACCACTTTTTCTGATCTATTGATTTTTGTTGTTGCTGTTTGCATGATTGGGATGGGAAGGTAAATTGTTTCAAACACAATAGTAATTTGTCAGCATTGTTGGTTAAATACTTTTAAGACAAAATGATGAGACACCTCCTGATGAAACTGATAAAAGTCTCCCAGAATTCCAGAGATTCAATGGGGAAAAATTATGAGGCCGCTGTTCTTCTTATTTGGCCAACAGCTCAATGGGTGGAAAGAAGAGCAATGAATCAAAGCTCAAGGATGTTCACTGTGTGGAGAAGGTCACGGTGGTTCATACTTCCCCAAGTCTTGCTCAGAGCTCTGTGTTTGCACAACCTGCTGTGCAGAGACACTGGACGGGCAAGGAGAGAATGGGAGAAAACAAGAAACAAACAATTAAAACAGCTTTGAACGAAGAAAGAACGTTCCTCATGAGTGAGTGCCAAGGTGTAACCAGAGTCGATGGGACTAGGCAGCTGCCCTCCTCTGGCAAGTCTGGAGGAGATGGAGATGGTGCAGAAAACAAATATGGATGGGCTGGACTAAATGGATGTTTCAAAGGCAAGATGCCAAGGGCAGTGGATTGTGACAGGCAGTCAAATAGAGGAGGAGCAGCTGCAGAGATATCAAGATTCTCCAGGAGGGTCTATATGATGCTCCTCTGCCACAGTCTGAGGTATCTTCCTGTAGAAACAAGAAGTAAAAAAGAAAGTTACGTTAGATCTGTTCATCTGTATGTGGTCAGGAACATCACAGTTGCTTTCACACTGGGACTCAGCGCACATGCTTCAAGATGTTTTTCCTTGGAAAAAACCTAAACCATGGTCTTCTGATCTAGTGACTGTTTGGCATACTATCCTTGGCCCTATCTGCTTTTCTCTGTCTCACTAGCATATGATCTGAATGGTAAATATCCCATGGTAAATTTCCAGTGACAGAAAGTATTGCTGGCAGCAAGACAGGATTTCCTCACCTCTCCCTCCTATTTTGAAGCCTAAAATGATCCCTGAAATAGTGCTGCTGGGGGAAACCCCCCTCCCTCAGAACAGGGTGAGGTCTGCCACAGGAATACGGGATCTGCAAAAATCACCCTCCTTCTATTAAGGGACATTTTCTATGGGATGCCTAAGTCAATATCTTTGAATCTTTACTGTAATTAAATTCACCTAACAGTCACCCCAGAAATGGAAAAAGATAGCGTTCTGTTTTTAAAGGCAGGGAAAGGAAGCACAATGAGATTAGAAGTGTACATACAACAGTTTCTCTCAGGAATAGCGGCTACAATTTTTCTCTGTACTGGACAGATTTACCAGTTAGGGGTTTGTCACTGGAATAGAAGTACTTTGTTAAAGAGGTACTGTGTCCATTCAGTGTTTCTTGCTTGGACAAAGGATGGGTATGGACTGAAAAAAATGGAAGTTCATATGGGCTCGGGGTCCGTGGGTTTTCATGGACCACCATGGACCTCGTTTAATGGACTGGCCAGTTGTTTGTTAGGTTCATAACTTCTGGATGCAGTAAAATGCCCCCCTGTGTGCTAGAGATGCCAAACTTGCATCAATTTTCCAGCTGACTGTCCTCTATCTGCCCAGCAAGTTTGTTGGAGGTTGGATTTAATGGGGCTGAGTTATGCATCTCCAAAGCGGGTACCCCCAGGAAAGTGCAGGTTCAGGAGTATGTCAAACAGACCCCCCCACAAGCTAGAGTCATCAATCTCACTGTGGACCTCCCTGGGATGCCCCTCTAGCTGCCTTCCAAGTTGTTTGCAGATTAGCTTTGGGAAAAGGGGATATCCTAGGGCCCAATGTGTAAAAGGGGATGGAGTATGTCAAAGATGACCCTCCCCACCCAAGCTAGAGGCATCAAACTGGCAGCAAACCTCCCTGGGATGCCCTCCTTGTATGCAGATTGACTTTGGGGAAGGGGGTAATCCTAGGTCCCATGTGCAAAAGGGGAGGGGGGATTGTGTCAAACTGAAGTCATTTAAACTTGCCCAGCCCCGCCGCCACTCTGCAACTGAAGAAGGGCTGTAGAAGAATATCTCTCCTAGTTTTCTTGACAATTAATCAGGCCCGTAGTCAAGAAATTTTCATTGGGGGAGCACTGGAGAAAGTGGTGGGGGCTCCCCAAAAGCCCCAGATGTGTCCTGTTCTGGAGATCAAGTGCACTGATGTCACAAAAATTATAATATAAAATAAAATTTTAAACTCGCACTGCTTCCACAACTTTTTTTTGGTCATGTTTGTGTTTTGGGGGGGGGGGGGAGATTGTCTTCCTACCCATCCTACAGGACATCAATGCCTTTAGAAGTCCCCTTCTTCAGCATCCATGCCTTGCCTTTGATGGCTGTGAGTCATGTTATGCTTAGGAGGGTTTGCTTTGTTTGGGGATGGCAGGTGGTTATTGTCAAGCATGCATATTTACATGTGCCATGTAGGCCCAACAGATACAGAGCAGAACACCACTCTGGCCTGCTCCCCCCACCTTTACAACTAAAGGGTGCCTAGTAATGCCACCTGGCCTGAGGATGTTTAGGTTAGCCTTGTAACAACGGTGTAATGTGCCTCTCCCCCAGATTCACACAGACAGGTCTTATCTACTTTCCGAGAAAGTGTGAGAAAGGGAGATGTTTTTATTAGCTTGCATTACTTAGCAATAAAAGAGATACTAGATAGTAGCCTTTGAACCCGTGACTCAAATTGCATCTGTATGTTATCCTTTTGAAGTCTTCCTATAAAGTAACTATTCGAATCTGTATACGTCATTACTTCCAAGGATTCTGTTCTTGACTAAGCTATGGAGTTTTACAATAAAGCAAGTTTTGATTCAACAACAAAAGCTTGATTACTGAGAAATATCGATACTTGACAGTTATTTTGGATGGGTGCCAGCTGGGGCTTCCTGCCACAGGTCATTTTGACAAAGCTGTCTGAGTGGTGCACTGCCAAAAATGGTCGACTAGCTTGGTGTGAGCTGGCATAGCGGGCTCTGTCTTTGCCCAAGATTGGCAGTGTTGGGAAGCAGCTGGTGGATTTCCTTGTCCTTTGGGTTCTGTCTGGAGGAAGCAGCTGGCTCCAGAGGATGAATAACAAGTCCAGACCCAAGGGGAAGGTGCTGCCTGCTGAGCGTCCTTAGCCAAGCCTTGTGTCTGGAAGGGGAGGTCAAGGCAGAACCGAACACCAGGCCAGGCCAGGCACACCCTCCTGCTCATCTGAGCCAGCAAAGCCCAGTGGTCTGAAGAGCCTAGCTGGGAATGAGGGCCTCCTTCCCTGGGAAGTTGGGGGGCCTTGGTAGTAAGTTGTGGGCCAGGCCCGAGGGGCCCCACTGCAGCTATGGGCCTGAAATTAATGCTTTGGTGCCAGGTTGTATGGCCCACAGACTGCCAAAAATAAAAACATGGTCTGTGAGCAGTCTGTCAAAAGGGGAAATGCACAGACTAGGCAAACTGACCATGAACCTACCCCCAGTCTGTGCAAAAATTAGGTCTGTGGACCGGTCTGTGCTCATCCCTAGCTTTAACAGATGTGAGGAACTTTACTATCTAGCAAGATTGATGCTTGGGCTAGCCGGCTGTAGCATTTATTAATAAATCCCACAATATCCTCCTAGCCACAATAGATCCTTGAACTTCTTGCATTCATAAGCCAGTCTTCACCTACTCACCGTTGCATTGTAGTCAAAACAGATGTGGGGACCTTTTCGATATCGTGGCTTTTCTACCAGCTCACATTGATTGGGTTCTCGTGGTGGAGCTTTGCATTGTCAAGGAAATACCATACATATCTATAACATACTTCTGGAGATATAGAAGAGGAGTTGGGTTGAAAAAAATGAAGTTCATGAACATGGGAATCAGCCATCATTTAGAAAGGCCATACTCTAAGGAAGGATTAGTGTATTCTCCATGATTCTAAGGGCATAACTATCCACCATTTAATCAAAAATATGTTGCTCAATTTGTGTTTGCCAAGAAAATCTGAATGCAAGGGAATGGGTATCTGCAGGGGAGAGTCAACAGAGAAGAGGGAAAGAATTTATAAACTTTTCTACATTTTCTGATTCTTCCCTGAAAATGCCACAATGATCATTCTTCCCACCCCACCTCCCAGCTTGAGAGTCTGGGTAGAGGAAAAGCCTCTAAAACACTGGGAGAGTTGTTGGTGAGAATGATTTTAAAACAGCCAAGATGACATTTCCAGGCGCAACTGGCAGGCAGGAAAGGGGTTAAGCACTTCCTTACTACCTGTTAATTCTTTCTGCAAGTGGCCTTTGGGAACTCTATGTGTCCTCTGTAACATCTAGTTTAATGAGAACTGTATACTACATGCTATTCCTTCTTCCAGACTGTGGCACAATAGTGTCCACTGTCTTGAAAACTTCTTCTGTTAACAAAGTCAAAGTCACCAAGATGTATGCTCCAGCTTTGAGCTTTCCCACACAGTCTTCTGGGACCCTGATTGTGTGCCTGCAATTTGAATGTCAAAGGCTGGGTCCACATGGCTGGCTCAGGGAGGCAGTGTGTCAACCTGGAAGTGAGCTGGCAGAAACTGGAGTGTCCCGGATTGTTCAGACAGCCCACAGTACAGGGACGTGCCGCAGGCACCCCGGGGGAGCTTCTAGAGCATTTATTCACCCTGTCCACCACTCCCTGGGTGCTTCCCAGTTATCCAGAGGGCCAAAGAGGCATCCCAGTGATTAGGTACCACTTTGTAAGTGGTGCCTCTTTGGGCCAGCCTTATTGCAGTAGGAACAGATCAAGGGCGGGAGTGGGACGGCAGGCAGATGTGCGTATTTGAGTGTGCTTTTTTTGTCCACTTGCCTGCCGTCCCTGGGGCAGCTTAAACTGCCTCTTTGACACCAGCCAAAGTAATCATATGAAATTGATCTAGGGAGGTGTTTTCCATAAATTCAGCAGTGGATGATCATCACAATGTACCCCATAGTAGACATTCTGCTGAAGCTGATCCTGTATTATGCAGTGAAGGATACCCTTTACTTCTGCTTGGAGAAGTTTGGTGGATTCACACTGACTGCATATTGGCTTTTCTGCTACCACAAACAGAAGGTTGGTGTTGGCAAGCCTTTGTGCATGAAATAGCCTGGAGGGGAGGAAAAAAACAAGTAAGGCCTTTTGTGTCAAATGCTGTTATTCTGCCATTTTTACCATTACTGCACTATTTATAAGCAACAGCTCACCCTATGTAGGTTAGAGTTTCCTTTATGGCAAGACAGGGCTGCTTCTCATGCTGCCTTTTATATTAAGTATACAGATGCTCAAGTACAAAATGCAGTTGCATATTATTCACTTTCCTATTGCAAATGCAAAGCAGCTGATGGTGGCAGCAGCAGGGAATGCATCTTATATATTTTTTTTTATGCATAATTTGTATTTGCCAAGGGGTAAGGTAGGTTCTTGCTCTCTGAGGACAGGCTTTTTTGTAGCAGGAACTCTTTTGCATATTAGGCTATACCCCCCCGATGTAGCCAATCTTCCAAGAGCTTACAGGACTCTTCTTACAAGGCCTACTGTAAATAGATCCAGGCGGGCAGCCGTGGTCGTCTGAAGCAGTAGAACAAAGTAGGAGTCCACTAGCACCTTTAAGATCAACAAAGTTTTATTCAGAATATAAGCTTTCATATGCATGCATACATCTTCAGATGAGGGGATGGGGTACGGTGAGCTAAAATACATATAGCTGGTGGGTTAAGAGTGTAAACTGATACAAAGTTAGGATTAAATGGCAAAATAGTGTAATAAATTGGAAGACCATTTGGTCTGGATAGTATTTGCATGGGAAACCAATAAAAGATAATAAAAGTTGACTGTTAATTGCTCTTGCTACAAGTCTACGTAAAACAAAAGGACATATATTTCCTAGTGATGTTCTTGTCTTGTTCTGTTCTTGAAGTTCCTTTGTAGTAAAACAGCTACTTAAAACAAGCAAAAGTAAAACAGAACAAAATGGAGAGAGAAATTGCTGAATTACAAATTGTTATGAAACCTGGAACAAACACCTCCCCAGGACTGAACAGAGATATTGGTTTTTATCCTATTACATATGCTAAACCCACTCTCACTGAGTATAGCTATATATCTACAGTATTTCAATGTATTTCTCTTTTAGAATATTGTGTCAGAATAATTTTTTTTGTACTGACATACTCAAGGGATATTGGTTACTTATCTCATTACATATGCTTAACCCATTTTAACTATATTTTATGTATTTTTTTCTAATGGCAAACTAGAATGATGTTTATAATGTATAGAATGATTATTATAATATGTCACATGTTTAAAAGTAAATTAGGTGAATAAGAATATCACTAGGAAATACATGCCCTTTTGTTTTACCTAGACTTGTAGCAAGAGCAATTAACAGGCAACTTTTATTACCTTTCATTGGTTTCCCACGCAAATGCTATTCAGACCAAATGGTCTTCCAATTTATTACACTATTTTGCCATTTGATCCTAACTTTGTATCAGTTTACACTCTTAACCCACCAGCTATATGTATTTTAGCTCACTGTACCCCATTCCCTCGTCTGAAAAAGTATGCATGCATACAAAAGCTTACATTCTGAACAAAACTTCGTTGGACTTAAAGGTGATACTTGACTCCTGCTTTGTTCTAGGGACTACTGTAAATTCTTGGAGGATTGGCTTCATCAGGGGGGTATGGCCTAATATGTAAAGGAGTTCCTGTTATAAAAAAGCCCTGTCTGAGGGTATATCTACATTACAGATTTCAGCTGGTTTAATGGTTATTTCTTCCCTATGGATCCCTAGAAAGAGTAGTTCTCTGAGGGAGGAAAGGGTTTTTGATGTGTTCTCAGCATCCTTACTGAACTACAGTTCCTATGGTTTAGCTATGACAGCTGAAACAGTGTAAAACTGGTATAGAAGTTGGAAGTACAGACTATTTATTTATTTATTTTATTCATACCCTGCCTTTTCCCCCAATAGGGACCCAAAACAGCTCACATGGTTCTCCTGTCTCATTTTATCCTCACAACAACCTTGCAAGATATGTTAGGGCTGAGAATGTGTGACTGACCCAAGGTCACTCAGTGAGCTTCATGGCAGAGTAGGGATTTGAATAAAGTACCTGAAAGGTAAGTTAGAATGCAAAAGCAGGGCTAAAAGCTAAAATGAAATATGAACGAATTGTTCATAAAAATATGTGCATTTTTGACAGAGACATTTAAAAGCACATTAGGGCCCAACATAAGCCTCATAATATAGTAAAAAGCAGGGCTTTTTTCCTGGAAAAAGAGGTGTCAGAACTCTCAAGAGGGAAATAAAGGAGAAAAACAAGGGTGCCCTTCATGAACTTTAAATTTTTTTTTTGAGAATTCTGTTTCCACAAAGAGGTTACGGAACTCTGTTCTGCTGCATTCCCCCAGAAAAAAAGCTCTGGTGAAAAGTAACATATGCCCAAGAGAAAACAATAGTGACCTAATGCGTTTTGTGACCTAATGTGTTTTGACCCAATTGGGCCTTTTTCAGAGGTCAAACAATAGGAGCCTACAAGAGAGCCAGTCTGGTGTAGCCGTTAAGTGCATGGACTCTTATCTGAGAGAACTGGGTTTGATTCCCCACTCCTCCACTTGCACCTGCTGGAATGGCTTTGGGTTAGCCATAGCTCTGGCCAGAGGTTGTCCTTGAAAGGGCAGCTGCTGTGAGAGCCCTCTCAGCCCCACCCACCTCACAGGGTGTCTGTTATGGAGGGAGAAGATAAAGAAGATTGTAAGCCGCTCTGAGTCAGAGAGAAGGGCGGGGTATAAATCTGCAATTCTTCTTCTACAAGTAGGCTCCTATTGCAATAAAAAGACAATATACAAGAAGATATAGGATCAAAACAGGAGTGTCCAAAAAAGAAATCAAAAGACACAAGAAAAATATTCATGTGAGGCCTCTTTATCAGAGCCACGGTGCCTTCAGTATCGCACAGTGTGCAGTATCAAGTTGTGTGCAGATTGGCTTTGGGGAAGGGGGTAATCTTAGGGGCCATGTGCAAAAGGGCAGAGATATTGTGTCAAATGCCATCCCTGCCAGCTAGAGGCATCAAATTGGCAACAGACCTCCCCATCATGTCCCTCTCCTCATCTTCTCAAAGTCAATGTGTGTTCAGTATCGAGAAGTGTTTCACACCTAAAGATTTTTTAGACAAAAATTGGAAGGCACACAATACCAATATCATTCAACTTAACATACATCTTCATTTGACAACAGGCTTGATCCCAGGAGGCCTTCCATGAAATATTTTCCTTGTGTCTTTTGATGTCTTTTTTGAACACTCCTGTTTTGGTCTTATTCTACTTGTTTATTGTCTTTTGATTGTAATAGCAGCCTATTTTCACCTATTTTTTATATATATAATGTACAATTATAATGTAAAATTAGTTCATATTTTGTTTTAGCTTTTGGCCCCGCTTTTCCTTTCTTATTTTGTTGGGTTAAGTTTCCCCCTCCCTTTTACTCTGTCTGAGTAGCAATCTGAACCTGGGTCTCAAGATCTTAGCCCAGCATTCTAACTACACCATACTGGCTTGTCCTCAGTGTTCAGAGAAAGATGGACTATTATTGCAAAGCACACAGCCAGGTCAATGTCTCACTGGTTCTTTATAGCCAAAATGCCACACACAGCCTTCCATTAGTTGCTGTGACAATTACCATAAACCCTGATTTTAAAAAAGGGACCTTCAATCATGTGTGTGTGTGTGGGGGGGGGGGGCGCAGAGCACAGCATTTGGAAGCCAATATCTTTGGTCATCTACTATGAACTTATATAGCAGAGATATCTTCCTCCACTGACCTGGAACAATTTCCACAGTCAATGATGGTGTTGTAAGTGTAGTTAACTGTACTAAAATAGTACTGGGTCTGTTTCATGATGCAGCTGGTCTCCTTCGTCTCCATGCTGTCTGCTGCAACATCCTCTATTGGAACACACAACACATGTAACAGAAATGACAACCATCTTGTTTCTTATTCTTCTTGGGTCATGCAAATTAGCTGCTTTTCACTAACCACATTTAAACTACTCTTTTAAAAAAGCAATCTTCTAATGAAAATTGTGCAAGAAATAATATTTCATCCTGTGATATGTCACCTGTTCTTTCTGCTTAGTCTAACTTTTGACTATGTTTGTACCCAGAAGCAGGGCTTTTTTTTTTTTAGCAGGAACGCACAGCAACACAGTTCTGGCTGGCTTGGTGGCAGCTCTGGCTGGCATGGTATTGGGGTGTGTGTGGCCTAATATGCAAATTAGTTTCTATTGGGCTTTTTCTACCAAAAAAGCCTGTGTGAAACCATGGTGATGTCAGGGAGAATGGCCTAATATGCAAATGAGTTCCTGCTGTGCTTTTGCTACAAAAAAAGCCCTGCCCAGAAGTATGTTCTGTATGAAAAAGATAGATGCCTTTCTGTTATTGTTCTGGGAAAACATTTTATATTTTCCATCTTCTTAGCTGTTATTTGCTCATTTTCCATATCCCTTTCCATTATTCAGGCTTAGTAGGTTTATAATGATGAATTTGTACCACTGAACCCATTTATCATAAATGCCTTGTTAATTTTTCCAGCAAGTTTCTTTTAGCAGAAGCGAAACTCAGCTATTTCATTATAAGCAAAGTGTCGCATTTCTTTTTTGGCACACTACATTAAGTTTATTGGTGGTGCATTTGAGTGCTTGAATACACAGTATAATTTTAAATGTAATTGTATTTTCTAAATACCTATTCATCAATTCTGGGAGGTGTGTATTTAATATAGAACTATGTAAGGACTATTACTGGGACATTGATAAAGGTAAAGGTAGTCCCCTGTGCAAGCACCAGTCATTTTTGACTCCGGGGTGATGTTGCTTTCACAACGTTTTCATGGTAGACTTTTTACGGGGTGGTTTGCCATTGCCTACATGATGTAATAAAGCAAGCTGGGTACTCATTTTACCAACTTTGGAAGGATGGAAGGCTGAGTTAACCTGGAGCCGGCTACCTGAACCAGCTTCTGCTGGGATTGAACTCAGGTCGTGAGCAGAGGGCTCTGATTGCAGTACTGCAGCTTTACCACTCTGCGCCATGGGGCTCTTGGGACATTGATAGGCAAAACTAAAACACAAGGATATAGAATGATACCTCTTGCTCCAAAACCAAAATAACTATCTCAAAGAAAAGAGCAGGAGCTTGATCAAACCCTATGTTAGCCCACAGTAGCTCTATCACACTTTATACAAAGTAGTGACCTAACTACAGTTAAGAACACATTTTCTGATTAGGCAATGGGGCAAACTTACTCCTGATTACTGTTGTATGCTACAGTATGATATCCTACAGATTCTTCAGAAAAGTGGAAGGTTCTGGTGGATCTTTCTCACTGACTGGTTTCTCCAGCAGTACTCTGATGACTTTTAGCATCAGCTTTTCAAGATCTCATGAGGCTTCTGGGGAATGGTAAGAAAGACCAACATCCATAAGCACCATTGTGCTTGCACTTAACAGGATCTAACCCAGCAACCTTTTGCTATATTTATGCTAGATGCATTTAGAGAAGAGACAACTTGGTGAAGCTGCAGGGGTTACTTCTAGATTTTCCATTTGAGCACTCAGCTAATGTGGAATTGATAATTTTTTTTGTCCCATTCAGACTGCATTTTAGATGAAAAATTGTAGGTGTGGTTCCAGGCCTTGGGTTGTGTTGGGAATTTGATTAAACACATTGGCAGTTTACATCCCTACTCTAAAACTTTTGAAAGCTTCTGAATAATGAAAGCCTTACATCCAGTATGTGGCAAAAGGCAGCAAACTAATATATCAAAAATAAATTAAAATAAATATGGAACGAAACTATTTTCTAGAGATATCCAGTGAAATATTTATGTGCTATTCTGCTCCTTTAATTAATAACTCAAAAAACCCCCACTCATTTCTCAAGTATGGAAAAACTGCTGGTAACCCTGGGGAGTTCAGTTTCATTTCCCTTTTCTAAACATCTACACACTTGTCTATCCTGCTCTTTCATTCCAGTTTATCACTTTGAGATTGGATGGACTGAGCCAGTATGGAACATACCTGTTTGAAACCAGCTGTTGTATGTTAGCCCATACAAGAACTGCTGAAATAGAGACCTTTGGGAAGGAAATGGGAGACCCATCAGGTGATCATAGAAGAAAATACCACTAATCTCAATAGACTTAATGGGCCAAAGATACCAAGATATGTATTTCCCTTTTCCAGGCACTAGGGTTTGAAGCAATCAAGGTACTCCTAGCTTTCTGTAGCATTTTTTTTTCAAAATGGGGACTAGAACACTTTTACCAAAACACTTCCTGCTCTGGGTTCTATGAGTCTTTTTATCTATCTAGAGACAATATTCATGTTGTGCTACTGCTTTGCTGTAAAATCTGAGTTTCTTCAGTAAGTGGCAAAATAGGTCTTACCATGCAGCTGCTGAGGTCCACCAGGCCAGGTTCAGGAAATCTGCCATGGTTGGCTGCATGTGAAGAGATAAAGGTGATGTGATACTGAATGAAAAAGTGCTACTTGTGAACGTATCCCCTGTAAGCACAAAGCAACATGCTTACAACTTTGTTAAAGAGCAAGAATGAAGCCTGAAGGATTCTGTAAACAATTCATAATACCTCAACCTTTGATTGTATATTTTTATGTATCTTGTGTGTGAATGAGATCTCTTTTCATACACTGCAGAATTAAAAATATTTTCTTCTAACATGGCTTTGGAAATGATAAAGTGTTTACAAATAATTAGATATATGGATTAATTGCTACATGATGCAATAAGACCAATAACTTAATGATGGTCCAATCAACCCCGACCACAAGCATGACAAGGATATCTAGAGTATACTGACAAAAAATGAAGGGCAATAGTGTTTTGAAAAGACTTGAAAAGAGATTGCAAGAATTTTCTCTAATAAAAGATTCAACCTCCACCACATTGTTCTTACTTTGCTAGGACAGAGATTAGGTTCTTGAAATACCTCAGTGCTTCTTAAAAGCCAGCCATGCCTCATAGTACATTCAAGTAGCCTGCATAACCACAAAAAAACTAGTGAAAGAAAATTTAGCTATGACCCTGAACAGAGGTAAACAGCTAATTAAACTTCAGCTCCTTTTGCACTCTGATGCAATGTACTGAATAGGGTTGCCAAGTCCAATTCAAGAAATATCTGGGGACTTCGGGGGTGGAGCCAGGAGACTTTGGTGGGGAGCCAGGAGACATTGGGGGTGGAGCCAGGAGCAAGGTTGTGACAAGCACAATTGAACTCCAAAGGGAGTTCTGGCCATCACATTTCAAAGGACTGAACACCTTTTAAATGTCTTCCTTCCATAGGGAATAATGAAGGATAGGGGCACCTTCTTTTGGGGCACATAGAATTGGACCCCCTGGTCCAATCTTTTTGAAACTTGGAGGGTATTTTGAGGAGACGCACCAGATGCTACGCTGCAAACTTGGGGCCTCTACCTCAAAAAAACAGCCCCCCCAGAGCCCCAGATACTCGCGGATCCATTCTCCATTATTTCCTATGGGAATACATCTCCATAGGGAATGATAAAGTTCCCAGCAGATATTTCCCTCCCCTCCCCCTGCTTTCTGATGACCCTGAAGCAGGGGGAGGGCCTCCAAACCGGGGGATCCCCTGCCCCCACCTGGGGATTGGCAACCCTAGTATTCAATGTGCCGGTGAAAAGAAAAGAGGAAATGTTGTTGGATAATGTGTAGCAATTACTAGGTTTGCACATGCTCGATGTTACTCATGGATACTTCAGTCAATACACTAACTATCACAGTGACACCCACCATATAGGAAGTTGCTAGAAAGACTACCACATGCTAGCTGCTTGATGTGGTGGCCAAAATACACTAGAGCCACTTATCTTGTGGACTTACTTAGATTACCTCATTACTTATACACAAATTCTCTGAGGAATGTCAAATGGAACTTAACAGAAATTCTTGGGACTCCATTATTGTGTTTCACAGACTGCACAATTAACCTACGTAAAAGCTATCTTTAAAATAGGCTTGCCAACCCCCAGATCCCAGCAGGGGATCTCCTGGTTTTGCAGGCTCTTTCCCACCCCCAGCCAGCTGGCTGGCAGGGGGAAGCCCCACCCCAACAGCCACTATATGCCTTTCCACCTTGGAAGGCTTAAGAAGACACTTGGAAAGGCATGTTTTTAGAAAGGTGTGTGTGCCTCTAAATCTCCAGAGCCAGGCTGAATGGGGGCAGGGTGAACTTGCAGAACAATGCGGCTGTTGTGTGAAAGGAAAGAGAAGCAGCCCTGTTCCTCTGTTTGTTTTACAATCCCTCCAGAACTCATTTGCACAGAAAAATAGTGAATAAATAGTAAAGTAGAACCTCTGGTTTTCCTGTTAGTCAACTTGGTTGAGTATACAGCACCAACAACTCCCATGGTGAGTAAATTGCCCCAGTGAGATCACAAAGTGTGTGCTTACAAACTGTGTTTATTTTTTTGGCTGCTTTGTGTGTGAGAGAGAAAGTGGAAGTACAGCCAGTTGCTGGGGAACAAGGAAATGAAGACTGTATTCAGGGGAACTACACTGCTGTAGTTTCATTTATTTTAGGGGTTGGGAAAGTCTCTTGGCCCCATCCCCAAGGTCCCCAGGTATTTTCTGAGTTAGACTTGGCAGCCCTACTTTAAAAATGTAATACTTCCTATCACTATGAAATATTATTCTGTTTTTTAAAAAAACCAAACCAGGAGAACCGCATCAATTTCTTGTCATCTTCAAAACTCTGGTGTTCCCTTAAGTAAATGGTGAATTCATACTGACTGCATATTGGCTTTTCTGATGAATAAATATGAAGATATAAAGATATTGCAAGGCTTCAGAGCATGTAGCCATAACTTACCACATATACACCACGTGAGCCACCTCCTGTGTTACTTGGAGTTTCTGGAGCACAGACAGATTGAAAGTCATATGATTCTTTCCGTGTGAAGAAAGAATTGTTGTAGAGAGCAGACATCAGGTGAGCATCCACCTCGCTGAAGAACTTTCCTACCTGGAAAGGGAACAGCAGAATTTTCATCTGGAGTCTAGTGGGAATGGTCCTTTTCAGTAGCACCACAGGTGTCAGAGGAACCTTGATTCTACAACTAGCAAAACTGTCCCTTTCTGAATTCACAGAGAGAGCAAAAGGCTAGGCTTAAGACAGGATTTTAGTCTGTATTCATCTTTGCATTCAGAGGTGATATACTGTATTATTACATGTTCCATCTAACTACTATATGGGCTAAGGTGTTTCTCAATCTGAATTCCCACAATATACCCATTTTTTAATCTGAGACCTCTGGTACTCTTGTACTTTATTGATTTATGTCAAAACTTCAGCAGCACTTTGCTCAGGAGTTTATTTTCAACTCCAGGGCTGAGTAATGGAAGAAAAAAACCCCTCTCTGAACATAAACAGGATAATCCCCCCCACCATCATTAACTAACCGTAATCATCTTCCTCCTCACTTTAACTGGTTGCTTCTGATCAAAGACCTAGGGAGGATATTCAAATACAGGTGGTGAGTTACCACCATTTTCCTCTAGAAAAGCAACCTATCCCCCACCTTTAGCCAACTTCCATTCACTTAAAAAAACAAAAATGTATTTAAAAAACCCAACGAATTACCTATAGAATGAAAGAATACTATATCGTTTTTAAAGTACTGAGTTTTGATGATTTATCAATAAATTAAAGTGTACACAGATAGTTGGAAAAGCCCCTTTTCTTATCCAAATGCCTCCATTTCTCATTCCTAGAAGCTATCTTCCTGAGTCTGAGTGGAATGGAGGAGAGAGTATGTGCATTTAACTTTGAAACTGAGTTGCATTTAACTTTGAAGCTTCATTTTGCAGCTGAGTTGCATTTAACTTTGAAGCTTCATTTTGGAAAGTCTGAAAGTGGAGGGAATCAGAATTCATTTTAAAGAATTTATTTTACAGAGTTTATTTGCATGCCTCAGTAATGGATGGGATCAATCATTACAAGGAGATGCAAGGAGAAGTATAACTTTGAGGGTATCCCATTAGAGTGACAATTAGAGTGACATATATGCTAGTTGGGAAAGATACTTACTGATAAAGCTCTTGGCTTTATTGAAAAAAGAGAGGAAAGGGATAACAGGTGGAGGATAAGCAGAGTGGTCCCCCAGACAGCCTGTTCTCAATGGGACAGCAGAAGAAAACAGGAGCAACAATGAGAAAAAATAATGGGACAAAGGTAACCCTGTCATCCACTTCAATATTACCTATGGTTTATTTCAAGAAATGTGGTAGCAATAAAATGTGTACTTCACGTTCCAATGAAATCATTTATCAGGGCAGAGTTTTAAATATCCCAATTCTGCAGGCCTTGTCCAGTAACAGGCCCAAATATTCCTCCCATTCTTACCTGAGCAGAATTAAAGGGAATTGGAAGAACTTGAAAGTGACAGTTCTGGGACAATAAAAGGTTATCATGCAATTGTGGAAGAATACAGTAACATTTATTGGGATCATAAGGTTGACAATACCTCAAGATTACTATGCATTTTCCCTTTGCATTACTTTTGGTACCAATGTTGTCTATCCTTTTAATTTAAAAAGGTAAAGGAAGTTCCCTATGCAAGCACTAGTCATTTCCGACTCGGGTGATGTCACATCATGACGTTTTCACAGCAGACTTTTTTACGGGGTGGTTTGCCACTGTAGCGGCCCCGTGGCGCAGAGTGGTAAAGCAGCAGTACTGCAGTACTGTGGTCTGAACTCTCTGCTCATGATCTGAGTTCGATTCCGGCAGAAGCTCGATTCAGTAGCCGGCCCAAGGTTGACTCAGCCTTCCATCCTTCCGAGGTCAGTAAAATGAGTACCCAGTTTGCTGGGGGGAAAGTGTAAAAGACTGGGGAATTCAATGGCAAACCACCCCATAAAAAGTCTGCTGTGAAAATGTGAAAGCAACGTCACCCCAAAGTCCAACTGGTGCTTGCACATGGGACCTTTCCTTTCCTTGCCATTGCCTTCCCCAGTCATCTACACTTTTCCCCCAGCAAGCTGGGTACTCATTTTACCAACCTCAGAAGGATGGAAGGCTGAGTCAACCTTGAGCCAGCTACCTGAACCCAGCTTACGCCAGGATCGAACTCAAGTCATGAGCAGAGCTTAGGACTGCAGTACTGCAGCTTTACCACTCTTTACCATGGGGCTTTTGATTAGTCTCAGACAAAAAAAATGAATAAACAGCACAAGAGAGGTAAAAATTGAAGAAACATAATTAAATTATGGATTGTGATGTCTAGAATTTACCCTTTATTTGATCCACAGCATACAAGGCCTCAACCAGGCATCCATCTTGGGAAACAAACTTTCAAGAGCCCTACTTTCCCCAGGAGCACCCCTAGTCAGATTGTTCAACAAAAGTATGTCAGTTGACCACTAGATGGCAGCTAACAGGAACGTAGATGGCATAGATACTGGATAAGTGCCACTTCAAAATAAATAAACCTATTTTACTTCTGTGTAACTGAATATTTCTTTATAGATAAATGATTTTTGCACCATCCAAATCCTCAGAGTTCTGTGAAAACAAGCACATTACCTGGGATGCATCATCTTCCTGGTTGGACAGCACCAGAAACCCCCCATCATCTATGAGTACACACAGGAGATCCTGAAAGAGTGAATGACACTTTGAACTTGAGCTCAGTAGCTTCTAGGCTGTGGCCATGGACTGACACACAGTAAAGCATTTGCCACTGCCTCCATACTGAGCCAAGATAAAATCCTAGGAACAGCAAAAGACTGGCACAGCTCACTGGTACAGCACATGGTTCTATACATAAAGTTTCGTGATGATCCTTAGCATCTCCAGTTAAATAATAGCAGGGATGGGAAAGACACCTGCTTGAGAGCCTAGAGAGCTGCTTCAAGTCACAGTAAATAGGAGTAGACAGACCAGTGTTCTGACAGTATAAGGCAGCTTTATATACTCCTATGTCTAACAATGCTTTTCTACTATCCAGTGGTTTTGTCCTTCTCCAATCAAAAAGGAAAGCTGGAGAAAAAGAGTGTTCAGGTTAATTCTCAGGAAAGCTGCATGGGAAGATCATCTGCTCCTTTCTTCCTAAACACTTCTGGCATTTGACCATGTGTAAAGATCAAGGAAATGCAAATTTAGCAGCAAGAAAAAAGCAGTAATGGAAACAAATCCTGGAACATGTGCTATCTGCTGGGGGTATACAGAATTGTATTTGGTTTGAAACAATCTCATATATGTCTGAAACTATTTTTTTCTGTATGCCATATAATGCCCTCAGAAGCCTTCTAGTTTAGGAGGTAGCTATGCATAGAATGTAACACACTTGCCTTGTAATTAGCTTCACAGTCCATCTCACAGCTTGTGGAAGGGTCACACTGAAAATGACAGAAAATAATGAACAAGTCACCCCAGTCTTGCTTAGATTAAGCATCTAGTCTGATTTAAAGAACCTCTCATACCATCTTTACTGTATAAAGCTTAATAAATATGCATTTTTGGCTCAACAGTTGTTTCAGAAAGGACAGCAAGAGACTCAGCTCCTTTTAGCGATCAGTCATCAATCACTTAAAAAATGCAAGAGGTCTTTTGAAGAATAGGGCAGAGGGAATTGTCAAAATGGAAAGGATAATGAGATTATGAGGTAGAGTAATTTGCTGCCTTCTTAAGGAAAATTGAGATGTAGGCTTTGCTCAGATGTAATGACAAATCATGGTTTGTTGTCACATGATCAAATCATGGAAGTCGTTAAACTCAGGTACTGTCCCTCCCTCCTTTGCTTGTGAAGAGTTTCTCATTCCCCACAAACCACAGTTTGTCATAATTTCCAAATTGCATGGAACAACAAACTGTGCTTTGTTCTCTAACCTACAAACCAGGATTAGAAACCAGGGGTTAAAATGCTAGTTTGTAGACAAGACAACAAATTTTTTTTTATTTGTATTTAGTTGAAACATGTTTATGCTGCCTTTCCACTCCAAGGCAGCAAACAGTTGAAAACATTAAAATCAACTTGAAAAATACACACATATAAAACAATTAAAACCAACAATTAAACAAAACACACAACCAGAAAGGAGGTCACTGAGGAAATGTCAAACAAAACTAAAGTATTCATCCATTGTCAATAGAATAAGAGGGATGGGGGGAAACAAATCTCCCTGGTGAGAGAATTCCATAGTTTGAGGGCCATGACTGAGAAAGTTCTTTCTTAGGTTGCCACACATCTAACATTAGATGATGGAGGGTACCCAAAACATGACCCCTGAAGATGACTGTAATAGTTTGGTAGGTTCATAAGAGGGGAATAGGGAGTCCTTAAGGTATACTGGTCCCAGGCCATGTATAACTTTTAAGGTTGATACTAGCACACTGAATTGGGCCCAGAAGCAAATTGGGAACCAGTGTAGGAGGAACAAGGTGGAGGTGATATGATCCCTATGACCCACTCCATTCAGGCCAAAGCATTCTGTGCCAATTTGCAGCTTCTGGACACTCTTCAAGGACAGCTCCATATTATGCCCAATGCAATCATCACAACTAGATGTTACCAGGTCATGCACCACAGTGACAAGATCTTTTTACCCAGGAAAGGCCACAGTCTTATTCTGAAAGCTGCCAAGAGGTCAAGGAGAATCAGTACAGTCACACTTCCCACATCTATCACCATGTAATCATTTATTAGGGCAACTATGGTAATTTCAGTCCCATAACCAGGCCTGAAACTAGACTGGAAATGATCCAAACAAACTGCTTCATTCAGGAGTCCTTGGAGTTCTCCAGGCACCCTGTGTTCAGCCTCCTTTGTTTGTTGGGAACTGGGGTGGGTCTCTCAAGTTCAAAGATTTCTAAGGCTCATCTACTAACATATATATAAAGCTGAGCCTTAGAAATATATATATATATATATATATATATATATATATATATATATATATATATATATATATATATATATATATACATATACACACACACAAATTAATAATATATATAATTTGTTAATGAGTTTGATCTCAGCCATTGGTACTCTTGGGAAATCATCCAAAATCAAAGGAGGGACCCTGACTGGTCATCAGCAGTTGATGGACTATTGTACTAACTGTTAAAAGAATTCTGAAAAATCCAGCTAACATACTTCTCTGCTTCACCACTTCATGTACAAAATACAAATCCTACTATTTTCCCAGGAGGATTTTTAAAATTACCTACCCTTCGTGTTCCCAGCTGATCTCTTTCTGTTCGGTTACTTGCAAGGACTTTAAATTTTTCTGCCCATGCCTCCAGGTCAAGTTTCACTCCAACCACTGGCAAAAAGAAAACTTTAGTTCATATAAAGTTCCTTCATTATTTGCCAAAAAACATAGTATTTTTGTAAGTGGTAACTATCTCTATTACAGCCTACATGTAACATTCTCACTGCGGCTTCTTCCTCCAGTGTGTACTCTTCTCCTTCAACCAGAAGTGCTGTTTCTTCCAAACCATGGGCTGGTTGCCAAGTCTCCACTGGCTGTCAGCGGGGGACTTCTTCTGCACAAGCACAGTGTGATGACATCACCCGGAAGTGATGTCATTGTGCTGGGCATGTCATGCAAGGATGCTTTAGCAATTCTATGGTTTCGCATGGGGACACTCTAGCAGATTGCTAAAGCATCCCCACACAAAACCATAGTTTTCCTTGAATTGCTAGAGGGTCCCTGCGTGATGTGCCTAGTGGGACAATGTCACTTCTGGGTGATATCATCGTGCTGTGCATGCCTCACATGACAAAGCTCTTTGGGGGCAGGGATCCCCCTGATGGCTTGCTCTGTGCTGGCAGGTTGCGGCCTCCGAAGCTGGGGAACCGCCACCCCCAGCACAAACTTGGGAAACCTACTTCTCTCCCTGGCACTTCCAGTTAAAAGAACAAGGCTATAGTTTATTATTAGAAAGATTTCAACCTGAGTCCCTGGAGAGCCACAGCCATTGTGAGTAGACCGGGGAGGGGGTGGGAGGGAAGCTTGCAATGCCCAGCTATTTCATGTTTTCCCCTGGGTCCTAGGCTGGCTCAGAGAACTGACCATGAGAGCTCCCCATTCCAGAAAGTACAGGGACATCAGCCTAGTGCTGCACTACATCTTTAATTGTGTTTGTCTGTGTCCTTTTATTTCTGCTAACTGGCATTACATTTTATGACATACATGGCCGAGCCCAATAAAGTCCCATTTATGTGAGATCCAACCCTTATAACAAATGAATTCAACACCCCTGGTCTAGAGGAGTTCAGGCCTGTTTGCATCCAAATGGGAAATTCAACTAATGGTAGGCTTCTAGAGGCTTAGACCAGTTTCAGAACTTCAGAGTGCCTGCATTGAACTAAGACAATGTAGGCACTCTGAAAAAGATATATACAAACTCACCAACATACTTACCTGCTGGCTTCAGGGACCTCCTGCCAAAGCTGAGCTCAACAGCAGTGCTAACAAGAATTCCAACTGTGTTGTTTTCCAGCTCTGATTCTTTGTAGCTGGCTACAGGGAGAAGAGGAGAAGGTCTGTCATCCTATTTGCTATGGTGCATGGTGATAGAAGCATGACTATTATTAATGTGTCCTTGAGAGAGGGGGTGGTGACTCCAGCTTTGAAACAAGCTGTGGCGTGCCCATTGCTAAAGAAGCCAAGCCTGAATCCAAGAGACTTCAATAACTATTGATCAGTCTCAAATGTTCTATTCTTGAGCAAGGTGACTGAACAAGTGGTAGCTGAACAACTTCAAGTACTCCTGGATGAAGTGGGCTGTTTAGACTCTTTCCAATCTGGTTTCAGACTTGGTTATGGAACTGAAACAGCCTTGGTTGCCCTGCTACAGAAGAGATGCAGAAGGACTGTGACTGTTGACTCTTTTGGAACTCTCAGTGGCTCTTTTAATATCAGCAATCATGGCATCCTCCTGGATGACCTTTCCAGGCTGGGACTGGGAGGCACCATTTTATAGTGATTCTGATCCTACCTGAAGAGTTGGTTTCAAAACATGGTGTTGGTGGAGTGCTGCTTGGCCTGTGGGGTCCTGCAAGGCTTGTCCCCTATGCTTTTCAATATCTGATGAAATTGCTGTTTGAGGAAATCTGGGCTGGGTTGTCACCAATATGTGGATAATGCTTATTTCTATCTCACACTTCTGGCTGATCCCAGGAGGCTATAGAACCCCAGAACTGGTGCCTGGAAGCTGTTTTGGAGCGGATGCAGTCTAATAAGCTAAAGTGTAATCCATTCCCAACAAGATGGAAGTGCTATCAATGAATGGATGTTCTGGCCTGGGATGTATGGTATTACCTGTTCTGGATGGGGCTTCAGGAACAGGAATGTTGTTTGAGGGTGCTCTTGGACATGGGCCTACTGCTGGATAAGCAGGTGACATCTGTGGATAAGCAGGAATGTCTTTTACCAGCTTCCATTGGTTAGGCAGCTATGGCCTTTCCTGGGCAGGAAAGATCTGACCACTGTGGTGTATGCCCTGGTTGCATTTAGACAGGGGTCGCTTTGTAGAAAAATAGGTGGTGGAGCTCATCCAGGGATTGTTATGCAGCTGCACCTACTATTCAATGGACTAGGTGGAAAGGAGGAGGTGGAGCTGTCAGAAAGGTTCAGGAGCTGTGCTCCTGTGAGCTCCCACTGAATCCAAGTCCTACATCTAGATTAGATTACTGCAACATGTTTTGCATTACGCTGTCCTTGAAAATTGTTCAGAAACTTCAATTGGTGCAGAATGCTCAGTGATGCTGAGATCTAATGTGCTTTAGTAGTTATAGTGTTAGACTAGTATCAGGGAGATCCAGTCTCAAATCCCCATTCTGCCATGGTAGATTACTTGGTGACCTTAGGCCAGTCACACACTCTCAGCCTAATCGATCTACCTTAATCTACCTAATCGATAGGGTTGCTGTGCAGATAAAATGGAGGAGAGCATACTGTAAGTTGTTTTGGGACCCCTTAGGGGAGAAATGTGGGATATAAGTAAAATAAATTAGTGTTTCCTAAGGACCCTATTTCTCCAGTCTTGCCCATTTACACTGGCTGCCAATTCGTTCCCAGGCACAGTTCAAGTTGTTGCCCTTTAATGCCCTAATGGCTTGGGATAAATGTAGCAGAAGTACTGCCTACTATCTTACAAACCTATCTGACTGCTATGGTCATCTTCTGAGGCCCTGCTTTGGCTGCTCTCAACTGAGATTAAGCAGGTGGCAATGTGGGAGAGGGCCTTTGTTGTGACACCAAAACTTGTGACCCCTCTTCCCAGAGAGACTTCCTGTTCCCTTCTGTTGCTGTCTTCTGTCCTATGTTTTAGTTGCCATTTTTGTGTCTTTGTTTATGTAGTTCAGCTTAGTTTTAATTATTTTAATGGTGTGTTTAAATTTTAATTTTTTTAAAAAGACATGTTTTTAATCATTAGCCACTTGAGTGACCCTGAAAACACCAGAAACACCAAGATAGTTCTTCAGGAACTGTGGCACAGTCATGACAAGGAAGAATGCATGTTCCCTGAATGCAAGTTCTGAGCACTTAAGAAAACTAGGTATGATATTCTTTGAAGCAGCATTTATTGCCTGCAGCCCAGAGCCAGACATCAGGAGCAGCATTCCAAACATAAAGCACTCTCCCTTACTATTTGAGGACAGGCAAAACAAAAACATTTGTCTGGAGATCCTGTGTAGGGTCATACTTACGATCCCGGTAAGGGGGCTTAAAGATATAGCCTTTGTTATCTAAGCTCCTCCGATAGAAGCTGGCATTAAAGGGCTCTCGATCCTCTTCCCAATCTTCTGCAGCTCTTAAATGAAATTAATAAGCAGCACAGAAGGTCACATTCTTTTGGCAGGTATTTTGTTTAGTACATAGATGAGTCCCCCTGTCAATCAAGGCTGGACAACAGTACTTAAAAGAGTTTCCAGTGGAGGTCTACTCATGTGTTCTCAGAGATGCCAAAAGATATACACACACATTTGTTGTAAACAAGGACATAAGCAAATAATATGGGTGCAATTACACAAGAGATTTGGCATGACCTAGCCATGCCTCCCTTCCAAATTTAATGTGTGCTATCACATGTGCACGTCAGCACCCAAGTCCTACCTGTACTTACTTTGTTGTAGGATGGGCTGGGACCAGATTAAATAGCTAACTGGTACAAAATCTCTAAAATGCATACAGGGTGCACCTCCCAGCTGTCTGAATGGCCAAGGTGTGTAATGCACCCGCCCCACAAGCTCAGGAGCAGTCTGAATGCTCCTCTTGAGTGTGTGTGTGGCCTATGCTCTCCTGGCAGCAGGGTGGGAGCTGTGTGATTGTAGCTGCTTGCATCAAAGAGAACCAGCTTTTTCAAAGTCGGGATACTGCCGTGTCCAGGCATGGATTAACAATTAGGCAAAGTAGGCACTGGCCTATGGGCCCCCATGCCTTTAGGGGCCCTGGGGCAGCTTTTCCCCCGCTTGCAGCCCTCTCAGCCTGCACACGCAACCAGCAACTGAGCTGCTCTTTGCCTGACTTGACTGGTGTTGCTGCTGCTGGCGTCGTCATCAAGTTTGCCTCTCTCTGCCTCCCTCCTGCAGCTTTGTCAAAGGTGCTTTTGAGAAGGTGCCTGCAGGCTGCGGCGAGGGCCACCGGTGGTGGGGTGGGTGCTCCAACTCTGAGATAATCTGCGAGGGGGTCCTCAAGGTTTTGAATGCCTAGGTGCTTCCACAGGGGTTAATCTGGCACTGGCCGTGCCAGATTCCCAGTGTGATCACACCCTATGTTTCACCAACATTCAGGCTGGCATTAGAGCCATATTTTCACATTCTTTAAAAATATCTATGACTACAATCTTGCCTTTAAAAAAATAAATCCGAGATTATTTTTTGTTTTAATGTTAAAATGTTTTAAAATTTTGATGTTTAGGTGGAACAGCAGTGTGTGTGTGTGTGTGTGTGTGTGTGAAGTGCTGCCAAGTTGTAGCTGAGTTATGGCAACCCATAGCATTTTCAAGGTAAGTGATTAAGCAGAGGTGGTTTGCTGTTGCCTTCCTGTGTAAAATCTTCCTCTGTGGTCTCCCATCCAAATATGGACTCCGCTTAGCTTCTGAGATCTGATGAGACTGGGCTATACTATACCATTTCATATCCCAAAAAGGCAGCATAGAAATGTTTAAATAAAATGAACAATAAATTAATCTATAGCCTGACAAACTCCACAGACTGTTTACCAGACCCCATTATTTTCTATCTTGTCTGAGTAACGGGTCTACACAAGCTGGAAAGTTAGCATATTCTTTCAGAAATACCTTTCAGCCCAATAAAATGTACCTCAGCTCATTTTTATTCTCTTCAAGTATTCAATTGTACTGAAGTCTATACAGATAATTAGGGATACTTACTTGTTAGGGAAAATGCGGGTGATACCACCATCAGTAGCAACAAACACAGCAAGGAGGCTGTACCTATAACGAGGCAGAGACAGAGAGTTACAACTGCTTTATGCCAATAGTCCCTTTCTTTCAGGTGCCTCTAGCATGGGTATTGGCCATTGTGATTGTACAGCAAGCATCCAATGAGCATCTCAGTTCATGGACTGTGCCAAAGGTAGAGCTTCACCAGGATAAAGTGCTCCTCGGCAGTGCCTTGACCTCAATGTGCCCAAACCCCTGTGTACTGTAACTTCTTAATTTCCTGCTCTTACCATTTAATGGCAGTTCACACTGCCTTAAGCTCTGAATTCACTACACATATCATGAAGTGACTTGGTAAGCAGTGAGTTTTCCCTCTTTCCAATTGCTGCAAAAAGGGCTCATGGTGAAGTCTGCTTAGTAAAATTCTTTTTTTCTAGCTATAAGATAATTTCTTCTGAGGCACCAAAGTATAGAACTAAGATCATATTTACGTGTTTAGGTCTTGATTCTTCCACACTCTCTCTACCAGCTGTTGTGTTATTCCTGTGTCCAGTATAAGGTTGTGAAGGAGGAAGTTGTTACCTTGTAAGAGAAGGGAAAGATGAATGTACAGCAAACCAAGGTCTTGCCCATCAGCTCTCTAACAAAGAGATTCCCCCCCTTTGAATGTGATAGATAGGAATCCATATTGCCTTGTATTCTTGTTTGCTGTCTTCCTCTCTGCTTAGAGAATCTTCTTCTCATTTGCTCTAACAACTGAGGTGTGGCATATAAAACCTGCTACGTAACATACTGTGGACACTTCCAGCTATTAGTTAGGATATCCGGCAGAGGTTGTCTTTGCATAAAACAAGGTGCTGTGTAGCCTCATCGCATACATATTCCACTGATGGGTGTTCACAATAGTAAGAAACTCTAGAGCAGGCATGTCTGTTAGCATGTTCTTATGTTATTTTTCATGGTTTTGTCAGAAAAATTTAGAGGGATTCCTAAGCTAGTCTATTGCAGTAGAAACAAATAGGAGTCTTGTGGCTCTTTTTTATTTTTTTTAAATTCTAGTGTAGACTTGTATGAATCTGAGCCCACTTCTTCACACACAAGAAGCCACAAGATATAATTGTTGTTATATTTGTTGATTATTAATCCCAGCACTGTTAAAATGTTAAAAAGAGCCCTCCTGGAGCAGACTGCTGAACCATCTAATCTAACAGTTTCATATAATAGCAAACCAGTTGTCCTGGAGGGTCAACAAACATAGAGGCCAAGGCCTCTATGGCCATTGTTCTCAATACCGTTAGTCCACCAATCCCATTGATAATTTTCTGCTCACCAAGTAGTGCTATTGTTCAGCTTTTTTGTTGGGGTGGGGTTTCTAATTCAGCTCTGCTGACATCCCTTAAATCAGATTGCCTTGCTGCAACAGGGTTACTACTTGAAAGCCAAGCCTTGCTTCCAAAATTCTCAGTGAAGGCATACAGTTAATTTCTGAATGGCAGTGAACTACCTACAGTTTTATTGAAAGCTTAATATCAGCCACTATTTGCAGTGTAATCTCATGGATTTTTCTGTGGTGAGAAGTGTTCATTTGCTTTTGTGGCACCTGGGGAGTGGGGAGGGTATGGTGCCTTTAAGGGACTCACATGAGAACCCAGCTGGAAGCAGTAAGCGCATGGCTTATGTTTGGCCAGAAGTCATCGGCTGAGGATAGAGTGGCTCCTAGGGGCTGCAGCCACCAAGTAATGAGAGGGCATATCCCTAGAGTGGAGAGCTCATTGAGGGTTGGAGGGGACATGGGCTCTTCCTTACCCATCCAGCTACAAGGCTGACATTGGGGGAGGATTTAAGGATGGCTGCATCAAGGAGCTAGGTGACTGAAGATGTGTAAGGAGCACAAGGCGGAGAGTGAGGCAGCCATAGTGGCATGGGATAGATGAGGGAGTTTAGACAGCCATGTCAAGGGAATGCTGGAACTACCCTAAAAGACCCCTGTTGCCTGTCGAGCCCTTGAATAAAGGTTGTTGCTGTAAACCTGTTCTGCATTGGTAACACATGCTTGTTAAAGCGCCCTTGGCATTGGCCATGCAGGTGGGCTGACCTAACCTTGAATGAGACCTGATGGCTACAGCCTTGGTATGGGCTTTTCTCTTACAGAAAAAAATGCTGTATTTATGAGCTCCTTTTGTGAAGAATTCCATCAGTACAGTTAGAACCAAATATCAACAGCCCCATATGTTGTGATTCAAATCAGACTAAGGCAGGGCAATCCCGCAGACTTTCAGCCATGTCTGTCCTTGATGAGCAGCACTATCAAATGTTTGGATTGATGAATCTTGAATCACTAATAATCAATATCCACATTTCACAATATCAAAGTAACTGATGTTATAACCATCCTTTGAAATGGGGGCTTGTGCAAAAATAATCCTTTAGATTTAGCCACAGGGCATGTTATATCTACATACATGAATTTTAGCAACTGAACCATTGCTGTACTTATTTAAAGCATCAGCCATTCTTTAGTTCTCTCACCCCACCTAATGCCGAGCCTTTCCTGAGACGAGGCTGTGCATCCACTGCATGCCCCTGGAGTACTTACATTGCTCAGAGTCGGGCGTCACCTTTTCCATGAGGGCGATAAAGTTTTCCAGGAATTCAGTGTTGTTATCCGACAGGTTGAGGGCTTTGCAATATTCTCTGGGATTAAGGTGAAAAGATTTGTAGTGCGGAAGGATGAAAAAGTTACTGTCAGTTTTTCTCTCTCTCAGAACTGATATAATCATGACTTGGTGTGCAACGTTGGTGAGGTAGTAACCTAATGTTATTGTGCATGACAGCACTAGTTCAATACCACCTGTATATATTTGTGAAATATATGGCATGGTAAGTATGTTGTACTTATTCATATGTATCCCATTCCTTACATAGAAAGTTCAGGGAAATTTTTTCCAGCTTGATGCCGGTCTATGCAGGGCCCTGTTATGCACAGTGGGGTATCAATACTTGTATGTTCTTCCCAGTTATTTGTTTAGATGCCTCTGTGTGAAGAAGGGTGGAGTCAGTTAAACATAGAACATACCAATGTGCCTTTCAGCGTAACTGAGACCTATTAGGAATCCAAGTGGTCAAAAGGTATGGTTGGCCATGTTCTTTTTTTAAAAATTGGCTTTCCTAAACTGTAGAAGACTAAAATGACACGGAGTCAGTTCATATAAGGAATGGCAGGCTGTCTTGGAGAATTTAATGGTCACTTAAAATTTTGTGACAGTCTTGTTATTCATTGATGCCATCAAGCACCACCTGAAAGAGCTCTTATCCTCTGGCCATTGACCAGCATTGTGAAACTACATTGTTTTGGTTTTTTGGATCTGTGAAGTAGTAATGGCATCCAATACTCCCTCTAAGCTGTGGAGTCTTGTGAGCAAAAATTCTACTTTGTGAGCTACTGGCATTAAAAGTTGTGAGCTACTGTATAAGAGTGTGTTTGTTATTAGTTTATTCTGGAGCCATTTTTCCTGAGCTAAGACAAAAATGTGTGAACCGGAGGTTAAAAAATTGTGAGCTAGCTCACACTATCTCAGCTCAGAGGGAACACTGATGCCACCTCTCTAATATTTGGTGACCATATGTAGCTTTTTAATTCTAGAGTATGGACAAAAGCAGATCATCCTCCTATCCTCTGACTTCTAGTTTAGTCTATATGACCCCATTACTATCTTTAGTAAAACAATAAACTAAATTAGATGGTCAGTGGTCTCCAGGATAAGAGACCTGTGCTTATTAAAAGTCATGTTACCCATTTATTTATTTTAGTAAATTTCTATTCTGCCCATTCCCTGTAGGGCTCAGGGTACAACATATACCTAGAAGGGGCACAGAAGCCTGGTAGAAGTCACCATAGATTAGTGCATGGACATCATTGTCTGAGGGTTTTATCAGTACATATTGTTGTAATCTATTAAATATATTTGATCAAGCAGCTTTGGAAAACAGCCATGGGATCCCAAAAATATTGTCTCTGCAGTTCTAAAATAATACATTTTCTTTTAATCTGCTTTATTCTGATTGCTAGAACTTCCTTTAAGCCTTCTTCCTTAGATCATTTTAGAATTATGGGCTATATAGGTAAGTAATCAGGTCCTTCAGTTGGAGGCTTAAGATGCAAAGTGTATATTACTGAAGTCTATGCTCCCCGTAAATCTGGTATTTCTAGAGGAAGAACTGGAGGACAGTTGCAAGAATGGACTGGGAAGAGAAAATGTCCCTGGAGCAAGCCAAGCTGAGAGATTCCTGTATAGCTAACAAGCTAGCACTGCAGTGCCACTTAGCACACTGGGGCTGACAGTGGGCACCAGCTCACCCACTGCATGATCTCCCAAACTGGCAGCTGTGCAGAAGGAAACAATTTGTGACCAGTTGTCATTGTTGGTGAAGGGTCTGCACCAAGTGGCCCTTGAGGCATTGCTAGAGTTTCTGGAGCTTTGTTATGCTTGCTCTTGGCCAACTATGGTCCTCTACGGCAGTGGTCCACCAGGAAAATTAAATGGACAATCTGGCCTTGGGCCCTCTATTGACTAACACAGGGGTTATGAGGGCTGGCTCTGACATAAATGAGACTGTGTTGGGCTGGACCATGTCAGGTTGGGCCAGGCCATGTTGGGCCGGGCCATGTGTGTACCTATTTAAGATTAGGTAGCAGAGATATAAACTTTTTAAAGGACACAAACATGACTAAAGAGTTTTTTTTAAAACTTAAAACATGCTTAAAACATTAGCACTCATTGGTCTTAAAGGTGCTTTCTTTGAATTTCTCCCATGGGATCCAGGGAACTGGGCAAAGGAAGTTCTGGCTCTTTCCTTTCTTCCCCAGAGGACTGGAGGGGGGAGGGGGGGAGGAGCCTCAGCTAATAGAAGGGAAATTGGCTTGGCTCAGTAGCTCTGCTGTGCAATTGAGAGAGCCTGGAAAAACAAGCTCTGCCTTCCCCCCTTCTTCCCCAAGGGAGGAGACTCAGCCAATGGAGAAAACAGAGGTTTTGCTCTGTAGCTCCTGTGTGATTGAGGAAGCCTCGCAAAGCAAGCAGTTATACAGAAGGAAGCAAGAGATACGGAGAAGGAAGTAGATGACAGCCAGTTGCTTGGGGGCCTGATAGCAGCCCTCTGGGGGCTGGCTGCATGTTTGACACTCCTGGACTAACAGTTGCACCATACAGAGAAGTATAGAATATTTATCCCTTGAAGCCTACAAAACTGGCTAATGATGTTTGATGGCATTCATACCACATTGGTTTCCATTACAAACTAATGCAAATTAGGCATCTGGGACACAGATCTTAAATTGTTACAAACCTGAACTCATACAAGCATGGATTTTTGGTATTTTGGGGAATAATAACCATTAATGCCTACTAAATGAAACTATCTCTGGCTTTCATTTCTTAGATTCTCTCTGAAAAAAAAAGCAAATATACTTCTAAATAAACAAAATAGAGGGCAACAAAGAGCATAATCCATTGCTGTTTACAGATGTATGTACTGCACAGGTCACTTGTACAACAGATGAGTCTATGCAGACATAAATCTTCCCCTATTATGTTCATTCCAATCAATTATGTTGCCAGACTATCTTTTCAACAACCATTATAAGATTCCTTCCTCAGTATAGGAAAAGCTCCCCACGGTAGTCAGTGTTTTAACAATGTCACCAAACCCCACTCTGTATGTGTGAAAGAAAATCAGTAGATGAAGGAAAAATTACATACCACCACTCACAATGCTTCTCAGTGCCTCCCATCCAGGGGGTGGGACTGGCTCCTTAATTGAACAGGAAGTTCCTGGTGACCTGTTGCCCTGGAGGGACACTGACAACCAGAAGCCAGCTGAGCCAAGGAGCCCCGGTTGTGTTAGCAGTACCACAGGGGTGGCTGTTCAGACCCAGGTGACAGCAACATAACAATAGGTGTAGTTGTGATCCTTGTCACAGTGCCACAGAGCAGTGTTCCCTTTAAGCTGAGTTCGTGTGAGCTAGCTCACTATTTTCAAGCCTCTGGCTCACACATTTTTGTCTTAGCTCAGGAAAAATGGCCCCAGAGCAAATTAATTTATGCAGTAGCTCACAACTTTCATGCCAGTATCTCACAAAGTAGAATTTTTGCTCACAAGCCTCCACATCTTAGAGGGAACTTTGCCACAGAGGTCACTTAGTTTAGTTTGCTCCAGGGATGTTTTAATGTCCCAATCCACTCTAACCTCCCTAACCTCTCATTAGCATTATGAGGCAAAAATGGTACTGTGAACCCCATGGCTGCCTTGAAACATGTAGTTCTTTCTTTAAAAACTGTGTGGATTATGCAGTTATAAGTGGAGCACACTGTAATTCAGTAATGCAGACTGACTTCATGAGTGGCAGCAGCATCAGTCCCAATTGCACACACTATCATATACATAAGAGCACTGGTGAAGTGAGCAGGCAGAAACAGAGAAAACAGCAGGTTAAGCACTTGGTGACTGGCTGAGAGGCATTGAGGCAAATCTACTCAGTTTCTTGTATGGTTTCTCCACTGATGTTGGGCCTCAGCCATCATATGCATGCATCCTCCTATAAAAGGGGGATAAGGTACTTACCTACCTTATAGGAAGGGGTAAGAGGAGCTCAACCTGTTTATTCTACTTAGTTTTAGCAGAGCATTTTTGTCTCCCTTACCCAAATAATGTAGTGTGAATTCTAACCAATGCATGTTTGTATTCATTCACCTAGTGCTCAACTCACCATATGCTCTCTTTGCCAAATATGGTCTCTTCACTGGTTCTGGTCACAGTAAATCAAGTCATTAAATGAGTGCCACTTCCTTGGTTTGCAAAAGTTCTGGTGGGTTAGCTGACTTCATTTTGTATTCTATTCAATTTCAAAATGCTTCCTCCCTAAAACTCAACTCAGAGGAAGTGTGGGACAGGATAGGAGGGAGTGGAGAAGGGAAGGCTGGAGAGAAAACACTGAGGATCTGTCTCATTTGTGGAATAAATCAATATTCCACAGTGCTCTTTAGCGATAAGAAAACAAGATGGCCAGCCATGCGTTGTCCCACAATTATGCAAAGGAAATATTGCCACACACACTTACACATACAAACTCTAGACATATCTGTATCCTTCATATAGATAGATAGGTGCTGTCTCTAGAGTGCAGAAAGACAGGTGCATTCAGAAGAAACTTGCATTATGTCTCATATAAAAATAATCCAAATGACAGAGTTCAGAGGATGCTCTTACATAACTTACCCTTTCTAATGGGCGGTATTATGTGAGTGTAAGATTGTACTTCTGTGAGCATGTACATATATGAAGGATGGCGAATTGTTCCATAGATCTTGCTGCAAACCACAGATCTATGCCTGGGACTATGCCAGCTTACTTCTTCTTTTGGAGGGTTTTCCATTAGTTGTAGCTGCAAAGTTCTTGTGACCATTGCTGACTTACTGGCTCTGCCAGTAACCAATATCCAGGAAGTGGGGAGAGAAAAAGCAAAAGAGTGATCCCATTCATCATTGCCTCTTAAGACTGAAGTGTAAAGGATCACATTAATTTAGAGGATGATTTTCTTAATTCTTTTCAATGCTGCATTGGACCTTCTGATGCTGAAAAGGGGAGTTAACAAGTTTGCTAAACACAGATATTTGTAGTTCCAGAGGCCTCTGGGGGTTCTTGCAGCTGGCTATAGTAAACAAACAAATAAAATCTATGTAGTGATAGTGGGGAAATGCTACATCAAAAACAGCAGATGGCAAGGTTTCTTTATGGTGGGACTTCTGAACATCTGGAGGGCCAGCATGCTCCCTGTATGGTGGTATCTCACAATACTCCTTCTTGGGAGTTAATTACTCACTCAGAGAAAAACTTAAAAATGGCCATTATTAGATGACCTGGTCATAATTCTGATCAATTAGCTGTCCTAACAAAATCTTGAGGCTTTTCTATGCTGTGTTGACAGAAACTGAATCTTTAAATATTTAGCTTGGCCTGGATGAAGTAAGAGGGAGTCTAGTTCTGTTCAACATGTGTACAGTGCAGACAAAACCAATTAAATGTGCACAGTGGTGGACCTGTTTTCAGTTTTAATTACCTGAAGTAAATCTTTTTAAAAGACCAGAGGCCTTGGAGCATTCCTATTAGGGATAACCGCTGCAGAACAGAACTACCTCAGTGAGAATGTAAAAGGGTAATGTGAATACGCTGTGGGAAAAGAATGAAATTTCCAGACAGAATAAAGAATAACTATGCAGCAGGGCTGAGGACTCTAGCTTTTCTGAAACTTTTAAAATAGGAGAAAAGAGAGAGAGTCAAGGAGCACCTTAAAGACTAACAAAATTTGTGGCAGGGTATGAGCTTTCCTTAGTCACTGCTCACTTCCTGGTCTAATTTAAAACAGGATGAGAGATATAGGATGCCTACATACATATCTCTCTCTCCTCCCCCCCCCACCCCCGCAACCCATCAAACGCCACAGAAATCTTTTTCTTGCATGGAGAAGCATAATGCTGATTGGCTAAATCTTATGGAACACCACCCACCTTCTTGGAAGACTGCACACAGAATTGATTAGCTGGTCTATGTGTCACAGCACAGACAGAAGGGCAAAGCAGCTTTAAAAAGCAGATGAATAAAAAGTCTTACTCAGTGGGTAAATACAGTCCAGTGTACTCCCTATTGTATCATGCTCCTCCAAACAGGGTTGCTATGCCGAGGTACATATCTTGTAAGGCTTGCCTTTCCCAGAAAGCTGCATATACTGAGTTCACATTTAGATTCTTAAGGCATTGTAACATCAGCTATAGTGTTTTAGAGACCACATGGACAATTTCTTGCAAGCTAAGGAGTTACATAACGGTCAAGCCAAGGAAAGTTACATTCCAATCATAGTGATTGCAACAGTTTGCTGACACTCAGGAGTAGCTTTTGGGTTGTGTAGGCACTGCACCAGGAAGGGGGAGTCAGCAAAAATTCTTGCTGTGCTTACAACTGATTGAAGTCAGCCCATTATGAATTGCTAAATGAAGCTATAAGTTTCACTCATGAATGTTGGACTTCTTTCTTGAGTTAAACTCAGTAACAAACTCTTTAAGGGACGTGATACTTTTGAGTTTAATGAGGAAAACCAGCAATGTAGATATATATGTATACAGTGCACTCCACTTACACCCCATGTTTGCTGTGGACATATTATTATACTGGGTAATATTAAGAACCCTTTGCCATCACCTGCTGGTTTCAAATGCCCCAAGAAAGCTTTCAGTCTTGAATCTGTGTTGTTAAGTTGTCTTAGAACATGTTAATGTGAAAAGCCTGGATACGATTCTCAATAAGCTTATCTATAACATTTGTAACCATATCCTAGTGGAAGTAGCTGATAGGGAAGTCTGTTCTACTTTAGTAACCATTTTCAGTCAATGTATTGCTAGTCTGATGTAGATAGAAAACATCCTGTATACCCTCATCATTTTATGGATCAAAGACCTGTATGTACACAACACTGTATCCACCTATATATCTACACAAATGTGTACAGATATATGTGCTCACACACTCACAAATAGATCATTAGTGATATATGGTTTCTGAAAATTACCATGGGCTATTGGCCATATTAGCATAGATGAGATATCATACAGTCTCATTAGCATATTGTCTGCTCTTATTGGTGCTGAAGGGCTAACAGATGGTGCAGCTGGAACTAAAGAGCTATTACATGATCCAATGCATTACAGCCTGGTGACACAAAGGTCTATTTGTTCTGACTTAGTAACCAACCTGATTAGGCATTAGGTATTTTCTTGATGTTATAAATAGGCCTCACTAAGATATGGTTCATTTCGTTCTTATGGGTGTCTTGTTTATGTTTTAAACTATTGAGATTTTGAGCAATGATTTGGATCCTGGATATACCAACCTCTTTATTTATGTCACACATGTATATGATGGATAGTTGCTTTTAACCAAAAAGCCAAAGGTTTGTTGTATATTGAAGTTACTAAAACTATTACTTTTAGTGTTCACTGCTTATACTAGATAAACAGTCCAAGATACTTAATGTATAATACACTTAAAACAAGTGTATCATGCATGAACCTCAGACTACCAATCTTGTATGATGGAAAGATGGAACTCCCCACCTGCCCTCTGATAGTTGTAATCTGTGAAAAGTTGCATTTGTAGAAAGCTGTCAGGTCCATGTGATGTACAGAAATTCACTTAAAAATTTCTTGCCCTCTGTTAAAGGAGAAAGGTCTGAATAGGATCCTACAATGCCTTTCAAAAGGCATTGATAATTTTCTCCAGATACCAAATGTAGTATTGGTTTATAGCAGGGATGGCCAATGGTAGCTCTCCAGATGTTTTTTGCCTACAACTCCCATCAGCCCCAGCCAGCATGGCCAGTGGCTGGGCCTGATGGGAGTTGTAGGCAAAAAACATCTGGAGAGCCACCGTTGGTCACCCCTGGTTTATAGAATTTGGCGGATATTAATGAATATTGTCAATGAACCTCAAAACAAAATCATCTCATTACAAAAATTTGAAATAATTGATTTTGAAAGAATTAAGATTTATAAAAGTAGCTTTTGTGATCTATAATTTCTTTTTTTAAAGGCAAAATGGTATTTTGATGTTAAAAATTAGTAGGTCATTTAATCAGGGGTCACATAAAAACATCCAGTCACCCAAGATATATAATGGTGGACTCACAGCAAACAATTGGTTAGTTGGAAATTATTCATCAGAATTGTTTAACAGGGTATATAGGTAGGACTGTGAATGATACTCTTGCCTTCTAAATGTTTATTTTCAATCCTGGATGAAATTTGTGTATGATAAAGTTTTCAGATTTAACTAACATGAGGGCATAATCCCAGCATGATCCAAATGGTAGTCTTTGTTTTGTGAGGATTTTCAGAAACTATACCTATATATGTATGTGTACATACACACCTCATATGCAGGCATACATATATACTCTTCTTATGTAAGTGAGTGAACAGAAGGTGGGACGTATGCTGCCAACCACAGTGATGTTTCAACAAGATGCAGGTGGCAGCCATAGTCTCAAAGTGGTACACAGGCATACAACAGACACAAGAAGAGGGAAAATGGTCAAGACTTTGGCACAATGAGGAGGTGTCAGTTCTAAGAGAGGTGGGAGTGATGAAATAGAATATTTAAAGGTGTGGAAGGGTAAGAAGTGGGGATGGGAAGGGGAACTGAATCAGTCCCAGGGTCAGTGTTGAGGGAGAGTGGTTGAATGGACACCTCAGGCAAGCTCACACACAAAGCTACCTTGGAGCAATGAATACATGTCCCTCGGACTCAAAGCTGTTTGGCAGCAGGTATTCAAAATCTGTAACAGAAAGGTAACGTTATCCGGCGGGGGTTTGAAATGCGGGAAGGAGGCTTCAGTCTCAGAAGATGACAGAAGAAGAGAAAGAGAAGGAGAAAGAGAGAAGTGGAAGGGGAGAAAGAGAGAAAAAGAGACAGAGGAATGGACAAAAGAGGCAAAACACTAATTTTAACAAGAGAGAAAGGAGAGAGTATTCTTCGGTAACTAGTGTTGTACGAGAAGGAAAGTTATAGCCAATATGTCGCCAACATTTGTAAAATTTTGGTATTTTTTAAATGTTACCATCTGAAATTAAAGATATTTGACTGATGGCATATGGATTACCATGGGGCTATATATTTGCGTGCACACACACACACATATATATGCTCAGATTGATATATATGTATGTCTAGTAGGTCATATGGGCATCTCTCTCTTATTACTACATTAACAAAGAAAAGAAATCACATGCTCTGCTCATACGGAAAGAGAATTACTAAAACAATATTTTGTAATAAAAATTATTTTTCAGGCATCAACATGGCCAAACCAGGGTCCTTTATGAAGACAGTCCAACCAAAGACTTACCCATCAGATAGAGGTAAAAAGCAATGCATTGTAGAGGGTACAACAGCTGTCTTCTGGCCGATAGTGGTCTCAAAGCATTGCAACAGCCAGCCTTCCCTACTCTAAGCATAATATATATCATTCCATTTTGGACAGTGGTATCTAAGGGAAGCCTCATCAAGCATAGAGCAGTATCTGTGCTCTTCCATTATTGAGTTAGTGCATATGCTGCATGCTGGTATTTCATCTCCTACCTTTCTCTCACCTTTTATAGTTTATTATATGATTAATCCTCTGGTTGAATAAATGGTCACATCTACACAGATTCCATTCAAATTGAAAGTGCAAGCAGCCAAGCACATGATAGGTTCACTCAACAAAAGAACACTTGCAAGAGGTGCTTAGTTGTGCTGGTAAGGTTCCTGAAGAAACAGAAAGCCCACATGCCTGCTAGGAAAGCAAGTGAATAATGTTGATTTATACACATGAAATTTCTGTTAATCCCTCTCCCAGCTGGCATTAACAAATGAAGATGTGTGAGTGTCCTTCCTAGCTAGCGCTGCCCCCTTTCCCTACACGATTCTGTCCCACCTCTTTCGTACTTCCCCAACCTAAGAACAGAGGTGAAAGGGATCGGAGCAAGCATTACAGAACCTAAGTCTGTCCTCTTTTTCCTCCCTAAATTCACCATCCTAATCTTTCAGTTAGCCTCAGCCCTACTCCTGTGGCCTTGCCCCCACCACCTGTGCTACCATCTGGCTAAGAGATGTGGTACCACCCCTTTAAATTGCCTTTGCAAATCTGGCTGGCCCTCTTCTTTGCCTTTCCATCCCCTTCCTGTTGGAACTTCTCCATTTCCTCCAGGCCTCCTTGCTGCTCCACTGGGCTGGACTCCTTTACTTTGGCTGTCCCTACTGGGCTAAGGTTGGTGGTAGCAAGGGCTGCTGCACTGACATTTGACATCTCTTCCTTCTGCTGTCTTAAGCCAGCTGTGCCACCAGGTGATGGCCTCACCCCTAGCCACTGCCTTCCTGCAGCTTCTGAGAGGGACATCAAGGCTTGCTTCTTGTCAGGGAGCCTGGGGTGCTCTCCAGTGTCTGTACTGCATCTTCCTTTCTGGCTGGATCTTCACCAGGTGGGTGGAGAGCATGGAGGGCTTCTGCAGTAATGGACTTGGTGGCAGAGGTGTCTTGCTTGCCTGTAAGGTGTAGAAGCTGCAGGGAGGGAGGGGGAGGCTGGGTTGGGTGCTGCTGACCCCAGACAAGCTGAAAAGAGTCTGTTTGCCAGGGCCAACATGTTTGTGTCAAAATACAATTACAGGTCCAGGAGAACTCTTAGACAACTGATCCTTCACAGAGACTGTTGACCCCTTTTAAATTTTTGACAGTCATTCATAGATGATCCTGCCACACCTGATGCAAGTGGAAAGGAGAAACAGAGTTGGGTGTCAGCAGCCCACTGATGACCATATGCTCTAATCACAGTTGGCATTACTCAGATGTTTCATATACATGTTGAAAAGCATGAAAGACAAGATGGAAACCATTGGAGCAATTGTCTCACAGTCTCACCTTCTGAATTGTCTTCTGAGATAAGTGAGGAACCCACTATACAGCAAAATCTCTTATGCCTATCCCACACAGGTGGTCCAGAAGAATACTATGAATAAATGCCACAGAGAGATGCAGGGTCACTCTTCCCCATCTCTCTTCTAGTACAGGACATTTACCAGTGTGATCACAAAGCCTGATTGAAATAGGTACCTACTTCTCATTGCACTAGCAGTGGATATGCCACCACCCACTTGCTTACTTCAGTCAAAAAATTAAATTTGAGACTGTCTGTCATATAAAAGGTCCAGAGAAGCCTGCAGTAACAATAATCCTGCAGTAAACAATTATTTTTGAGGTACTAAACTGTCATGCGAGGAAGTAATTCTACAACTAAGTGGAATTTATTTGCCCATATTAAGAACATAAGAAGAGCTCTGATGGATCAGACCAGAGATTCATCAAGACCAGCATCCTGTCTCACACAGTGGCTAACCAGTTCCTCTGGAGGTCCAACAGCAGGACATAGAGGCTAAGGCTTCAACAGAATGCATCAAGTACTGTGTCCAAATGGTTAGGTGCTGACTGCTGGCAATCTAGGTGCCACTGCTATACGCTGTGATTTTGAAGTAGAGTAGTTGGGTTGGAATGGATCTGGGATTTTGTGTTCAAAAGAAAGTTCTAAGGCCCCATGTAGAGGGAAATTAGGTTGGAACGTTCTCTTCACTACTGGAAAAAGGTCCACTTGATTGCCACATGTTTGGAGACGTAAAACTTCTTTGCTACTGTCATAGACTATTCCTCAATTGGGTTTTAAGTCATATTCATCCGATTCATTACAAGTTTTTCTCTAGTTGCAATCCAGCCATTCTCCTGCCTCACTGCCTGTAACTTCCCATTAAAATAAGGGGGAAGCTTGTGCTCTGGCTAAAGGACATCTGGCTTTTGTGTCAGGGGCCTGAAATACTTCCCTATTCTGGAATCTACTAGGGGATCAACAGGAGATCTGGCAAGCTGGCCAAATACTCACCTAAGCCTTGGGAAAACCATCTGGATGTTTCTTTGGGGAGACTGTCCTAACTGGGTTTCTGCATGTGGTACTGTGGAAGTTTATAAGTGCCAGGACTCAGATTCAGCAGGAGCTCACAGGAGAGTAGCTCCTGAACCTTTCTGAGGGTTCCCCCTATTCCTCCCCACCTACCTTGTTCATTGAATAGCAGGTGCAGCTGCATCCCTGGATTAGGAGACCAGCCAGCCACCAGAGGCTTTGCCACGCCCCCAGCAGTCCTCATTAACCCTTGAAGAAGCCTGCACCACCCTTATGTGATTTTGGGTGGCGGGTGGCTTGCAGGCCTCACTCATCCGGGGCTCTCCTTTCTTGCATTGGGTTGCTTTTGGCTGAATGGCGGCAGCATATGCTAATGAGTTATGCTAATGAGCTCCACCACCTATTTTTCTACAAAACAATCCCTGATAATTGCTATGATTTTATGTAACCGGGTAGTAATATGTCCATAACAAATGAGTAATTAGTGGCTCCCCCACCGGTCTTCCCTCATTCGGTACAGAAAAGAAGGTCTTGTATGTGTTATGAAACTTGTGTTTAGTTTAATATACACTGGGATGGCCTACAGAGGACATGTACCCCACCATCTCTATAAAGGCACTGATGAAAGATAACCCCTAACTATCCCCACATCACTGGTCTGCAAACATTCGCTTCTGCCAGGCGTATCTGAGCTCTAATCACAATCCCCACAGCACAGCAGCAGTTAGCAATAATTAATTAACACTCTACACTTGGCAGAAGGCAGTACCAGCTATTAAGAACACAGAGAATTAATTGCACACCAGAATTTACTCTAAATTAACAGCTTAACTACAAAAAACTCTAAGGCATATAACACTCTGCTGAGCGAGGATCAAAAAACAGCAGAGATTTATTGTGCCAAATAACAATAACTACAAAGGAACAATATCACGCTACTCTCTCTAGGGTGAAAGACAAATGCTACCAATATCCTCAGATTGGATAAGTGTCCACAAGTACACATGACTAATAAGGTCAGATATGATGAATCCTCACTGGGTATACATACTCAGAGGCAGAAAATTTATCAGAATCTAATAAGGAAACATTGGCAATAAATATAGTAATAAAAAAAAATCCCCTAACGATGTCTATTGGATGTTCCTAATGGATGAACAAGAGGGACAATTTCCAAATAATACCACAGGAGGTAGTACCAGGAGTTTGTGTGTGTGTGTGTGTTGGGGGGAGAGAGATAATCTCTTGGTCTTCTGTTGTCAGTACAGTTTGCCTTCTAATATGCCTGCTACCTGAGCTGCAATCAGTGCTGTCAAGGCTTCCCTGGAGCCTATTGTTAGCTCACTCAGTCCAAGAACATCACGTTATTTTTGTGCTGTTTCTTCTGCGTCTGAACCATATCAAAATATCTGAATATTTCTGAACAGGTTTTATTGAAGCATAGGGAAAGGATAGAAGCTGGAACTGGTACTTCTGCTGGCTGATTGAACATATTGTTTAGAGCAATGTATTGCAACTGTATACATGTGAACAGCAATTTGGAGACACAGAAGCAATGTAAAGGCCACATATTCCATTTTGTTATCTGGGATCAGCTACACATGCCCCTCAGGATAATATGCACTGCTCTGCTGAGGGAACAGGATTTTCAGTTGTGCAGCAAATGATATATGTTAACTCTGACATTTTCTAAGGCCGTTTTCGCACTAGCGTTTGCTCCAGCGTAGCGCCCCATTTACCTCCGGATCTTCTCTTGGATTTCGCACATGTTGCTCCGGCGCTGCGGTTTGCTCTGGCACTTCAGGGATTTTACGCCGGAGTATGTTTTTCAGCATGCTGCCGGAGTTTCCGAAAACCTCCGGATCCACTCAGCGGAGTTTGCTGTGCGAAATCCATCCACGCCGGATCGACTGCTTTGTGGGCGTCACCCTCTCCCTTTCCGTCCTCCCACCCCATCCACCCGCTTGGCCAATCATCAGCCTTTTGCGGCGCTTCCCCAAAGTGCCGGCACGGCCATTTTTTTTTTTTTAAACTTCACAGTTTTGCGTAATAGCGATATTTCGAAATTAACAAATAGGAAAAAAAAAAAAAACCCTGGAATAGCCTCAATTGCCACCTCAATTGGTTTCGTTGGAATTTTTTTTATTGACTTTAGTTGCGTTATTTCGCTGTTGCGTTATCTCGATAATGCGAAAGGAGAGGGGAAGGAGAGAATGGGGCGGGGGGGGGAGCTCTGGCAGCAGGAATCAGTCAGGTCCCCGTTGCAAGCGCCAGCCGGGGAGGGGAAAGAGAGCGGAGGAAATTTGGGGGGGGAATCTAGTGCTTCAGAATTTGGGGGGGGAATCTAGTGCTAGGATTCTCCACTGTGAATGCTTCTGTTAATACATGAAGGGCTGTGGAGGATTCTACAGCTGCAGCCAATCCATAAGCAGCAGCAGCACACGTGATGCGGTTTGTCCACGAAAAGAAGGGGAGGGATCAGCTCGATGTTACGTTAGTACGTTAGTACGTCATTACACAACCAGACTTGCGCTTAAAAAAAAAATGATTGACAGGGCATCGAACTCAGGTCGATGCCAGTGGGAAAACAATTTGAGCCGGGGCTTCAGGGAAGGCGACTCCGCAAAGAGTCACTAGTGGGAAAACGAGAAAAATGATCCGGACATAATTGCGCCGCGGAAAAAGGGGAGCAAACGCTAAGTGCGAAAACGGCCTAAGTTTTTCAACTTTGCGTTTTTATCCTTATAATGTGCACATTAATGTTTACAGTCTTGACTGAAACTAATCACACAGTTTGGTGATAACATTTCTAGGGACATATTTTATATATGACTTCCTCACTTTTTTTTCTCTTATCAGTCCACTCTTCAGTGCTGTTTGCCACTAAAGATTCTACTGAAGTGAACAGGCCTCATTGGTGAACTGCTTTGAAGATTATCAACTCATCAAAATTTTATCCAGCTGATTCTTAGTAGTCTTAAAGAAGTCTAAAGATTCTTCCTTAGCTCTGTGAAAGGAACTACAATAACCCAATTTGTTGGTTATTTGATCTGCTTCCTAATGAATTGTATACTACTTCTAGCTCTTCATTCAACTATCTGAATGTCTTTTGGTTTGACATTCTAAGACTCACTCTGAAGGATAGCTGTTGCAGGCTTTCCTCTGAAGTACATCCCCTCATTTTTAATAATCTAAGCATAGTTGTTGTTTTTTTACATTAGCTACAAATTGTCCCTTGAAATACATCAATACAAGGAAGCTAACTGTGAGACCACTCAAACTTCTCTCCTTCCCCACCAATGTCTCCCACAATGCATTGCAAAACACATGTGGCCCTTTGTCAAGGAACACAGCCATAGGTTGGACTGTTGTTTTTGAACAGGACTGTAAGGCAGGGTCTGGATACAAGCCAATGAAAGGAAGAGGAAAGGAATACAAAAACACTAAATAATTATTCCATCAGCATTGCCATTACAGGGTCACTGGGAGCAGGCAGCTCAATGCTGATAGAACAGGGCTGACGACAACAGACAGAACCCTAAGGCTTGAAATCATGTCTCTTTTGATAAATCCATAGTGCCATAATGTGTCAACTAGCAATATTCATGTGTGTCTTTTCTTTCTCTATGCATTTTTGACATCTGTTTATTTTTCTGTCTGCTTTTATAACACTCCCAAATACCAAACTTCTTAAGAAGTATAATTCTACTTAACAAATTGAAGTAACCCCTATAGACAAGTATGCCTTTTGTTAGAGCATCTTTGTGATTCCATAGTGATTCAATGGCATCAGCTGTAGGAATGCCTGTATCTTGAAGAAGAGAGGGATGGCAGATTCATTAACTATTGTGTTTAACAGACCTCAGTCCAATGGAAAGCTTCCTTTTACTGTCCTCCATGTCATTCAGCTTGTTATGATAATTGATTAAATTGACTCTGCCATCTCAGGCCATTTAAAAAGTCAATTTTCTATGGATTCTGGACATGGAAATCCTGAATCATGAGAGCTTCTGGATTGAATCTAATTGTCTATCCATGGAAGGCACATGGCATTTCCCCACATTCATTTCCATCACAGCAGCCCCTTCTGATTCATGAAAAGATCATTCCCAAAGTTGCAGGATCCATGTGGAGGAACAGCCATATGGGTTGGGGGGCTGGAGCAAGCAGGAATGGAACTGTCAATTTCCCTCAATGGAGCTGTGCTTTTAGAACAGGGGTGGGGGACAGTGGCTCTCCAGATGTTTTTTTGCCTACAACTCCCATCAGCCCCAGTCATTGGCCATGCTGGCTGGGGCTGATGGGATTTGGAGGCAAAAAAAAATCTGGAGAGCCACTGTTCCCCACCCCTGTTCTAGAAGAAGGTAAAGGAGTAATTTCACCCCCTTGACCCTCCTCACTTCTGTCCCCCACCCCCAAATGCATGTGTCCTGCAACCCCACAAATGAGCTTTCTCTCAGACTTGGATGGTGCTTCAGGAATGGAGAGGAGTGTAGGAAAATTCCATGTTCTGTGCATGGATGGTTGAATACAGGCAAAGTTGATCCCTATCTTTGTCTTTACAGTTGGAATTTCCATGTGACTTAGCCCACTATATATATATTTTCTTTGCCATCAAGTTGCAACTGACATGGCAACCCTGTAGGGTTTTCAAGGCAAGACATTCAGATGGTGCTTGCCATTGCCTGCCTCTGGGTAGCGACCCTGATATTCCTTGGTGGTCTCCCATTCAAATACTAACCAGGGCTGGCCTTGTTTAGCTTCCATGAACTGATGAGATCAAACTATCCTGGGCTATTCAGGTAAGGGCAGACCACCACATATAGCAGCACTTCAAGACTTCTTTGTTCTCAGTTGTCACAGAGGGCAACATTTTACTTTTGGTACAGAGTATTGTTTACCATATCTGTTATCTTTTTTCATATCACAGATGGATGAAAAGTTACAGCAAATGTTGAGGGAATATCTTTTACATATTCCTTAGTAAAGCACGTCTATTAATATGGTGGGAAAGTATACCCTTAAAGTACCTGCCTCATTACAGAATTAGGGTAAAAGACTGATCCAGGAGTGATTTATGAGGGATGTTATCTATTAACAGAACCAGGGATTTTGCTCTGGAAAAAATCAAAGACTCCAATTAGTCTGCTACTATGTGTAAAATTCTACTTTTACTGATCCACACTGTGACAGGAACCCAGAACCTGTAATCCTATTGTGTGTTCAAATTGCAGTACAACCGCTTGGCAATTCTCAGAACATGACCTCCAAGAGCAGAAGAAAACAAAAACCTGTGCTGAACCAGGCTGTACTGATTCTGTCTTCAATAATAATCTATAGAGGATGTAAAGCGGTTGCAACCCAGTTGCTCAGTGAAGTTACCAGTAAAACATCATTGATTCTGATGTTGCTGGGATACCCTTGTGAATTGTGGGGAACTGTTACAGAAACAGATGATTCAGTACTGTATCAAGTTTTCATAAATGGTGCCAACATTTGGCACTGTACACCCATTTCCTTCTGAGGAATCACTGAAAAAATTTAGTGACAGTGAATTTGTGGAGGTACATCTTTTGCGGCACAGTAATACTATACTGCATGCAGTGTAGACCTGTCTTAGATTCCAGCTCCTCCTGCTGTTCAGCTTGCAGCTCTCCCCTCAGGAAGCCTAAATGTTTCTTCTGTTGAAATTATGTTGGACTCTTATTTTCGAACAACTCTGAGTCTGAAGGTCTTTGCACAGCCCTGTTCCATTCAGGTTGAATTGTCTTGAAGAGGAAGGAAAGCACAGGAACAAGGACAGGGGAAGGAGATTTGTAAGGAAGGCGTGAGACAGGGGGAAAGAAGAAGAAAGGGAGGGGAAGGTATTTTTGCAGGGAAGAGGAAGAGCAGGATATTAAACTAGCTACAAAAAACCTTATTGAATTCAAACATAACAATTCCATATGAAGTTGGCTCTTTAACGATACCGGACCGAGTCTCTGAGCAATGCACAGGGAAGGAGGAGTGGGGAGATTGGTAGTGGTGAAGCTATTATGAAAATAACAAGACATGTTGCTTTCAAAAAAAGGGTGAAAGAATTTGAGGAGAAGGAGTGGAGGAAGAGAGGAAGGAAGGAACAGTTTGGTGGTGGTTTGCAAGGTTAGGCGTGGCAAACGGGCAAGGTAATGGGCAAGCAGGCCGGGTGGGTGGTAAAGGGGAGCGGTGAAGGTTTGGAGTGAGGGGTGGGGTTGGGGGTACTGGACACGGTTGGGGAGAAGAGGGTGGTGGAAGGGTGGTGGTCTAAGACTGAAAATACTTGCCCTTCACTTTGCTGATTGGTACTGTGTGAATCCATCAGAGAGAGAAAGCAAGAAAAAACAAACAAAAAACAGAAAACAAAAAAAAGGGGGGTTGGGTGGAAAGGGGAAGGGGTACAAACAATATTTTATTCAATTGCTGTTTGAATAAAAATATTGTGTATCATAATCATACCAAAAGGAAACCTCTTGCAAAAACGACATGAAAAAGAAAACAAAAAGAAGAGTAATAAAAGTACCAAGAAAAAGCCACAGTAATAAAATAATAAAAATGTATAGATATAACTAGATATATAGATATATATTATATAACCAACATAAAAAATGAAATTCAGTAGCAAACAGTTTGCAACAGTCTTGATATAGAAATGTTCTTACTGAGTTAGCAGACCATGCAAAATTCAAGATTAACCAAAGACATACACAGAGATAGAGACAGAAGGAAAGGAAACACGGGGACAGAGGAGAGGAGAGGGCCAGGGTATAAGAGACCAAACATCTTGCTATGAATGTTTATAAGCGCAAAGTCACAGGATTGTCAGTCTACCAAAATATGATGTGTGTAAGGTGTAGGGATGTCTGTATTTAGCATGAAGATCTAACGTAGGGAGGAACCTTGGAAACAGCCCTATTGGGAGAGAAGACTTGGCTGGATATTTTGTTTAACTCTAGGTTTTCTTTTGCAGACAAACCAAAGTCAAATAAATGATTCAGTTTTGCCCATCTTTATACTTTTGCATAGGAATGTCACATGCAATCTGTTGGGTATAACCAATTTTTTTTTAAAAAAATGTCTCCTGTGAGAATGTGGATGAGCTTCCTAATAGGAATAGCAGATTTCATCACAGTGGCTCTGCAAGCAGCAGCTGTTGGATTGCTGCTCAATGATAATAGCCATGTCTGAGGAGGAAAACCTCAAAGGTGCATATTGAATTGAATAGGGCTGCAGAGAACCAGTAAGTACCAACTGTAGATTCTGCTAGGTGTGCAGCTTGAAATGGAAATTGACAAGCATCTCAGTCTAGATATAAAGCCTTGAGTGTCAATTCTCCAAAATGCCATAATAATAATATGAGTCCCATCGTGGTCTGGTTCCAGTGTTGGGAGAGCTGAGAGCCTCTCAGTTTCACCGAGTATTATGAATCTGAACGTGAATTAACTAACTGTGGAGGAGTAGGCACTCTCCTGTCTCTTAGGTATTGATACTTCTTAGAATTCTGAAGTATAGCCTCCAGGTTGTCACCATCATATACAGTGACTGCTCAAAGAAACCATCTTTGAAGGCAAAGATGGAGCTTCTGAGTTTAAAGCCAAATATGCTCAGCTGAAAAGGATCTCATAAAGAACTTTCTGAATGACTTGTGTTCTAGATGCTTATGGGAGATACTGTTTTACTGAGATACTATAGTATTCCATGGCTCCATAAACTAAGAGTTATAGTGAGAAAATAATTGGCAGTGGAACACACATAAAATTTCATCTGATCAAAACTTGCAGGTACAATCCTCTCTTGGGGGACTGTTTCACCTCAGAAATATATACACTGTCAATTAACTTATTTGAAAGAATTTGTCATGAAAATAGGACATGATGATATAGCATGCTAATGACTATGCAAGAATCTTTCTCCCTAACAAGGCAGATTTCTTTGCGCACTGAGCTGGGGCAATTAAAAATCTATGAGGACTGTATCATGTGGTCTTTCCTATGTTTGAATGAATTTAGACACCACTCTTGGAGTTAAGCCATTTTGAGTAGAAATTCCAGAATCTAAGCTGACCTTTGTTGTGCATTTCCTTCAGAGAGAAATGATAACCATTTAAGTGAGTTGGTGGATTGGGTTGCCTCTGTCATCAGACAGCTGTCTCAGGTGACACTGGGTTGTGTGTGACAATGTCCTGTCTTGTTGCCTCTCCTTCTGCTGGGAGTTGTTGCAGCTAATCTATCTTGCCCTCTATAAAACCAGCACAACAATCCATGTATGTCCTAAAAGCTTTCCAAACGCTTGTGAGGTGTCCTCTTGTGAAAGTTTGACTATCATTTTGATTGCCTAAACAACCATAATATATAGCAGGATTAGTGTTCCAGCTCTGGAGCAGGGGCAGAGGTGGAGAGCATGTATGTGCATGGTGTGTGTGTACCTGAGCACTTGGAAGTGGGGAAGCAAACAGTACAGATGGAGGTGACATTTTGTAGTCTGCTTCAGACAGCACAAAGTCTGGTATCTGAAGAAGTGGTTCCCTTATATTTCTGCTTGGTTGTCAAAACATTTTTCTGTGTAAGGATTTTTTTTTAAAATGTGTCAGTCACTTAACTGTAGACAAGTTGAAGCCTATTTAACATAGAAGTGAACACAATTGATACCAGGTCAGGACTACCTAATTGAAATACTTTGGAAGACACTGGCACAAGTTAATGTTAACAATGAATCACTGTCATACGATCTGCCAAGCAAATATTGAGCGGGAATCCCCTCAGAGTGAAATTTTGAGTAACTGCAAATAACGTGTGTGTCTGGAGTAGGGGACTTAGAAAAGGTAAGGTGTCTTGAACAGTGGAAGAGAGAGAGAAAGAGAGAGAGAAAGATGAACTAGGTTACAAAGACAGAAGGGTAAACACAGGAAGAAAAAGAGAGGGCATCCAGATTCATTCAGTGCAGACTATGAGAGACTTCCTTGGAAGACCCTCACACCCTGTAGTGAGAGAGCAGGGCCCAGGATCACACACAAGGGTAGGCTAACACACATACAAAGATTAATTATAAATTAGTTAGGGAAAAAACCCAAATAATAATAATAATAATAATAATAATAATAATAATAATAATAATAATAATAATGGTTTAAAACAAAACAAAACAGAAAGAACCATGCAAACGTTCCCAGCTTTCAAATTAACTGGTTGCTACAGAGTTATCACCTAGTACATAAAAAGCATATAAAGCAGCAACTCAGCTTTGTCTGCCCTGGCCTTTTAAAAGGCTTAACTTATTTTGCTTTATGCAAAGTATCATGGGGAATCTTCACATCCCTGGGAAGCCTGTATTATTCTTCCAGGAATAAACTGTGACCTGCTTTCTTCTATGTGTTGGGTTTTTTCCCCCATTCCATACACTTTAAAAAAACTAGCTTTCATAGCACGTTTGGCTTTTATTTTTCTCCTCATTCATTCTTAGGCTAGCTAGTGGGTTCAGGGTTAAAGGGCATGTGAAAGGTCAACAGGAAAAGGAAATGCCTACTTACACTTCACCTGGAGAATCTGGTCACTGAGATTTGCTTGAATGTAGTATGTTCTGTAGGGTGGCAAGACCAGACCTAGGCTGGGTAAGGGGAGGAAAGTTACAAATAAGTTACTCTAGATGCCAGCACTTAATGGTTTAAGACTCTGGAAAGAAAAAGAATAGGGAGGTAAAATATTGATCACCCAGCATAATATTTTTGTGAACAGGTCATGCAGATGAACAAATGCCAGGATGGACTTTATTCATGGCTGGAATCAGGGCTGGCCCTGCCACTAAGCAAACTAGGCAATTGCCTAGGGCGGCAACGGCCCAGGGGCACCAAGGGCACCCCTCCCCCCCACGGAGGCAGTGGAGGTGGCAGCAGTGTGGACCAGCATGGTGTCCTTTCCTTTTCCCTTCCCTCTCTCCCTTTCTATGGCTCCAGGCAGCCAGTGGCAGCAAAGACAAGTGCGGTGTCCTTCCTTCTTCCACCCTCCCCCTCTCTGGGGCTCTAGGTGGTCAGCAGCAGCGGTGGCAGCAGCAAAGACAAGTGCAATGCCCTTCCTTCTTTTCCCCATCCCCTCTCACTCTCTGGGGTGCCAAGAGGCTAGCAGAAGCAGATAGAAGTGCCATTCTTTTCTTTCTTTCCCCCCTCCCCTTTCTCCCTCTCTGGGGCTCCAGGTGGTCAGTGGCAGCAAAGACAAGCACAGTGCCCTTCCTTCTTTTTCCCCTCCCCTCTCTCCCTTCCTGGGGCTACAGGTGGCCAGTGGAAGTGGAGACAAACGTTCTTTTTCTTCATTCTTTTTCCTTTCCCCTCTCTTGCTCCCTGGGGCTTCAGCAGCGGCAGAGGTGAGCATGGTTTCCTTCCTTTCCCCCTCCCCTCTCTGGGACTCCAGGCGGTTAGCAGTAGCAGCAGCAACAGAAGAGACCAGTGCGGTGCCCTTCCTTCCTTTTCCCCTTCTCCTCTCTCTCCCACAGCAGAGGTGAGCAGAGTACAATGTCCTTTCTTCCTTTCCCCCTCCCCTCTCTCCTTCCTTGGGCTCCAGTAGCAGTGGGGATAGACAGAGAGAAGCAGTGGGGATAGAAAGAGAGAAGCACGGTGTCCTTTCTTCCTTTCCCCCTCCTCCTTTCCTCTCTGGGGCTCCAGCAGCAGCGGCCACAGGGACACAGACAAACACTGTGTCTGTCTGTCTGTCTGTCCTTCCTCCCTGGGGCTCCAGAGACCCCAGTGCCACTGTTGAGACCTGAGATCAGGTGCAGGAAGCTAGAAATGATCTCCCCTCCCCTTCAGCCTGAGAAGAAACCCAGCAGCTTCTTGAAGCCCCGTGTAGGGTGATCTCTCCAGCCACTGAAGCAGGCAGGTTGGGAGGATTGTACACATTTTGTCTTTTGGACCCTGCATGTTTCATCCCCCTTCCTCATTCTCTTGCCAACCAAGGACATTTGGTGAAGGCTGCCTGTTGCTCAGATTGGCATTCCCTTGTAATTTCTGGAGAGGAATCTCTGGATGCAGTGCCATAAGTTTGCTGTGACTTGACAGCACTTTACAAACATACACAAATAAGTATGAACTGTTGCTAACAAATGACCTGTCATATGTACCAGAGATTGTTTTGCTCCAAATTTTTCCTTACTTGCTTTGGAAGGGGAATCTATAGCATTATACCCTACTGAGGTCTCTTCCTTCCTCAGGTTCTACCCTGAAATATCCAGGAATTTCCCAAACCAGAGTCGGTAGCCTTTGGGCATGCAGCGCTGTAGGAAGGTGGTAACATTCTCCTCTTTACATGTCAGGATGAGTCCCCTCTTCCAAAACAATAGAAAGAGAAATATAGAAGAAGCTGATTGTGAAGAAAGGAGGGAATGAGTGTGGGCACAAGAAGAATGTTATGTCTTGCATTTCAGTCCCGAAATTACAACACAGCAGATGCTACGGAGGTGACCAGTGGAAGTCCACTGGTCCCCGGATGTAGCTCTGCAAATATGCTCCGCCAATCAAGATCTGTGGCGGGAGGTTTAACTGGCCAGGACTGGACCTGGCCAGACTGAGGGTTGTTCCGGGGTATGAATATAATCGGGACCCGGCCTGCATTGCCTTGCCTTGTGATGTACTTGCTAATAAAGCATGTTGCCTTCAACACGTCTCGTCATTCAGTACATTACAGTGGCGACGAGGATGGGATTCTAGCCAGGTAACTCCCCAAGCGGGACTTTGCTGACCTGGCTGGAGACGAGGAAGGCATGCATTCGAGGGAGACAGAGACCGCCATGGCTAACCCAAGTGGGACGATGGGCCACCTTGCAAAATTCGACCCCGCCAACCCCGATAGGTGGGAGACCTACACAGAGCGGGTCGACTGCTACCTACAAGCGAACATGATTACAGACGACAGCTGTAAGAGAGATGTGCTCCTGAGTGTCTGCGGGGAGGCCATTCGAGATTGCAAAGGGTCTCTCGGCCCCTGCGAAGATCACGGAGAAAATGTACAAGGAGATAGTCAGACTCCTGACCGGGCACTTCTTGCCCCAGCCTTCCATCATTGCCCGCCGATTCCTCTTCCATAAGAGGGATAAAGGGGCGGGAGAGATAGCCACTGTCTACCTGGCTGTCCTCTGCCAAATCGCAGGGAACTGCAGCTTCGACAAGCTAGATGAAGCCCTGAGGGATCGCTTCATCTGGGGCCTCCGAGACGAAAGACTGCAGCAAAAGCTCTTCGCAAAGGAAGAGCTCACCCTCCAACTCGCCTTCAGCGAAGCCACCACGTTCGAGAGAGCAACCAAAGCTTACAACAACCCGCGAGCGGAAGCCGTCCACCAGGAAGAGATGGCACCGGGCAACCCAGAGGAGGAGGAGGCAAACCAGCTATGTTGCAAACCAGGAATGGGGCCGAGCACCCACGCGGCCACGAGCGACAGAGAGACCAGCCAACACCAAGTGCGCCAGTTGTGGGGATCCACACGAGTGCCAGGACTGCCCCTACTGCAACGTGGACTGCAGGAACTGCGGAAGAGTGGGCCACATAGTGTGGGCTTGCCAGACCAAGGCCACCCGCAGATGCCAGTCCACCAACCACGACTCGACCGATGCCTACTCGACCGCATCGACTAGCCTACAGGTAATGAACTTGCCCCTCACGACCCCAGATAAGGTCAGGGTGTCGGTCCTAATCGAGGGCGCTCCATGCCTAATGGAGCTGAACTTGGGCTCCTCCATCTCCATAATTTCAGAGGAATCTCTAAGAAAACTTTGTCCCCGTGGCCAGCCCCGGCTGCGACCAGTGGACTTCATACTGCGGGACTTCCAAAAAAACCCTGTACAGATTTTGGGTTGGGCCACTGTAAGGGTAGAGTTTAAGAACTTTAAGGGCAAGCTGGACATCCTCATGGTCAAACACCAGCTCACCACATTACTGGGGCTGGCCTGGTTTCGACCACTGGGTATTCAAATAGTGGGGGTGCAGCAGATGTGAACACAAAATTTCAAACACGTGTGACGGGAATTCCCGGAAGTGTTTGATGGGTCCCTGGGGTGCTACAAGGGGCCTCCCATCACCTTACCCCTCAATCCCCACATAAGACTGATAAGGCTGAAGGCCAGGTGAGTTCCGTTCGCTCTTAAACCAAAAATAGAAGCAGAGCTGGACCGCCTCATGGCCCAGGGAGTACTAGAACCGGTATCCTATGCTGCATGGGAAACAGCCATAGTCACTCCAGTGAAACCAAATGGAGATGTGCGCATATGTGCTGATTACAAGTGCACAATAAGGCACTTCAGGACAACCCATACCCCGTTCCGGTGGTCAGAGCCTTGCGAAGGGTCTTTTGCACTCATGGGATTCCCGATACCTTCGTCACGGACAATGGGACCGCTTTCACCTCCCGGGAATTCCAGGAGTTCTTGAATCAGTACCTCATCCAGCACATTCGGTCCGCTCCTTTCCATACAGCCACCAACGGCCAAGCAGAGCGCATGGTGCACATCACTAAAGAGGCCCTGGGTCGCATTGTACAGGGAGATTGGGATCACCGCCTGGCAGCCTTCCTATTTGATAACAGAATCACCCCCAACCCCGTCATCAGGTTAAGCCCTGCTGAGTTACTAATGGGGAGGAAGTTGATCATGAGGCTAGACAGGTTGCATCCTGACTGGGCTATGGACCTCCGCAGTTCCCCCGAAACCAGGGAAGCCGCTAGGGGATTCTTTCCAGGGGATCCGGTATATGCAAAGAACTTTGCAAGCAGGCCAGAGTGGTTAGCCGCCCGGGTGCTGCGGGTCACTGGGTCCCGCTCCTACGAGGTCTCGTCAGAGGGGAGCCAGATCCTAAGGAGGCATATTGACCAGCTGCGCCATCGCACATTGCCGGAAGAACCGACAGCGATCGGGGGAGCGGGAAGTGGAGGAGTACTAACAGCAACACCCCCGAAAGCTGCCCAACCTAAGCCAGCCGCACTGACTATGCGGGCGGAAGAGCACCACAGCAGAGGGAGCACCCCCCCCCCCCAGAGAGGAGATTCTGGAATAGCAACAGGCGGCGGACAGCCCTTTTCCGGCGTCACCCCACCACGAGGAATCAGCCGCCCCGCCAGCCACGGCAGCCGCTCCAACTCCCCAAATAACCCCGAGGAGGTCGACCCGGGAACACAGGGCGCCAGCCTACTTGAAAAACTTTGTATCTTGAACTAGGGGGGAAGGAGTGTTGTGTCTTGCATTTCAGTCCCGAAATTACAACACAGCGGATGCTACGGAGGTGACCAGTGGAAGTCCACTGGTCCCCGGATGTAGCTCCACAAATACGCTCCGCCAATCAAGATCTGTGGCGGGAAGTTTAACTGGCCAGGATTGGACCTGGCCAGACTGAGGGTTGTTCTGGGGTATGTATATTATCGGGACCCGGCCCGCGTTGCCTTGCCTTGTAATGTACTCGCTAATAAAGCATGTTGCCTTCAACACGTCTCGTCACTCAGTACATTACAAAGACCATCCTTTGTTCATCTTCTGCTACAGGAAACATTTTTCCACAGGTAGGATCCTGGGCCAGGAAGGGTTAAGAGATGGGCGTTGTATGTGTGTGAGCACACACACACCTGAAACTCATTTCATCCTCTGGTAACTGACCTCTACTGGGGGCCTGGAGGATATTCAGAAAGGGGGCTGAATAGAGTTTGCCCTTCCAGCTTTGTTATTTCAAGGAGGTCTCCCATCTACATACTTGCCAGAGCAGGTCCTGTTCAGCTTCTGACAAGCTCAGGCTTGCCTGGGCTATCCAGTCAGGAAGCAATTTAAAGTTTTGTGCTTTTCATTTCCCCCACAATTCATCTGTCTTTGAAAATTGGTTATTGGGGAGGGGGGGTGCCAGATGTTAACCTTGCCTATAGTGCCAGATAGTCTAGGGCCAGCCCTGGCTGGAATGATCCACTGCTGCATTTTATATCCACCATCCTTTCCACAAATGGAATAATTCAGGAAATAGCAAAACCTGCTGGAAACACCACGAAGCCAAATACTGTATACCCCTACTTTTACCTCCAGTTGTTCCTCTGGGTTAACTAATTAGATCTGTGAAAACTACAATTGTACATGCCTACAAAACAAGACAGCTTCTGCTAGGTTTCTGCATTTTTTCTTCCTGGGCCCTGGGCAGAGCTTGAAGCAGGACCTATATATTTCCTATATTCAATATAGGGAAGTGTGCTCAGCTGCAAATCCCCATCTGGGGTTCAGCAGGACCTAGGACTAGTAATGACTGGCCATTCCATGTGCAGGACTCTGGGGAGGGAAATTCCTCTCCCGATTTTTGATGGTGTACCGCTGAAAGCGGTGCACCGAGTCAAGAGCTTGGGGGTCCTACTGGAGCCTTCATTATCAATGGAGGCCCAGACAGCGGCCACTGCCAAGTCAGCGTTTTTTCATCTGAAGCGGGCACGGCAGTTGGCCCCCTTCCTAGAGCGCCGGGACCTAGCAACAGTGATTCATGCAACGGTCACCTCAAGAATGGACTACTGTAATGCCCTCTACATGGGGCTGCCTCTGTGCCGAACCCAGAAGCTGCAGCTGGTGCAGAACATGGCGGCTAGGTTGTTATTAGGGCTCCCGAAGTGGGAGCACATACGGCTGGGCCTGCGTGGACTGCACTGGCTGCCAGTTATATACCGGGTTCGTTACAAAGTGCTGGTTATTACCTTTAAAGCCCTATATGGCCGAGGACCTGTCTACCTAAGGGACCGTCTCTCCCCATATGAACCCCAGAGAGCACTGAGGTCAGCGGGGAAGAACCAGCTGACTATCCCCGGGCCAAAGGAGGCAAAACTCCAAAATACTCGTACATGGGCCTTCTCTATTGCAGCACCACACCTTTGGAACCAGCTCCCGGAAGAAGTGCGGGCCCTGCGGAGCCTTGAACAGCTCCGCAGGGCCTGCAAGACCATCCTTTTTAAGATGGCCTTTGCCGATTGAATGATCGATGGATTCGCTTAAAGTGACTTCGCCATCATATTTGCTGATAGAATAGCACCAGAAATGTTGATTTTTAACTTATAACTAGAATGTTTTAAGATTAATGTTGTTTTTAATACCCATTGTATAACTTATTGTATGAAATGCTGTTAGCCGCCCTGAGCCTGATTCGGCGGGGAGGGCGGGATATAAATAAAATATTATTATTATTATAACTCATCTGGAGACCAATATGTGTTTCCCCCCAGTAAGAGAGAGAGAGTATGGAGATCATATTAAGTATATGACACATTCTAGGTCCTTGATTATCCAGGACAGGGGTGTCAAACATGTGGCCTGGGGGCTAAATCAGGCCCCTGAGCAACTGGCTGTTGTCTGCTTCCCTCTCCCTCTCTCTTGCTTCCTTCTGCATCACAGCTTGCTTACTTAATTGCACAGGAGCTACAGAGCAAAGCCTCTATTTTCTCCATTGCAAAAGAACAGTGGCAGCACAATATATAAAATAGAAAAATACAAAATATTGTGCACAAACAAACACTCTTGACTGGTGTATACAAAGTTCTATTATCATGAAATGAACAGCCTACAACAGTGGGCATACATTCATACAGTATAAATAGAAAACAAACAACAGTCTCAAAACAATATTCCAAGGAGGACCCCACACAGTCACTGAGTTTTCCAAACTGAGTACTAAGACTCAATAATAAAGTTCCACAGGAGTCCCTCCGTTGCTTGTTGACTTCTGTCCTTCAATATGCAATAAACAGCTATGCAACTAGATGGCAGTCTCAGTCAGCACTGATAAGCTTCAGAACGCAAACACCAGCTGCATGGAGGAACTTAATACTGTTCAATAAGACAGACTCTCTATGTTACTTTTTTAATACGCAGATTGAAATCCATGGTATAAAATACACAATTGTAACTTGGGAAGGGTATTGTGTGTCTTGCATGCTGTCTTCTCACAATGTATCCTGTGCATCTTAAGACATGATTATGTGCATAACAAAGTGAAATGTCCAAGTTCTCAAGGACAAATACGCCTTTGGTTTCAATACCAATCAGGAGATCAAGTTGAGGATATTTCCCCTCATGTAACCGGACCTCTTTTGCCTGTGATTCACTCATTGTGTCTGAAAAAGTCTTTCTTTTACATTCTTTGATGCTCCATTAGCTTTCAAATTAACTCTATCAGAAACAAGCTGAATACTATGCAAGTCTAGAGTTTGTTATGAAAGGAGTGGTCATCAAAATACAATAATGGCAACATGCCACTGAACCCCAGTCTTACATGGATTGATGCAAAATCAAAGTGCACTTCCTTATGCATGGGAGATGGTCTTCAAAATCATGCACACAAAGCTACATCACTGCCTCTTTATTAATCCTATGAAAAAGCCTCTCTGCTTAAGATCTGATATCAGGTTATCAAGGGGTATTATTGCTAGCTCTTGGTTTTTAATCACTAAGGAAGAGATTTCAGAAGAATCTGAAAAGCAAGATCAAGAATGTCAAGCCTTAAGTTAAAAAAATACATTTCCTCCCTTCTTTCGGGCTGGATCAAGACAATACAGGGGAAAATACTATGGGTGTGATCAGACGAGCAGGATTAGGCATGATCACACAAGCTCCCATGACCCACTCACCCTTACCTCGTGCTAAAATGACTCCCACAAAGATTAAATAGCCACCTGGAAATTCCGGTGGCTTCCCCAGCAAAACACTTCTATGGTGGGTTTTTGGCTTTCTGACTGGTCAGGCGTGCCATGGAAATGCATGAGTTCTGTGATTGTTTCACTCTGTTTCTGACTTGTCCTCTCCCCTCCATCCCATTCCAATGTGTGCTTCAGTGCCCCCACAGAACTGGCCAGGAGCATGAGTGTGCTTGTCTACTTCTGCGCATGCATAGCAGGAATGTGAAGGGAAAAAACCCAAACTCAGCCACAGGTCCATGGTTGCAGTGCATTAGTGATGTGGATGACCAACCACAGGCTTGCAGCACTATGATGCTGGCTTAGGGGGTGCTGTCTGATCAACATAAACCGCCCCAAACTCACATGGCTTTTTAAAAGCCAAGATCCTGCCACAACAACCTGCCTATTTGATCGCACCCTATGTAAGTGCAGCCCTCATAGAGTTATACGCTTCTAAATCTATTGAAGTCAATGGGCTTAGAGAGGCATAACTCTATTTAGGATTACACTGCAAGTATTTCCTAAAGGATAAAGGTAAAGGTAGTCCCCTGTGAAAGCACCAGTCATTTCTGACTCTGGGGTGATGTCGCATCACAACGTTTTCATGGCAGACTTTTTAACAGGGTGGTTTGCCATTGCCTTCCCTAGTTATCTACACTTTACCCCCAGCAAGCATGGGGCATATTAAAACAAATAAAATGATCTCCATCTCCCTTCATTGTGTGCTTATGGTGACCTCAGCAAGGGACTTTCAAGGCAAGTGAGAAGCAGAAGTGGTTTGCCATTGCTTTCCTCTGCAGAGTCTTTCATTCAGATACCAACTCAGCTTAGCTTCCGAGATCTGACAAGATTGGACTATACCGTGCTGCCTTCCCTTCCCCGTCCAACATTATAAGCCTTAATATTTTTTTCAATCTGAATAACAGTGATAGAGTCCAGCCAAAATATTCACATTACAGATAAGCAACAATATATTGGAGAGTTAAGACTCAGTCCATCAAGCACTGCCTCAGCACAATTAGCCATAATTTCAATGTGGCTTAGCTGAATTCCTTTGAAAGTCACATTGTAATGCAAGGAGGATTTGCGATACCAATGCTGGGTGTATTGGGTTTGTATAGTGCACAGAGCCTGAACCAATCAATTCTTAGCGACAAAATGAGCTTTCTTATTCCTTAACTATTCAGGAGAAACAGGGCAGAGACACAACTCCCATCTCATTCTAGCCATGTACTTACCTGTAGTTTGTACTTTTGATAGGGGCCCAGGTATAGGTCCTGTACACTTCATCTAGGTATCTCTGGAAGTTCAATGGTGAAGAGATATAGTCAGTTTTCAAACACCCTGTAATTATATATTTGATGTATGCAAACCTCATCACAAAACCAAGCCAATATTTTTATGCAAATATTCAGAGGAGAGGCCATAATTCTGGAACAAAGCACAAACTCTACCTACACAAAGTCTTGGCCATCTCTGCTTAAAAGTATCTCAGGTAGCTTGGCTGGGAAAGACTAGAGAGTAATGCCAGTCAGAGAAGAGAATACTAGACTAAGTGAGCAAACTCACATAGGTCTGCTAAGAATCCTACTCAGATCTAATTAATGGTGCTTATGACCAGGAAGCCGTTCTTAGGATGACTCTTTAAATAGATCAATGACCTATGGGTCAAAGTTCATGTTCGAGGAAAGGGACGGTGGCTCAGTGGTAGAGCATCTGCTTGAGAAGCAGAAGGTCCCAGGTTCAGTCCCTGGCTTCTCCAAAAAAGGGTCCAAGCAAATAGGTGTGAAAAGCCTCAGCTTGAGACCCTGGGGAGCTGCTGCCAGTCTGAGAAGTCAATACTGACTTTGATGGACCAAAGGTCTGATTCAGCATAAGGCAGCTTCATATGTTCAATCTTTTTTCCAGTAGTGCACACTTTGTTCAATCTGTTTAGTTTGTTTGGCATTCCATCTAATTACTTTGCCATGTTTTCATCATCCCAGTCCTGTTCCAGAGTTAATTTGTGAAGATCTTTAAAATGTAAAACACACTTGCAAAGTCAATAGTCCATGTGTAGACTTTTCAAAGCATTTTTAATATCCTTGAATAAGAGGGCAGTTGGGTGGCCTGTTAGCAATTGGGCCGTGAGTTGTAGAATTATTTCATTATATATTACAATGTAGTAATAATAATAGTAAGAAGAAGATGATTTTTTATTTATATCCTGCCCTCAACTCCTAATTTCAGAGTCTCAGAGCGGCTCACAATCTCCTTTGCCTTTCTCCCCCACAACAGATATCCTGTTAGGTGGGTGGGGTTGAGAGAGCTCTCACAGAAGCTGTCCTTTCCAAGGACAACTGTGCAAGAGTTATGGCTGACCCAAGGCCACTCCAGCAGCTGCAAGTGGAAGAGTGGGGAATCAAACCTGGTTCTCCCATATAAGAGTCTGCACACTTAACCACTACCCCAAACTAATAGAAATAAAGTGCACAATTGTATCATCCCAAAATCATCCCCCCCCCCAGTCCATGGAAAAATTGTCTTCCACAAAACTGGTCCCTGGTGCCAAAAAGGTTGGGGACCACTGCCACAGACAGATGGACGGCAATTTTTGCTGATTCTCCCATCCCATAGCAGACCTCTGACTCTCTCCCATGCTGCTCCTGGGGGTCCCCTGTACCTCAGCTGCTGCAAAAGGGGAGAAGCAGGGCCAGGTTATGATTCTCATGGGCCCCTCCCAACGTAATAATATCAATATTAAAAATTATTTTTATATTACTTCAATGTTTTATTTTTTTTTTGTTTTAGGTGCAATTTAACAAATTTTCAGCCCTAAACATTTCTTTTTTTTCCTGATGTGAGAAACAAAACATTTTCTTCCACCTTAAAAGTTCATTTTTTCTTTCTGATTTTAAAAGAAATTAAAACATTTTCATGTGCTCCTAACTTATCCATCTTTTCAGCTTTTGTTTCTGGCAGTAAAAGCTGGGGAGGGGGAGGGGGTAGTGGTAAGGCCATTTCCAGGACTGTTTTGGCCTTTGAAGGGAATTTTCAGGGAAGAAAAAGAGGAAATAGTGGAGGATGGGAAATTTGATGTTACTGCACAAGTCTTTGTGGGCCCCTCACTTGTAGTGACGTATTAAGTGGTGCATGCAACCACCATTTCAACTATTCTTACAACTAAATGACAATGGCACAGAAAATGTAAGAGATATGTACATATTATGTTTCTATAATAAGAAACCTCATAGGTTTATGGTTACTCACAAATGGAATACACTTTTTTCCTACTAAGAATCACGATAACCAGGGCTTTTGCTGTGCAGTACACAGGAATGCAGTTCCAGCTGGCTTAGTGCCAGGGGGTGTGGCCTAATATGCAAATGAGTTCAAGCTGGGCTGTCTTTACAAAAAAGCCTTGTGCAAAACAATGGCGCTACCAGGGGGTGTGGTCTAATATGCAAACGAGTTCCTGTTGGGCCTTTTCTACAAAAAGCTCTGTGTGAAAATGGTGATGCCAGGGGGTGTGGCCTAATATGCAAATGAATTCCTGCTGGGCTTTTTCCTATAAAAAAGTCCTGACTGTAGTTCACTTTTAAAAAATCTGGCTGAACAGCACATCCTTCTTATACTCTTAATGCCCTCAGGTCTTCAACAAGTTTTTACCTCATCCTGGGATTTGACCAGAGTCTTGATGTATCTCTGCCCCTCATGTCCATCTATCATGCTTCTTCGGATCTGGAGTTTTTTTTAAAAAGGACATAAAAAGAGATACCTTAAATCGCTGGACACCACAGGTAACATATAAATATACTTTTTCTGTATACTTCTCAAGGAAAATGGGTCAAAACTATGAGTGAGGCAATAAAAATGGAAACTCAGCAATCTTCTTCTAGTGACTGCTTGGGAATTCTATACTCTTGGCTTCATAGAGTAAACCAGGATTTATACCCTTTGATGTTCCTTAGCTAATCACCTCCCTCTCTGTGCTGCTTTCATGAATTCCATCATAAGTACATACCACCATATGTTATAGACAACAGAAGGAATCCCAGCTACACACACTCTACAAAAAATTAACCAGAACTGCAGCCCTGTGACAAAGGAATTACATCTAAGAGCTCCTTTATACATGATAAATTTCCTATGCAGATATTAATTTCATGTCCTTCTATGATGTATACTAGCTTGTGTAATAATCACATGGGTGCTCTGTATGTACACAGGACAAGAAGTCTGTGTGAGAGTGGTTTGCCCATGTCATGAACACACAAAACAGGCATGCATGTGACTGCTACAGACACAGAGGGACTACGCAATTTTCTACCTAGAAGTGTAGAAATTCATCATACATGCACATGCACCTGCCACTTGGTACCATTACTGTAAAATGTTGTCATGGCAGTATAGGAGCTATACAGCCAGACTACCAAACTGCTGCTATGGAGGAAACTATGATGGAATCTTACACTGCAGCTGTGAGCATAATGCAATGCTGTTGGCATCTTTACACAACTTTGCTGTTGCACACATGCTGTAAATTAATGTGCCTAAAACTGAATAGACATCTTCACTATACTACTTACCTCTTCTTTGTTCTCATCTTCTAGTTCAGCATCAAGGAAGTCCAGGGTCACAGGTTCCTGGAAATTGATGATCTAAAAAGAAAAAGCAATGGCAGGTAAGGTGAGAATTACCAACCATTGTTCAGTGCATCTGTAAGCAGTTTCTTCCAGTTCATGGTTTTCTAAAAGCAACAGCAAAGAGAGATCTCAGCATTTATCACATAACAAAGTGCAGCATAGACATGACTGGGTAAGGAAATTGATGACCCCAAAATACAGCAAATGTGAAACAATGAGAAATGAACATTACTTCATTAGTGGAGTTAACATTTATATCCCAATTGATTAGCTTAACTGTAGAATCTCAAAGCAGGCTACAGCACAAAACAAGTAATAAAATACAATACACTAATAAAATCAGGTTGAAACCCAAAAATCTGAACAGGTGTGTAATAGCTAACCAGAGCAGCAGCAATAAAAGCAAATACTTCCAACATTATAGCAGAATACTGAAGACTTTGCTGAACAAGAAGGTTTTTTTGGCAGATTTCATAAAACAAGAAAGTGCCATGTAACTCTTCAAACTAATGCATACATGAACCATCTTAAAATCATCTGAGAGGAACATATTGGTTTTATAGCTTGCATACAGTTGTGTCACAAGCAGAGGGTCAGGGGAGTTTTTCTACTGGCTGCCACTACTCTAGTAAGGGTCTGTCTGGGAGAGCACAGAGCACCCACCTGACCCCTTGTCTTCTTTCTCAGCAAGCACCTTTTATCTGTGATAAAAGAGGCATGCAGATCCAGGCAGTATAACAACAATATGTTTATTATAAGTACTCAAGAACAAACAAGTGGGTTGTAAAACTCTTAGTGCAACAGTGAAGATGGAAAAACAGTAAAGGTGGTACAAAGAAAAAAATAAAAGCCCTGACACAACTAACTACAATTCCACAACTAACTATAATTCCTCTAATTCCAACTGACTCACCACTCTTTGGATGAGGGAACCTTACTAGCTGCCACCTCTCCCCAGCTCAGCAGCCTTTTCCAGAGAGAACAACCCTCCCTCTGTAGCTGGGCCTTTTATTCTTTCCTCCCAGGTCCCACCCCTCTATTCTCCACTGGGCAAGTTTTCCCTCCAAAAGGTCTGCCTATCCAATCAGAGGGACAGAAGGGATCCTGAGAAATGTAGACCCTGCAGCTACTTTAATACAGGCTTCCCTGACCCTGTAGGTCTAAGATCACGACAACTTGATAAAAGTCTAACATAGAAGTTAACACATATTCACTTGAAGTATGATTAAGCATAGTTAAAGCAAAATTATTGGCCTGAGGGGGTTTCTTGCTGTCCCACTATCTGCTATCTCACTCATAATATTTGATCTAGACTGTGCTGGCTCAAATACTTTAGCAGGACCAAAACTAATACCAAGCAATGCACTGATTTCTAGCCCCATTATGCAGAACTTATGATATCAAGCCATCAGAACTGGTAATTCTGTAGCAGTTTTTTGTTTACCCAACATACTTCAACTCCAAACGTGAAATAACAGTTCCATACTTCTGTTGGGAATCAGTTGTAGTTTCAATTGTAATACACCACTTGGTAGAATTCTACTGATGCTCCATTTACCTCTTCACTTCTACCCCCTGCCACATGGTTTCAAAGGATCTGAAGGTGATAATCAATTCTAACCCTCTCTCAAAAGCTTTATTCAACACATTGCCTATCTCCTCCACCAAATAAATGTACATATTGTAGGAATAGAGTTTGTTGGTGAGAACCATTCTCAACTATATAAAATTCACAGGTGTCTAGAAGGGTATAATAACTTAAGGTGCAAAGCAAACAGATTCCAGCTCTGTAAGATCACTTTATTTTGAGATATGTGTGAAAAGAGAATACTGCTTCTTCTTGAAGTGTGAAACTTCTGCAAAAACTCCTAGTTGGGTATAGGCCAAACTATCAGAAAATACAAGGACCCCTGGGTGGTGGGATGAGGTGAGTTTGCTGAGAAATTTAAATTGTTATTGATCAGAGCAGGACTAAGACTACTGAGTAAATGGCTGATGGTTTTGTCCATCTCTGTCATATTGCTGCCTATTAAGAACAGTGATGTACTGAGCTGGAACTTTCTGTCAATGAAATGTATTTCACTATGAGTAGTACCATTTCTCAGTGTCTAATTCTTGGCTGGCCTTTTAATGATTGATCTATCTGATTAGTATCTATTTCCCTTGCCCCACCTTGATGGACATAAAGCTTTCCCTTTGATAAATTAGTGTAGGGCTCCTATTCACTTCTCTTTTTCTTTTGCTTAATATCCCAAGGAAGTAATATTTCATAAAAGGGTCTTAGTTTTGTCTATACCTGCCAGGAGTGGAGGGGAAGTCCATACATCATGTCCTTGAAAGGTGACAATTAGTGCTTAGTGGCTGACAAGCACACTACCTTCCTGCTCTGAGGTAAGCACAGCAAATGGCTTCCAGCACTGGAACAATGAATAATTAGCTGGGAATGAGAGCCATTCAGTTCCTGAGACCAACTCTGCCTAGCACTTGTCATCATTTATCAGCTCTATTGGAAATGGTATGTTATGCTGACACAAACATGGGGAATGAGCAGCAGAGGTCATATTTGTGGTCAGCTGCCTATGGGTGCATATGGGTGCATTTTGTCAGGGTTGTGGGTGGGCTTGCCAGCTCCCAGGTCCCAGTGGGGGATCCCCTGGTTTTGCTGGCTCCTCCCTGCTGCCACCCAGCTGGCTGGTGGGGAAAGCCCCACCCCAGCAGTCACTATGTGCCTTTAAATCTGTGCAATCTTAAAAAGAAGTCTGCAAATTGTCTGTGTTTCGAACTATGTGTGTGTCTTTAAATCTGAGCAAGAGAAAGGCTGAATGGGCTGTGCCAGTACACAGAGCCACGTGAGAAATGAAGAGAAGCCAGCAGAGTCCCTCTGTTTGTTTTGAGGAAAGCTACATTTCCTAGGCTGCTCTGCTTTCATTTTCCTGTTAGTCTGATAAAGTTGGCTGAAATACAGCAGATGGTTATATTCAGCAACTCCTGTGAGTAAATTGCCATAGTGAGCTCGCAAAAGTGTGTTCTTGCTAACTGAGTTACTTTTGGCTGCTTTGTGAGAGTGTGTGTGTTTACTTTCATTTTGTGGAAGTTTAGCTGCTGGGTGGTGAGGAAATGACTGTATTCAGGGAAACTGCACAGCTATATTTTTATTTATTTATTTTAGGGAATGGGAAAGTCTCCTGGCTCCACCCACAAAATCCCCAGATATTTTCTGAGTTGGACCCTAGTTGTGGGGCTCTAACTGGGAGCTTTATGGATCATAGCTGCTGTCTGCTCTGTGAGCCAAACTACACAAGACAGAACCCAAAGCTGACTTGCTTTCCTACAGCTACATACCAGCTGTGGGAAATATTGTTTTAAGAGTCTACAGGGTTTCAGCTCAGGATTGTGGCCGGGGGAGGGTTTCTGCTTTCCTTCCTGCACTCTTTTCCTGAGCTGAAACTGCCCTAGGGGAAATTACTTGTCTCAGTTTGGAGCTACGTATGTGTATTCCATGCATGTGCTGCTCCAAAACAGGAGAAAGAACCATTCTGGGCCATTTCAGCTCAGGAAAACTAAGAAGGAAAAGACAGGAATCTCTGCTTCCCCTGAACCACAGTCCCAAGCCAAATAAGGCCACTACAGACTCTTTACAATCCCCATAGCAGCTGCGTGGCTGAAGAGAATGTGAGTTGGGTCTGTGGAACCCATTAAAATTCATTAAAAATATCTCATATAGTTTGTCCCTGAGACTGTTAATCAGAAGAAGAAGATGATATTGGATTTATATCCCGCCCTCCACTCCGAAGAGTCTCAGAGCGGCTCACAATAAGAACATAAGAGAAGCCATGTTGGATCAGGCCAACGGCCCCTCAAGTCCAACACTCTGTGTCACACAGTGGCAAAAAATTTTATATATACACACATACACTGTGGCTAATAGCCACTGATGGACCTGTGCTCCATATTTTTATCTAAACCCTTCTTGAAGGTGGCTATACTTGTGGCCGCCACCACCTCCTGTGGAAGTGAATTCCACATGTTAATCACCCTTTGGGTGAAGAAGTACTTCCTTTTATCCGTTTTAACCTGTCTGCTCAGCAATTTCATCGAATGCCCACGAGTTCTTGTATTGTGAGAAAGGGAGAAAAGTACTTCTTTCTCTACTTTCTCCATCCCATGCATTATCTTGTAAACCTCTATCATGTCACCCCGCAGTCGACGTTTCTCCAAGCTAAAGAGTCCCAAGCGTTTCAACCTTTCTTCATAGGGAAAGTGCTCCAGCCCTTTAATCATTCTAGTTGCCCTTCTCTGGACTTTCTCCAATGCTATAATATCCTTTTTGAGGTGCGGCGACCAGAACTGCACACAGTACTCCAAATGAGACCGCACCATCGATTTATACAGGGGCATTATGATACTGGCTGATTTGTTTTCAATTCCCTTCCTAATAATTCCCAGCATTGCGTTGGCCTTTTTTATTGCAAACGCACACTGTCTTGACATTTTCAGTGTCCTTTACACCAAACTGGCTCTCTTAATCTCCCAGTTTTTGAAAATGGTTAGGTCAGTTTGCCTTTTGATTGCTTGCTTAAGTCAGGCAGTCTTTGGGGTTGGATTAGTTGTTTCAACAGGGGCCCCAGGCTATACTGCTAGTCAGGGTGCTAGCAGCAACATTCAGACTCCCTGTGTTGCCAGGACTCTAACAATATATTAATGTAAATTAATTCACATGGGGAAGTGGGTGTAGAAACTAGGGTTGCCAATCCCCAGGTGGGGCAGAAACTCCAGTTACAATGAACCTCCATGAGAACCAGCCTCAAGATTAATATACAAATCAAACACTCCTCATAACTCTTAGAAAATCTACAAACTTTCTATTAGATAAACCAAAAATTCATAATCAACCTCTACGGAACATATGCCCACATCCAAAGTCACCTAGAAACAAATTAATGTCCAATATTTTCCAATGGCTGGGTGCAGGTGAAAATTCGAATGGCAGAGTCTTCCACATGGAGTACTGCTTCTAAAAGTTCCAAACACAATTGAAGAAGTCTTCTACGGAGATCCAAGCTCCACAAAATTTATATTCTGTACAGCAAGGCACAGGAAGTAAGATGTGATGTGGTAGTACTTGATCCCATGTTTCACTATTGCTTCTACAAGCTTTCCGAAAAAATTATTACATTCAGTTCAAATGCTATTGGTTACACCAACATCCAGGATCAGTCAGACTTTTCCCTGCAGCCACTGTGGCCGGATCTGCCTGTCCCGCATTGGTCTTGTCAGCCACCAGCGAGCCTGCAGCAGACGTGGACTACTGCACCCTTCTTAAATCTTCGTTCGCGAAGTCAAGCCGAGAGAGAGAGAGACACCAACATCCAGGATCAGTCAAATCACTGATCTGGGATGCTCACTCATGTTTGCTCTAACTAGCAGCAGTTCTCTAGCCTTTCCCAATATCTTCAATTTAACCACTGAAATTAAGATGTCAGGGACTAAGCCTGGGACTTTCAGCAGGCACAACATGTAATCTACCGCTGGGGCACAGTTTCTTTCTAAAAAAAGAAACTGGATTATGAATACTTTCATAGTGGCATGTGATAAAGCAGTTGCATGCAGATAGACAATTCCACTGTTCATTTTGTGATGGATAAATGCTAAGTCTAAAAGCACTTTAAAAAATAATGGTGGGTGAAAATGAAGGAGGAGAAAACACTTCTTACCTTGGGTCGCAGATTTGGGTGTAGCAATACGTAGCCATTCAGGTCAGTAGCGAATACATAGCCATTAGCCCCTAACTGTGTAGGAAGACAAAAAGAGAAAATCTTTTTAGAGAAAAACAAACTCAAAAGGAAAGAATTAAGTTGCATCCAAGTTCTCATGTTACAGATAATGGATTGGATCGGTGGAAGGGAATTCCACTGGCAGAATAGGACTTTCTTGCCTCTCTATCATACTGCAGCCCAGCAGGCTCCCCAGATGCTGCTCCTGACCCCCAGGAACAGCCTAAGGGGTGAATCCGCAGTTGGAGAATGGATTCAGCCACAATCTGTTAGAGGGAATCTACCACTGGATCCAACCTCGTCTCTAGAGACCTTTATGCCTTTTCCTTTCACACTAAGCTCATGCACAGAACCATTGTCTAAGGCTGAACTTGCTTATGTAAGAGCTGTATAGGAAAAAAATCAGATGTTTGAGAGCTGCAAGACAGGAAGGAAGGAAATACATGGGGGAGGGAGAGGTGGAAAGCAACTGGAAATACATTCTCCAAGGTGTCGGCTGGCTTGGCTTGGAGAAGTAATTTAAAGAGAGAAATGCCTTCTCCAAGCCAGCCAACTGCACAGGGGGGACTTTGAGAGCCACACAATATGTGTGAAAGAGTCGCATGTGACTCCCAAGCTGCAGTTTGGCCACCTCTGATCTATGGTATTCTAAATGGAAGGAAAGGATTTCTGCTACAATTCCTACTGAAGAGATGATGGTTGCAATCCTAAAAACACTTTCCTAGGAATAAACCCCACCAAATAAAATGGGATTTAGTTCTGAGTAGACCTGCTTTGGCTTGCTCCCACTAAGTGCTAATAGGAGAACGCTGAATGATTTGGAGCTGGAGTAAAAAAAAATAATTAAGTCCATTTCCCCCCCCTTAAAAAATAAAATTGGTAGAATGTTTACCATCCTTTCAATGCATGATTATTTGTAGGGAGTGGGCATAAAAAAAAGAAGAAATTATGTGCATAAATCAATATAATGCAAATTCTCAGAGATAATTCTCTCTTCCTTTCCTGATTTTTTTTATTTTGACTGTTTGTTTCAGAAATCTGGAGGGTGTAAAGATCCCAGTCTGAGAGAAAGGCATCTATTTCTTACGCACATTATACTGTGGTGTCAATTTCTTGATATCATCCAGAGCCACATCAATCCCCACGACACCAAGGATAAGCTGGTTCTGCAAAGACAGAAAACAACAAAGGGCAACATGTATTTCTTGTCCATGATCTAGGCTATGATCGGATGAACAGTTTGATCTGATGTAGTTGCTGTTCCCTTCTGGATTTAAAGTGCATGATCAGACAGTGACATATGCCTCCCGTTCCCCAGTTGTTGGCATCCCGTTCTGACCCACCTTAAAAATAGAGTTATCAGGCCCCAGGGAAAGTCCAGTCTTCACAGATGTCTGTGCTTTCATTTCTCATTTCCAGTTGTCTGAATTCCATTGTTGCAAAGTCAAGCCATTTGGGAAGTATGAACCTTCCCTTCTGCCACTTTTTAAAAGATCAGGTAGCAATGTGCAGATATGTGAATCTTTGCCCCAGGGTCACCACTTGGGCCTTTCTGCACTGTCAGGATCAGGAGCCCCTGGAGGAGCTCATTTTGAGTGACAATTCCCTGTCCCCAAACCCCTCCTGTTTCTTGGGACTGGAAAGCCATGAAAATAATCCCTAGTTACGTTCCCATATTGGCAGGGAGCCTGGCAACCCTACTTATCATCATCCCACTTGCACTCATGCAAACTGTATTAGCAGAAAAAGGGTTGCTATTGGAGAGCATCCCATGATTGACACAACATTAACGTGCTGAAGTCAGTGGGGTTACTCTTATGTAAATCTGCATGATGTTTACACTTCCTCCCCCATATATTCCATGGAAGAGAGATGATGCGAGGGAAGCTGGAGTACTTGGATTGTGGAGCTGTCAAAAAGAAGCTGGACCTTCAGATACACACTTATGTGCATGAATAAAATAATAATAATAATAATAATAATAATAATAATAATAATAATAATAATAATAATAATAATAATATTTTATTTATATCCCGCCCTCCCCGCCAAAGCAGGCTCAGGATGGCTCACAAGACATGGTGTGTACCATGATTACAATAAATACAATAAAATACAGTTAAAACACAGTTAAATAAATTAATTAAAACTACTATAAATTGAAGGTGCTACAGTACAATACATATATATCAAGATGGCTAGATGTCACTTTCAGGATTCCACCTTATAAGACCAAAAGAGAGAGAAAAGGGGGAGGGGAACTGCCGCAACAATCTGAATGAATGAACCATGGGTGAGCACGCAGTGAAGCCATTTCAGGGCGGGATGTCTGATCAAAACTTTCCATTAGAAAACCTAGGTGCCATCAGGAGGTCCACCAGTGGGGCCAGGACACTAGAAGCCCTCCCAGTGCTACCCCCGCAAGTGCCAAGAATAAAGAAGATCATGTGCCCCAGACAGAGAGTTCTATCTATACCTTGTGGCTAATAGCCACTGATGGACCTCTGCTTCATATGTTTATCCAGTCCCCTCTTGAAGCCGTCTATGCTTGTAGCTGTCATCACCTCCAGTGGCAGTGAATTCCATGTTAATCACCCTTTTATCTGTTCTAACCTGACTGCTCAGCAATTTCATTGAGTGCCCACGTTCTTGTATTGTGAGAAAGGGAGAAAAGTACTTCTTTCTCTGCTTTCTCTATCCCATGCATAATCTTGTAAACAGTCCCCTGCAAGACAGCCCAGAATCAACTAACCTCAAGAGCCATGAGGTAGAACAAGGGGAGAACAAGGCCCTTTCCAATTCTATGAAGTCAGCCCTCACGCAGCCTCTCTTATCCTCATAATGGTGCTTCTTTGAGAGGCATACATCCTCCCTTAAAGAGACACCAGTGCCTGTACCTGCAACAAGTCACCATATCAGCTGTTACAGCACACAGCATGGGATAATTGTTGCAATGGAGCTGCCATGCTGCTTTATGAGGCAATAACCAGGATCCCCAGAGAATAAATGGCTTGGTCTTTGGCCTTGTCGCTTACCTAGTTGGGAAACAGATCATTGCCTGCTTAAAAACAAGCTGACATGCAATGCCATGGCAGGTCTATTACTGACAATAAATCTAAACAAACACAAAAGTGGGAGCATAAGGCGGATGAGACAGACTGTGGACACACGCTGGGATTCTACTCACTGTGGGAAAAGGGAGGCATTTGTGATCTATTTAGTGGCATGTGTTTGTCTTGAAATTCAGCTGTCACTATAAAGTGTGAAAAATTCTATTCAAGTCCATATGATGTCAAAATTGTCTTTGTTATTTTTATTTCCTGCTCTTCCTTTATAGAGCTGATTGCTCTCACTATTCTCACACTGAGACACTGATCAGGTCCATCTTGGCTTAAATTTGACAGTGCTGCTGTAGCACAGGGAGTTCCCGGACCATCCACAGGGCTTTACTCCAATGACCCGCATAACTAATTTGTGCCCATGTAAGATTATGTGATACTTAGGGTCTTTGAATGTTGCATAAATAATGGTTTAACTCTTCTACCACTTGACCCGAAGAAGAAGAAGAAGCTACCTTCCTATTTCCTCTAATGGCATGATAGACTCCAAGCAAGTGATCCTTAAAATGAGTATCCTTTTAAAGAGAGATGCTCTGCTCATCCTCCAAATGTTGGCATCTGACATATAGAGTCAGTTTGGTGTAGTGGTTAAGTGTGCGGACTCTTATCTGGGAGAACTGGATTTGATTCCCCACTCCTCCACTTACAGCTGCTGGAATGACCTTGGGTCAGCCATAGCTCTCAAAGAGGTTGTCCTTGAAAGGGCAGCTGCTGTAAGAGCTCTCTTAGCCCCACTCACCTCACAGGGTGTTTGTTGTGGAGGGAGAAGATATAGGAGATTGTAAGCCACTCTGAGTCTCTGATTCAGAGAAAAGGGCAGGGTATAAATCTGCATTCTTCTTCTTCTTCTATATATAACCATGCACAATTCTGTCTCACCAGAGTGTGGATTATGTACATATGGTCTCTTTTGCAATTGGTTCATATCTTATTTGTTCTCCTGCTTTAATTCCTAACTTCAGGTTCCTTTACGCATCAAAACAAATGCTAAATTGAGTAGATATGCTTCCCCTAGCACTGATTTGCGATATAGAAAACCAGTAAATGTAAGACAAAATGGTGATTGGGTGTTAGTCTTGACAGCTGTTTTCTCCAATAATATACTGTCTCGCATCATGCTTATCCATTTTGCATTAACCAAAATTAGGCAAATTCAGCATTGATTGCACAAGATACAAAAATAAACTTCCCTTTTACAGATGTCCAGGCTGCCTTATTAATAAAACAAACCCTTATATATACCCTACTCACACTCTCCTTACCACACACATAATCTCTTCATATCTGGCTAACTTCAGTAATCATTGTGGATCTCTGGTTTGAATACAGAGGATACCTCGCAAGCTGAAAACATACCTTCCTGTCACCACCACCTTCAGTGAGGTTGAACACTGGCAGAGTGCCTGTCACCACCAAGCCAAGACCCTGTCAAAAGGAAATGACAGCACAGAAAATATGAGCAGATGCAAGAAGAAATTATGTATAGAAGTCCTGCTGCTTTAGGTGGAGCAACAGCATCATTCATGCATGCATTGTACTGCATCACTGAGCTGGCTGAACTTGCTTCCTGAAGGAATCTGGGAATCTCACTAGCAAAGGGCTTGTGATGGATAGTTGTCTTGGGATACCAAGGTGACTGTTTCTGTCACACTGTTGACATCCTGCTGATTCCAGATGCAATCTAGAAAGCCTGCTCTGCATCTGGAAAGAGGTTGTACTCAAAGTAGCTATTAGCTTTGTCAAAGTTTGGTCATGAACCTAGAATGAGGAACACCAAATTGTATTAAGACAATCTGTTCCACATGTGCAAGGTGTTTCTTAAGGCAAAATGGTTCCTCTGGGTGCCTTGTGACATTCCCTTGCTTATATAGGGGCCCATATGTTGATTGAGGAAGCATAACTATCATCTTGCACATGACTCTTTGGATAGGGCACCAGATTTTGTGGACCTCAGGCAAAAGAGCTGCAGTGACCTCACCTTACGTTAACAGATTGCACAAAGATAGTTTATGTAACATTTCTTTCCTTTACTTGCCGCCCCACAGGCAGCTGCTTTTGCTGCTCCTCAGTGGTTGCTCCTCAGCAGTTGCTTCTTACTGCTGCATACTACTCCAGTCCACAACCATCAAGAATTACTACTTATCTCTGTGACATTTATACTATTTGGTTCTACAAGATTCCATCTTTCCTTTAATACTTGTTGATCAGTAGTACTCTCATTCAAGGAACTAGGGTTCATTCTGCTCTAGATAGCTCAAAAGGAGCAGGTTCACAGCAGGAGGGTGCTGCAAAATCTGTGCAAATGAATATTTCCGTCTCATCCAAACCACCTTTAGTCAGCTTCAGCTGGTACACCAGCTCTGGCCTTTCTTTGGAAAGAGTGATTTAGCTACAGTGATTCATTTCATGTTAGGGTACAGCAATGCACTCCATGCCTTTGAGGATAGCTTGAAAACTTCATTTAGTTTTGATTGTAGTAGAAAGGCTATCAGCAAGTACTAACTGCAGGGGACATATCTTGCCAGTATGGAAACAACATCATTAGTTAACAATCCATTTCTGAGCTCAATGTAAAGTGTTGGATCTTATATTTAAATTCTCACAGTTTGGGACAAATGCATACTCCTATATGACCATGCCAAACAGTTATGACATTTATCTGAGGTGGTCTGCCTCTTGGAGCATCAGCCCAATCAAAGGTATATGACAACTAAAATCAGAGACTCTGGGACATCTTGTTGTGGAACGCTTTCTCCATAACAGACTGCTCAGTGCTAACAGAGTGATTTAGCTAAATCTGTTGTATGTTCAGCATCAGATGAAAACTGTTTCATTTGCCTAGGCATTTTTGGACTGCTGGTATTTTCCTTAGTTTAGGTTTGTTGCAGTCAGAGCCCTCTGCTCATGACCTGAGTTCGATCCCCAGCGGAAGCTGGTTCAGGTAGCCGGCTCCAGGTTGACTCAGCCTTCCATCTTTCGGAGGTCAGTAAAATGAGTACCCAGCTTGCTGGGGGGAAAGTGTAGATAACTGGGGAAGACAATGGCAAACCACCCCATAAAAAGTCTGCCGTGAAAACATTGTGAAAGCAACGTCACCCCAGAGTCAAAAATGACTGCTGCTTGCACAGGGGACTACCTTTACCTTTACATATGTCTATCCCCATTTGCTATTTTTGATTCTTAGTGGAAAAGAACAATTACAATTATGAACTATTTATTAATGCTGCTGGTTTGTTGTTGCATTATCTAATACAAATTTTAATCTTTTATTTTATTGAACTGGATTTCATTGAATTTTTAAAGATTTATTGGATTTTCCTGATATTTTGAAAACACCATAGAGACTTGGGGATATAAACAGGTTAAATAAACAAATGAATAAATAATAAGGTATTTTTCTTACCAAAGCATCTTGATAGACATTGGTCCACTGAACCTGTTTTGCCCTGTTCCCTGCCAGGACCATAGGTCTTCCTAGAACATCCAGGTATTCCTGGGTGGAATGAAAAAGATAAAAAGAAGCAGGTATTCATCTGTAGAAGACATATGATCACTAGGGTTGAATGCAGCACAAAATTTCTGCTTGTGCTAGAGCTCTTGCGCAAATAGAAATGCAACAAAAAAAACCTGCAGTAACCACTTCCACTAAGTTGAACTTATTGTATTTTCATTTGTGTGTCTGTTTACACAAAACTTTGTACAACCAGTACCTGGGCACTATAATATATAGGGAGGAAAGTGCTAGGTGTTGTACAAGATCTTGAGGAAGCATATCACTAGATCCAAGCCACTGTATTCTATATACTAACTGTGGTATTTTTTATTTGAGTCATTTTTAGCTATCTCCCAAGAATTAGAGAAATACCAGGTTGGTCTGAATCTGTGAAGTGCTTTGGACCAAGTGAATCTGTGCAATCCCTTATCCCCCAATTTGGGCCTACAAGTACTATGTGAGTTAACACCATCTATCTACAATGGCTTTGTTAAATGTTAATAATGTGTTCACCCTTTTCACTTTCAAGGTAAAGAATCAATGAATCACCAGGTGTATTTTTATATTAATGATGGCATACAGCTATCTTGTGTGTATTTGGGGAACCAAAAGAACCAGGCTCTTTTTCCTGCTGGAGCCCACAGGAGTAGAGCTCCGCTTGGGCTGGCCAGGGCTTCAGCTGGCCCAACCTGCCATGTGGCAGCCACATGCTCCCAGGCCAGGCAGTGTGTCCTAATATGTAAATGAGCTCCTGCTGGGCTTTTTCTAAAAAAAAAAAAAGTACTGCAAAGAACCTAGGTCAATCTAACTCTTGAGATCTTTTAGGAAGCACATTCAACCCTTATTCTTCCCATCCCCAACTACAACCACTGAGCACTTAAGTGCATGTACACCATACATGTATAATCCCTGCTGCTGGTCAATTCTTGACAATTCGTGAGGGGACTGGATAATTCTAGCTCCCTGGATTAATGTCTATAATAACATGGATAAAGAAGCTGGCCATCCCTAGCTTTAGGCCTGGGTTTGTTAATAATGCATGTCAGCCACTTTGAAAGCAGGCCTCAACAAAAATCAGGTTCTGTGTTCTTGGAAGATGAATAACTCCTTAGATGCTTTCTTGCCTGAGTTCCTCGTAATTTAAATTAATTTCATTTTTTAAAAATTGATGTTGTTTCCTGCTATTTCAATGGTTGGTATTGTTTTATTGTTCATTAATGTTGTATATTTTGTAATCTTTCATAAAGACCAGTTGATGAAGAGTGGTATAAAATGTTTTAGATAAAATAAAACCAAGAGGAAAAAAAAAACATAGCTAGCCACCATTTGTATCTGAGATAGAACTGGGAGAGGTAATAAAGGAAATAATTCCCTCTTTCCATTCACTGATAATTGATTATCATTATTATGAAGTTCACTGCTGGTTCCCATCTCCTTGTGCCTCAGCAAGGCCACGCAGTGCCACGTGAACTCAAACTGTGCTGTATTTATCATTCATTTTCTAAATATCATAAACATCATTTTTAAAATGCTAAATGAGTTTTCATTCATGATATATGTAAACAGAACATTTAACACACACACGCACATATACCTCATGTCAGACATTCTTTTGAACTAAGTATTTGCTGTGAGCATCACAAAGTGATCTGTAAGAGGCTCACTGGCTATTGATTACAGTTTGAGGTTCACTGAAGGCTTGAAGAGCACCCTCGCTCCTAAGTGAGTGGTTCTTGCTAGAAAGACATTATTGGAGCCTCAGGGCAGAGTTAATGGCAGCATCACAAAAGCATGGGGGAAAGTCTGAATAACTCCAAACACTTATATAAAACTTTCTGAGCAGAAAATTGTATTTTATATATGATCAAGTGTATTGCAGCAAAGAGTAGGAAGCAAAAAAATGTGACCATAGGCAAATATATCGTTAAATGACAACCTGGTGAGCACACTAGAGGACATTTTGGACAATAATCCTATTTCATAACACTGTACATCAGTTTTCATACTATATACTTAGAGTAAACAAGGGCAGGGGACTCTGTAGCAGACACTAGAGAATCCCATATTTGTTGTGATGAGATCAGTGTTGTGCCCGTAAAGCAAAGTCCACTGAAGGCCTGGCAAGAGATGAATGTCCTACTTGATAAGATCACTAATATGTGCGCTACTGATAGTGACCAGACAGCCAGAACAGGAATGTCCTTATCTCTTCTTTTCAAGAAACAATTGCCTTTTAAACTATTCTGCAGCCGAAATATTTGATAAAGCCTTGTGAAACATCAACATTTTGGGTGTCCAAGATAGTCAAGCTGGTCAAGGCTCAAGGACAATGCAAACAACAATACATGTTCCTCAGAGGTAATGAGGTAAGACAAAGCATAGTTTCAACTTTTGTTGCCCAGTTAGGTTTGGGTTAAGCCTATAAAGGTGGGATCCGAGAAAAGGGAATGCAAAAGGGCTACATCCAACCAATCAACCAGAAGACACTGTTTGAAGCAGATTTTCTGGAAGTGGAACTCCATAAGCCGATAAGGAAGGAGGTTCACTCTATTTCTCCTTGCCATTGCAGCTCACCAATTTTCATGTGTTTTTATACAGAGGCAATATCATTCCAGGAGTGGAGACTGTGATGTTAACGAACTGCCACTTGTACAAGATATTGTGTAACATCCAGCATTGCTCCCTCCTATATATTATAGTATCCAGAAACTGGTTGTACAAAATCATGTGGAAATGCAAGTAACGATACAGTAAGTTTGACTGTGTTATTTGCAAGATCTTTTTCTTGTGTTTCTGCATATGTAAGAGCTCTAATGCAAAAGGAAATCTGTTCTGGATTTAGTTCAGAGTGCTGGTGGTTGATTGGATGCAACCCATTATGGTCAAGATGAGAAGGCAGCATCTTCCTAGAGAATACAGGGTTTTTTTTTTAAAGCTGGGGAAAATTGTGGTCAAAAAATTATGTGGACAAATGCTCCATGCTGAAAAAGGTGTCCAATTATTAACAGCCTTCCGCAGGTCTTGCAAACTGAGGGCTGTGGCTTCTTTGACTGAGTCAATTCATCTAATGCTGGGTCTCCTTTTTTCCTGCTGCCTTCAACTTTTCCTAGCATTATTGTCTTTTCCAGTGAGCCTTGTCTGCTCATAATGTCTAAAGTACAATAGCCTCAGTTTAGTAATTTTAGTTTCTATGGAGAGTTCAGGCTTGATTTTACCTAGAACCCACTTATTTGTCTTTTTGGCAGTCCATGGTACCCATAATACTCTCCTCCAACACTATATTTCTACTATGTGTCAAAGAACAATGGCTTCATGTGACTAGGGTTGCCAAGTCCAATTCAAGAAATATCTGGGGACTTTGGGGGCGGAGCCAGGAGACTTTGGGGGTGGAGCCAGAAGACATTGGGGGGTGGAGCCAGGAACAAGGCTGTGACAAGCATAATTGAACTCCAAGGGAGTTCTGGCCATCACATTTAAAGGGGCAGCACACCTTTTCAAATGCCTTTCTTCCATAGGAAATAATGAAGGATAGGGGCACCATATTTTGGGGTTCATGGAATTGGACCCCCTGGTCCAATCATTTTGAAACTTGGAGGGTATTTTGGGGAGAGGCACTAGATGCTATACTAAAAATTTGGTGCCTCTACCTCAAAAAATAGCCCCCCCAGAGCCCCCAATACCCGCTGATCAATTCCCCATTATTCCCTATGGGAATCGTCCTCCATAGAGAATAATAGAGTGCCCAGTAGACATTTCCCTTCCCCCTCACACTTTCTAAAGCGGGGGGAGGGCCTCCAAACCAGGGAATCCCCTGCCCCCTCCCTCTCTCACACGCACAAATACTTACTGGGTCTTGTTTCTGAAGAACTTTACTCACTCTAAAAATGAAAGCAAAAGAAAGGGAGGGGCCGTTCTCTGAGGAAACTGTTACTGATCCTTGCCCATGAAGTCCTTTCCTGTTCCCTACTTCCTGCTCAGCCTTAAATGCACACATTTTAAAAATTGTTTGAAGGTTTCTAAACCTGCAGGAGCTCTAAATCTACAGAATGACTCTGGGGGCAGGGCTTCCCCCGCTGGCCAGCTGGCTCGGGGCAGGGAGAAGCCTGTCAAAATGGGGGATCCCCTGCTGGGACCTGGGGATTGGGAAGCCTACATGTGACAAATCCTCAATATAAATCTTAACCATCAAAACTCTACCACTGTAATGCTAATGATGCTGCTGGGCTGAGAGTGGATCAAGTATGCACTTTTAATGAGAACATCTGGCATTTGGAACATAGTTTTCAGATTAATTAGTTTTGTCCACTAATTAAGCTTCTCTACCAATAGAGCAGACATAGCACCACAGTATGTGGCATACTGTATGGTAACTTCCTCACAGCATGCTACTGTGCAGCCAATAAAAGAAGCAGTCCCACTACAAAGAGCTCACAAACATCTGCATGAGGCAGATAAAAGGCAGCATAACCCTCAAGGTGTGGCCTCATACAAAACCAGAATCTCTGTCGTGACTGGCTTTGACAGAGGTGCAGATTTTCAAAAATGGCAAGGGATGTTCCCCCTTGTATGTCTCATGCTTTGATACATGCCTTGGCCTTCCAAAACAACCAAGGTCCTTAATAATAATAATAATAATAATAATAATAATAATAATAATAATAATAATAATAATAATAATAATAATAATAATAATAATAATAATAATAAGTTTTTATTTATACCCCGCCCTCCCCGCCAAGGCAGGCTCAGGGCGGCTTGTTGTGAGCAAGTGTATTTCCTTAAGAATTTTTCAAATGGGTGGCTAGAATTTGCTTGATGCTTTCTTCCCCTCCGCCCCCCAGCCTAACTGCATAGGAAAATAAAGTGAAACTCTCATGCTCAATTCTGTCTCATTCCTGTTATATAAAGGGATGTTAAAAGTATTATAAAATGTCCACATCATATTCCAAACATTTATGTATGCTGAACTGTGAACTTATTCCTATGAAGAAAGCATGGAGATTCAGTTGCAAACTCAGTGAAGACTGTCATGTATGACAACTATACATGCATACATTTCACATAACAGGAAATCCACATGTAGGCAGTCCTTCCATGTGACCATCTCTTCATATGATACATTCCCATTCCTACACAGAATTTTGATATGCCTGAAGTTCTCCTGCTTTTCATGCATTGCACAGATGTAAGCAAGGGCAGAACTAAATAATGACCATGCTGTTTTTGCTTCATTTTGTAACTCCTTCAGCTTGAGAAAGATTTAAGCCACTGAGCCCATTAGCGTTGAAAATGATAAAGATTCTGGAGAGAGAGAAAGGAGGGGGGTGAACCTTGCTCTGATGTGCACTGGATTCTGTCCTCTTCATCCCTGCAGGAATGCTAGGTAAGCAATGGGGAAAGCTCAGGGGAGGGAGGAGAATGAATGGTAATAGCAGTTCTATATTCTGAGAGCCACATTTGCTGCCTGTTTGTTTTTTGTAAGCATGTTAAAGGATAGCATGTGCCAATCAGCCCTTGCTGTCAGCATGAAGGAAACACGCCCTTTCCCCAAATCGATTAACCCTCCCTGCAGGTTGCCATGGTGAAGTGTGGCAGGCAAGAGCTTCAGCCCTGAAGCGCTAAAGGAATGTATTATTTCCGGATGATTTAATACGGGGGAAAGAGAGATGTAAAGAGAAAACAGTCTCACAGAGGAAGCAGAGAGAAACACAGACAGCAGGAGACAGACAAGGAGAAGTAGCGGGAGACACAGAATGACTTAAAGTTGGTATAGAGGAGGGTTTGGGAATCAAGAGACACTTATGCCACTGCATACACAGATCACATGCTGCTACTTGGGGTTAATTGATCAGAGAAAGCTTCTCTTCCTGCTTCTGCACATATAATAAGAAAGTTACTGACCTCTAACTGTTGTTAGAGCCCTGCATGTGAGAGGCCCTTAGGAGGGAAAATCCTTCTAAACCTGCCAACAGGCTGAACATATATTAAGCTATACGTAAGAGAGGAAGCCTTGGTGCTTAACTTCTGGGGCAGGCCAATAAGGAGTGCCAGGGTGTTAGAGGAAAGGAAGAAAGCCTTTCTGGAAGAACTATCACAGATTAGCAGCTTCTGTTTACTTCTCTAAATGGCATCATACACAGTGATCCCTATGGGTGACTAGCAAGTTCCCAATTTGGGAAGAAGCTCATATATAGGCTTCCCAATCCCCAGGTCCCAGAGGGGGATCCCCCGGTTTTACAGGCTTCCCCCCCTCCCCCAGCCAGCTGGCCGGAGGGGGAAGCCCCGCCCCCACAACCATCATGCACCTCCATGAACGATTCCCATAGGGAATGATGGGGAATTGATCCGTGGGTATCAGGGGCTCTGAGGGGGCTGTTTTTTGAGATAGAGGCACCAAATTTTCAGTATAGCATCTAGTGCCTCTCCCCAAAATACCTCCCAAGTTTCAAAATGTTTGGACCAGGGGGTCCAATTCTATGAACCCCAAAAGAAGGTGCCCCTATCCTTCATTATTTCCTATGGAAGGAAGGCATTTAAAAAGATGTGCAGTCCCTTTAAATGTGATGGCCAGAACTCCCTTTGGAGTTCAATTATGCTTGTCACAGCCTTGATCTTGGCTCCACCCCTAATGTCTCCTGGCTCCACCCCTAAAGTCTCCTAGCTCCACCCCCAAAGTCCCCAGATATTTCTTGAATTGGACTTGGCAACCCTACTCATATAGCTTTGGCCTCTAATGGGCAGCAGCCACTCAGGTATCTCAGTCAACCATAGCCATAGCACAGGAAAGACAGTAGATTTTATGCTTGCATTACAGATGCTTGCAAAACAGTTTTGCGCATATAACTTTTAAAGGATTCTCAAATAAACCACTCTCTCTGCTCGCTATCAAGATAAACATCCATTGGTGTAAAGTGCACAGGGACACAGATTCGATTCAGTTAGACAGAGGGTCATTTTTGAGTTATGCCAGGCAGGCAAATAAATATACAGTCTTTTATAACATACTAAGCAGCAGATGCAAATGAGGCCACTAAATAACATCTGGCAGCCTCACTTAACAACGCTCATTTGTACGTTGTAGCTAATGCTTCAGATCTGGGATATAAATGGCTCCATTACTCTGTCTGATCTGTTCATCTCCAAGACCTCAGGCAGATGAAGTCTGACGTTTTTGATGACAGGCAGTTTAATCATAGGTTGCCATAACTGGACTAGAGACTTAAGATGGCTAAGAGTCCAGCTAAGTGTGATTATTTGATTTGAGCACACGTTATCTGATTTGTGCATCAATGAAAAGAACACAACGGCTGCTTCCTGATGTCAGGCTTCACTGAGAGACAGACTGATTAAATGCCATCAATGTTTATTTCTCCCATGGTATGTCTTGGGGCAAATCTTTTCAAACAGGCATTAAAGGTGTTACGAATTGGGCAACTAATATCATACAGTAACATGACTGACAGAGGTCAAGAGATATTTTCCAGATGGTGTAAACTAATGTTTTGAATTCAGCCCTGAGTTCTAAATAAATTAAATGTTTTTTTAAAAAAACCTATTCCTGATGGAACTGCTGGTAAAAATTAGCACTTAAACTGATTTTTTAAATCAACTAAGAACAAGCTAGGTTTTGCTGATAGTGCATAGTTAGTGGATATACCTATTATTACAGGTGAAGTAGCACTCTATGTTTAAATAGTATTTTAATTTTTTATCCATCATAATTTACCTCAAAGAGCTATAAGTGTACTTTTTAAGGGTGCTGACAATTTCTTGTTAAAAAACCTTATCACTTCCAAAAAGCTGGAGATCAAAGCTAAGGCACACTCTCCTGGGAGTAAGTTGCACTGAAAATGCTAGGGTTGCCAGGGCTGACTCAAGAAATATCTGGGGACTTTGGGGGTGGAGCCAGGATGTGACAAGCACAATTGAACTCTGAAGAGACCGTGCACCTTTTAAATGCCTTCCCTCCATTTGGAAATAATGAAGGATAGGGGCACCTTCTTTTGGGGCTCATAGAATTGAACCCCCTGGTTCAATCTTTTTGAAACTTGGGGGGTGTTTTGAGGAGAGGTTTCAGATGCTCTGCTGAGAATTTGGTACCTCTACCTCAAAAAAACACACACCCCAGAGCCCTTGATACCCACAGATCAATTCTTCATTATACCCTATAGGAACCGGTCTATACAGGGAATAATGGAGTGCCCAGCAGACATTTCCTTCTCCCCACTCCCCGCTTTCTAATGACCCTGAAGTGGGGGGAGGGCCTCCAAACCAGGAGAATCCCTACGCCCCTCCAACTGCGGTCTGGCAACCCTAGAACATGCTGACGTACTTCTGAGTAAACGTATAAAAGTTGAAAAAGTTTGAGTCCTTTGGCACCTCTAAGACAAAGTTTTATTCAGGGTATGAGCTTTTGTGAGCATGCACACTTCCTCAGATACAATGAAATGGAATTTTATCAGTCCATACATAAAAGGCAGAGGTTGAACAGCAAATTAGCATACAACATAATAAAGATGTTTTAACAGATGCAAAAAAGATTAACAAGCTAAGTTTATATGTTCTCCATTGTTTGGATTTAACTCTGGGGGGAAATAGTGAAGCAACTAAATATGTCAAAATTGGAAATTGATATGTAAATGTGTCCTTAATTTTGGAGTGCTAAGAATAAGTAACTGAGACCCTGTTGTTATGCTCCATCTGTCTCTTCTCAAGCATGGAGGTAACTGAAAGCATCTTTTTCTTTGAAGTGGGATGATCTGTAGTGCAGTGTTATGTCTCCTTTGTTACTAGACCAGGGAAATGTATTCCAATATAATATTCATTGCATTATATTACCATCAATATTCTAATCTACTATTCCAAATAAGAAATATACTAAAATAAAGAGGATTTATATGTAGTGAGATAAGAAACCAATATTCCTGTTACATACTGAGAGGTTGTTCCGAGTATTGTAACAACTTGTAATTCATCAGCAATTTCCCTTTCCAGTCTGGTCTTGAAGTTCCTTTGCAATAAAACAGCTGCTCTGAGATCACCTGTTGAATGTCCTGGAAGACTGAAGTGTGCTCCAGTAGGTTTCTCAGTCTTGTGATTCTTGATGTTAGATTGGTATCCATTTATCCTTTGGTGCAGGTTTGCATCTGCTAAAACTTCTTCATTATGTTGCATGCTAATTTGCTGTTCAACCTCTGTCTTGTAAGTATGGACTAGTAAATTTAATATCATTGTATCTGATATGAAACCTTGAATAAAACTTGATTAGTCTTAAAAGTGCCACTAGACTCAAACTTTGTTTTACTTAGGGCTTTTTTTGTAGAAGAAACTAATTTGCATATTGGGCAACACACCCCTGATGTAGCCAATCCTCCAAGAGTTTACAGGGCTCTTAGTACAAGGCCTACTGTAAGCTCCAGGAGGATTGGCTACATCAGGGGTGTGTGGCTGAATATGCAAAGGAGTTCCTGCTACAAAAAAAGCCCTGGTTTTACTGCTTCAGACCAACACAGCTACCCAACTGGATGTGTGAAAGTTGTCACTTTTAACAATAGTTTGTACAGGACTTTTTTCTGCTGTAACATGGCAAATGGAGTTCTGGAATCTCTTCATGGGAACAAAATTCTAAAAATATGTTTAAAAGTTCATGGGACAAATGACATTTAAATAAAGGGATGCCTGGTAGCAGCTGCAGGTGTGTGAGGAAGCAGCCAGACAGCACAGGGGACTTGTTGTTCCAGGGTGAGCCTGGAGAGAGCCTGAGGTGGGTACCCAATAGAGGTTTTTCTCACACAGCAGCAGCCATTCGAGCCATTATGAGAAGAAATGTCCAAGGCCTTGGATTCAATGCACTTTCAATACAATAGGTATTTTCTCCAGTGAGTGTGAAAGGGGTCCTCCCTTATCAGTCTTTGATCCAACAAAGTATGTTAAAAATGGTTGCTTCAAGCGTTAGGCACCAAAAACAAGATCCAAAAAAGAACTGAGGAAGTTTGTGTCATGTCTGAATTTTGGAAACTGCTTTAAAGTAGAGGTAAGTCCATAGTGCATAAAAATAACATTGTTTCAAATAATCCCATGTATTTCTCCTTCATTTACTCTTGAGAGTTCCAGCACCTCTTTTTCCAGAAAAAAAGTCCTGCAGCCTCAAAATGGTTGAAATTTACAGCATATGTTTATGTCAGCTGTGTGTGACACTGAATCAGGGCTTTTTCTGAGCAGGAATACACAGGAACGTGTGGTGTTGGGGTGTAGCCTAATATGCAAATGAATTTCTGCTGGGCTTGCTCTACAAAAAAAGCCCTGCACTGAATTAAGTTCATTTCTCAATTAAACCCATGAGGGAGTTAGGGATACACAGACTTAAATCAGACCTAAACCCTCTCCATTCCTTCCCAGGAATCCTGGCTCTGTGAATTACTTCAAAAAACAACTCTAGTTCCAGCAGTGCACTGATGAGAACAGGGGCACTATTCTCAAACCAAAGGCCATTGCCTTATCCTTATGGCATGCTTTAGTGTTTACCATCTACTCTCAAGATGCATTTTCCTCTAACTGAAAGGCCTTTAAAGGGAGGAAACTGGAACACAAACAATGACAATTTTAGTGAACATGAGTGCAGGCTACAAATACTTTTTAAAAGTACCCCAAATTTTCCTCAGAAGGCAAAATAGGGCCAAAATAGAAGCAAGGGTATTAAAAATGATGAACTGTCCTTGGCACATATGCTCAGTTGGAGCATATATTTGAGGTCTGGCCATAAACATCAGGCCTTATAACTCTTGTCTTCTTTGTTGACTAAAGAAACTCCACTACACTGGAATAGCCATTCCATATTTCTCTTCACAAACACTCCTGTGAGGTAGCTTAGGCAGAAGGAGAACAATTGACCCAAATGCATCCTGTGAGCTTGTCTGAGTTTGGACTGAGCAGAGATGTTAGGTCTCCCTAGCCTAACATTCTTAGCTAATATTAGTACACAGCAGTAGCTCTCGATAAAAGACCCAGTTCATACTCACTCCCTTTGCTTTTATTGGGGTTTATGCCTTCCCCATCCTTGCAGGTTTGTGTATAATACAACAGTACACTCTGATATTTGGTTAATATGCACACAATTGGTTGAAGCAGACTTTGCAAGCAGTTTAATTATTTTGGGGGCAAGTAATTCAGCTCATTATCCTAAGAAAAGAAGCCGCTATTTTTTTTTAGTTCCGGACTATTTTGAAGAATCCCAGGTTTCTCTCCTTCACATTTTTTTGACCAGAAGGGTTCAGATAATGTGTCTGGCCCTCTGGAGGGACAGTCACTTAAAAATGCTGCTGTATGGAAGAGGACAGCATGCTACAAAGCACAGTGAGAAGTCAACCAGTCAGTTTCCTGGCAATTCCCACTAGAGCCTAAAAAGCCGCCAAGGAGGGTGTGTATGTGTTGGCCCACTGCTCAGTCTGTCGCAGGGCCCGCTGTGATGCTCCCAGTGAGAGGCAGCAGATGTTCCATGCAGGATGAAGAATTCATTAGAACAAGCTCCTACTGTACATATAATTATCTACTGTGCCCTGTAGCTTCCAATCCTTTTCCCTTCTCTTTCCAAAGATGCTTTAAGCTTTAAACAGAGCAGTGTGCATCATGGAAAAAAATAGGGATAATAGTAATGCAAAACTGTGTAGCAGCTTCAAAGGAGTGCAGCTAAACTGAGGTTAAAAACACACCCACTTGTTGATTTAGTGGTGACTATGTCTGCACAAAACATGTGCATGATTGCAAGAGGATAGTGCATGAGCACATTTATAACCCACATAGCTCTATGTACACATGTGCATATGAACATATAAGCTTAAGAAGCTGCCTTACACTGAGAGAGACCACTGGCCTGTCAAAGTCAGTACTGTCTACTTCGACTGGCAGTATCTCTTCAGGGTCTTAGCATCACCTGCTACCTGATCCTTTTAACTGCAGATTCCAAGGACTGAACCTGGGACCTTCTGCACTGAAATCAGATGCTCTGCCACTGAGCCATGAACTCTGGTTGTCAAAGCAGACCAGAGTTAGAAATTAAATATGCTCATAAACACAGGCATGCTCAGGCTAATCTACATAATTATGTTAGCTTGTGAGTAAAATAAGAACATATGTGTTCATCTCAGTATTGAACGAATAATGTTAGAATCACGTATGGTTGCTGGGGCAGACTGGCCATTGAACTTTCAGAAAAATATCCCAGTGGGCCACTGCCCTAAGGGGCCACTTGTGCCAGGAGCAAGCATAACCAGGCTTTGGCAAGTCTGCCAGAGCCCTAGGGGCCTCTTGGCTCAGACTCTTCATTGGCAATGGTAAATGGCATTAGTTCTGCAATTGTATTTTCTCATGCTGTTGCCAATTTTCAGGAAGAAGCAATGGGTGACCAATTACCCATTGTGTGCACCTCTGAGCTGAGTGACCCCTGCAGCACTGGCTTGTAGCACTACAGAGGCCACTCATCTTAGCTTGCTTCAGGGGCTCATTCATTTCCAGATCTACTCCTGATGGTTGCATTAAAGTGCCCCAACATTTAAGTGTTCATAAGCACTGATGGAGGTGCTCACCCACACTAGAATCCATACAAAGACTGACAGCTGCCTTACAAATGTATTGATTATTACACTACTATATGTCAAGATAAAAACAGCCGCCGTTCATCTCCTTAACACACGTTCTGTTAGGAATATTAGGTAATAGTCAGGATAAACCTGACATTTAACTATTTAGGAATGAGGATCAGACACAAAGATTGTCTGCACCCTCTGACTAAGTTCACAAATGCATGTTCGTTACTTGATGGTTACAGCATCAAGTGATGACATACAGTGTGAAGCGACCATCACAGACACCACAAAAAGAACTTTTGTATCACTTAATACCTTTCAATAGATATGGCTCACGTACAGAGGTACAAGTCATCCAATAATAAGTCACTGAGTGATGCAAACTGTGATCCAGGGGTTTGAGTGTCAGGGTTACCAATTCCTAGGCGGGGGCAGGGGATCCCCCAGGTTGGAGGCCCTCCTTCAGGGTCATCAGAAAGCGGAGGGGGGGGGGGAGGGAAATGTCTGCTGGGCATTCCATCATTCCCTATGGAGACCGATTCCCATAGGGTATAATGGAGAATTGATCCATCAGTATCTGAGGCTCGGGGGGGGGCTGTTTTTCTGAGGTAGAGGCACCAAATTTGCAGCATAGCATCCAGTGCCTCTCCCCAAAATACCCTCCAAGTTTCAAAAGGATTGGACCAGGGGGTCCAATTCTATGAGACCCAAAGGAGGTGCTCCTATCCATTATTTCCGGTGGAGGGAAGACGTTTAAAAGGTGTGTGGTCCCTTTAAATGCGATGGCCAGAACTCCCTTTGGAGTTCAATTATGCTTGTTACAACCTTGCTTCTGGCTCTGCCCCCAATGTCTCCTGGCTCCCCTCCCCCCCAAAGTCCCCAGATATTTTTGGAATTGGATTTGGCAACCCTAGTGTCAGTCTGGGATTAGGGATACCAGGTTTGCAATCCTCATTATAATGAACATCATTAGGTGACTTTAGGCCAGTCATTCTCTCGCTTGCAACCCAAGCTACTTCATAGGTTTGTTGTCAGGAAAAAATGGGGAAAGGAGGCTACCCTAAGCTCCTTTAACAAATAAATCAGCCCAAAGTTAAAGGAGCCACTTAATTACTATGCTAGATTGAAAAGATTTCCTTCCATCTGGGATCAATTCCTACCTTGCCACAACTTTTTCTGTCTCAACAAATGCCCTGGAGACCTGTGACCTGGTGACTTATGAAAGGTGTGAAACTGGAAACAAGCAGAGATAGTTATTTTTGCTATGGTAACTAGACCACATGCATTTCTACAAGGCTTCTTCTGTCTGCGTAACATACTGTGTTAGATCTCATGAAGACCTGACTGTAGTATAAATAAGGTATCACTGTCAACAAATCTTAAAGGTCTTTAAAGTTAAGAAATCAAAGATTAACTCAGGCATTGGCTTTCTCAGACAGCCTAATTACACCCGTCTAGAAAAAGAAATAAAACAATTATACCTGATATTTGGATACCTCAAGGTGAAACCCAGACAACATTACAGTTTCCTGCCCTGCCGTCTGAACTGACAAAAGAGGGATCTGCTCATCAGTCAATTTAGATGAGCTGAAAGCAGGCTAAGTAAAAATCAAGGCGAATGTGGAATAGTTTGTCAATATCAGTTTATCCATGCATTTGAATCATTTATCTATTACTTCCTGTTTTTAGAAAACAAGACATCTGTGGGCAGATAAAGCAAGAGGCTTAAAGCAGGGGGGAGCAGAAGATGTCTCTTCTTGGTGTCTCAGCCACTATGGCTGTAAACTTTATGTGTATGTTTCCACCATGCTGCTAGGAAATACCCAATAGCAGAAGGAAGTACACAGGTGCTGGCCCTAGACACACACAGGAGGTAGTAGAATTATGTTAACTGGGCAGGAATCACATATAACTTGTTTTCTACTGAGTTAAAACAAGGAGCTCCCCAGTTTCCCATCCCCATAGCTGCTTCAGAGGAGAAGAGAGGTTGAGCCCCTCATTGTGCCCTCTAAACGGCCATGATAGCAAGGAGAAAACTGGATCAAGAGAAAGTGTGCCCCTTGGCATACTCAGCCCAACTCACTCTAACAATCAACTTGGGGGAAAGGTGTCCGGGCTCAGCCATTCCTCCTTCACTTCAATGACTTAGGAAAAGATTAGGCTGCAAAATCTGAATATCAATGCTAGGAGGTAGCACCAGGGGAAGGCCTTGGCCTCTATCCCCCATTTGTTGGCTCCAGGGTAGTGGTGAGCAATGGCGACATGGGTGAGGGGACTACTGACCCTGTGGGGGTGAGACTCCTAGCTGTTGCAGGAAACCTTGATTCAGATTGGGAGCACAGCATGCAGGGTGGGTATAGGGTGTTAATTCTGGGTTGAGACCAGGGCTTTTTTTTTTGTAGCAGGAATTCCTTTTCATATTAGGCCACACACCCCTGATGTAGCCAATCCTCCAAGAACTTATAGGTCTCTTAGTACAGGGTCTACTGTAAGCTCCAGGAGCATTGGCTACATTAGGGTGTGTGGCCTAATATGCAAAGGAGTCCTGCTACAAAAAAAGTCCTGGTTGAGAAAGTCCTGAAAATTTGAGAAAGCAGTCTGGGTTGGCACCTCTTGGGTATAATACCATAGAATCCATCCTCTAAGGCAGCCATTTTCTACAAGGGAATTGATCTCTGTAGCCTGGATATAATTCTGGAAGAATGCCAGGTCTACCAGGAGGTAGGCAACCCTAGCATTAACTTTTTTCTGCAGCCCATTTTCCCCAAATGGCTTGGCTGCTATACTTTAGAACAGCAGGGGTCTATTCCTGTGAAGGCAGCTATAATAGGAAATTTGTTTTACAAAAATGTCTTCAGACTCCTCACAATTATAACTCTGTGTGTAATATGCCCTCTCTGGGCAAGACGTTTGAATAGTGGTAGCATTCAGGAGTGACTGGATGTTGTATTTACATGAAAGGAAAGATGACCCCAAATGTAAGATGACCCCTTGAAAAATGTTCTATGCATTAAAAATATTGGATATAACTGTAACTTGTATGCAAATGTAAGATGACCCACTCTTTTGTGATGGCATCTCTGTGGGGAAAACCCCCCACTAGTCTTGTATTTGAGTAAACATCGCATTTGTTCAACAACGCCCCCCCCCCCCACAGTCTGATTTATGATCTGGCTATTGGGCAGAAGCTACCTTGGTTGCTCTGCTAGATGACAGTTGCCAAGCAGCTGTTGGTGCCTGACACAGAGATCACTTTTCATGATATTACACCAGCTACACTAGTTCCTGGGTCTCCCATAGATCACCTCATTTGGTCCAAAATGTCATCGCACTGGAAGAACTGAGCCCAGTTGTCCCCTCCAATGATTTATTGTTGGGGAGAGGAAGGCAGGGCAAATATCTCTTTGCTTCTCTTCCTTTCCTCTGCAATTCTTTGCAGGTTCTCACCTGTTTTCTATTTCCCAAGTTCCTGTCTCACCCAGAATGGGAGCATGGAGATGAAGGGGGATGCAGGCAAGAAAGGGCTAGCTCAGCTCTCAGTGGCTCCCGTTATGACCTACAGAATAAGGGAAAAGGCTCACAATCTGGGGCATGGATGAAAAGGGACAAAAACAGACCTTCACTCCCTTCCCTTTTCATATAGGCATTAAGACATTTTTATATTCAGAGGCTGATACTGAATTGTTTTGAAACATTTGCCCGACATAGTAGTTCTCTACCTGTGTTATTGGCTTTCATGATATTTTGCTTGTCGGTTGCTTTAGTTTAGATTTCTTATTTTTAAAACCATTCTATGGATTTGAGGGTTTTCATTTTTACAAAAATTAGTGTGGGATATAAGGCTCTTTAATTTTTAAAAAAGCAAACAAATAATAAACCCTTTTAAAATCTAAAAATATTCACCCTCAGTTTTCTTAAATCTTATTTCAAGCAGAAACCAAGAAACAGACAGACTCTTCCCAGGCCAAAATGCAGAAGCATTGTTTTGGGCCACTCTGGAAATCTGGAATTACTTTTACCTGTCACAAAGATGCAAGTGGGCAGGAGGGTAGCATCTTTATAATGCCAAACAGACAAAAGAATGCACCACGTACAGAAAACTGGGTGTTCCTTTCAGGCCCTGATGTTATCAGAACCAAGACAGAGACACATTTCTTTCACTCTCCCTGCCTCTCAGCTTTAAGGCATACACAGGGAAAAGAAACTTCTAAAGGGGCGGTCTGCATTTTTGATATCTGGGCTCTTCCATGATCTTATATACTGGAATTGGTTCAGGGAAAATACCAGGATTCAAGCTGGTTCACCTCCTGTGAAAATGCCTAATGAAGAAGGGGATAGGGAGGCCATGCTCAGACCAGAAGACAATCTCATTTACAAAGAGATATTGTCTATCTTGACAATATTGTCATAAGTTGAAGGCTGAACCACATATCACCTGAGGTCCCTGTATTTTACCAGGAGTAGCCTTGGAGGCAGCAAGTGGAGGGATGATCCAGGAAGGAGCTGCTTAATCACTTTCCCTCAGGCCATTTTCTCCCTCTGTGTATGTGAGTGTGTTTGTTTAGGGGGTGATATTAAGCGGAAAATAACTGTGTGTGTGGGGGGGGCGTTATTTGTTTGCTTAAACTCTTAGCATCTTCAGGTTGTCCTTGGTTTAACTGCCCCCCGCCAAGCACAACAAAAAGCATTGTTTAACACACCCACCCCCCGCAAAACACAACAAATAAGCTGCATATGACTGAGTGTTACAGATTAAGAAAAAGGCAAGATTTTCAAGGTGACATCAGGGACTTTTGAGCGATAAAGGTCTACAAGGCTGGGAGAATCCCACCAGATGGCACTCTTGCATTGTTCTGTCTTATCTCCCTGCTGCTCTATGAAAAATGAATCAGCAACCCAGAGGGGAAGCTCCTGTCAAAATCCTGACTCACGTCACCAGAAATAAATATTCAGTAATGAGCTATTAACCTTTATGGTTCCCTAAGGGGGAGAGGGGAGGGGACGTGCTAAATACTCGGCTATAAAACTGTGCAGGATCCTGCTGAGCTACATCCTGCCAGGCTGTTGTCAGGCCACAGGCTCAGCCATGGAATTTCAAGGTGGGCCTGGCCTAATGCTGGGTAAGAGGAAGAGCTGAATTAAGGCTGCTAGGAGTGGAAATAAATGTCTGTAAACCACCTTGCCCTCTCATGGATTGCTGCCTTGTCATGGTGAGTGGGCTTGCACGGTTCATTGAGGCTGTGGGCTATGCCATGCAGGGCCACCCAAGATGGACAGGCCACAGCTGAGAATCCAGACTAAATGTGATCCACTGGAGAAGGAAATGGCAAACCACTCCAGTATCCTTGCCAAGAAAACCCCATGAACAGAAACAAAAGGCTAAAAGATATGGCGCTGGAGGATGAGCCCCTCAGGTCAGTAGGTGCCCAATATGCTACTGGGGGAGAGTGTTCAAGTAACCACAGAAAGAGTGAAGCAGTTGGGCCAAAGCCAAAAGGATGCTCAGCTGTAGATGTGTCTGATGGTGAAAGAACAGTCCGATGCTGCAAAGAACAATACTGCATCGGAACGCGGAATGTAAGATCTATGAATCAAGGTAAGCTAGATGTGGTCAAACAAGAGATGGAAAGACTGAACATCGACATCTTGGGAATCAGTGAACTAAAATGGACGGGAATGGGAGGATCACTACATCTGTTATTGTGGGCAAGAGTCCCGTAGAAGAAATGGTGTGGCCTTTATAGTTAACAAGAGAGTGAGGAAGGCAGTAATGGGATACAATCTCAAAAATGATAGAATGATCTCGGTCTGTATCCAAGGCAAACCATTCAATATCACAGTAATCCAAGTCTATGTCCCCACCACTGATGCAGAAGAGGCTGAAGTGGACCAGTTCTATGAAGATCTACAACACCTTCTAGAATTAACACCAAAAAAAGATGTCCTCCTCATCATAGGGGACTGGAATGCCAAAGCAGGAAGTCAAAAGATGACCAGAACAACTGACAAGTTTGGCCTTGGAGAACAAAATGAAGCCAGGCAAAGGCTAATAGGCTTTTGGCAAGAGAACAAGCTGGGCATAGTGAACACCCTCTTCCAACAATCTAAAAGGTGACTCTACACGTGGACATCACCTAACAGGCAACACAGAAATCAGATTGATTATATACTCTGCAGTCAAAGATGGAGAAGCTCCTTACAGTCAGCAAAAACAAGACCTGGAGTTGACTGCGGCTCAGATCATGAGCTACTCATCACAAAATTCAGGCTTAAACTGAAGAAAACTGGGGAAGCCATTAGGCCATCCAGGTTTAACCTTGATCACATCCCTTATGAATATACAGTGGAGATGAAGAATAGGTTTAAGGAACTAGAGTTGATAGAGTGCCTGAAGAACTATAGACGGAGGTTCACGATATTGTACAGAAGGCAGCAATCAGCACCATCCCAAAGAAAAAGAAATGCAAGAAAGCAAAGTGGCTGTCTGATGAGGCTTTACAAATAGCTGAGGAAAGAAGGAAAGCGAAAGGCAAGGGTGAAAAGGAAAGATTCACCCAACTGAATGCAGATTTCTAGAGAACAGCAAGGAGAGATAAGGAGGCCTTCTTGAAGGAACAATGCAAAGCAACAGAGGAAAATAATAGAATGGGAAGGACAAGAGATCTCTTCAAGAAAATTAGAGAAATCAAGGGGATGTTTCGTGCAAAGATGGCCATGATAAAGGACAAAAACGGTAGGGACCTAACAGAAGCAGAACAGATCAGGAAGAGGTGGCAAGAATACACAGAATAATTATACAAGAAGGATCTCAATGTCCCGGACAACCATGACAGTAAAATCGATGACCTTGAGCCAGACATCCTGGAGTGTGAAGTCAAATGGGCTTTAGAAAGCATTACTAACAACAAAGCGAGTGGAGATGACGGTATCCCAGTTGAGCTATTCAAAGTCCTAAAAGATGATGCTGTTAAAGTGATGCACACATTATGTCAAAAAATTTGGAAAACACAACAGTGGCCACAGGATTGGAAAAGATCAGTTTATATTCCAATCCCAAAGAAGGGTAATGCCAAGGAATGTTCAAACTATCGCACCATTGCACTCATTTCACATGTCAGCAAGGTCATGTTAAAGATCCTACAAGCTAGGCTTCAGCAGTATGTAGATCGGGAACTACCAGAAGTTCAAGCTTGGTTTTGGAGAGGTAGGGTGAGGTCAGACATTCATAAAATCCCACTACGGGCATGAATGGAGTCCAGAAGCATGTCGGATTTTAAGCGGTTGTCCAAACGTCAGCATCTGTGAATGGTGGTTAGCTCGTTTGAGTCCCGTGTTGCGACGACTAGGGCGCGGACTAATTTGATACTGCTTTAAATCTGGAACAAAATTCTTCTGACGGTTCTTGAGTGGAATTTCTCTGTTTGAACACTCCATAGTTGGTGACTCGTTGGAAGCGCACCACCGCTTTCCTCCCAAAGCCCCCTGCAAGTGATATCACTGCGCCAGTGAATGAGCGAGTGAATGTTGGCTCGATAAATCGTTTACCCGCCCCTATGTTTGGAAACAAAACTCACTTTTGAAAGTAGATGTGAACTAGATGTGAACTGATTTGAATTCCTGGGTTTTTTTCTGCATGCGTAGTGCTCGTGCTGGAAAAGTAGTGCCAACGGACTAGCAAAACTGTTCGTGATCCAACCCATTTAAAAGCGACACACTGCAGATAGCGGGCATCACTGTGCCTGCGCTAATACAGATTGACGTCTCATGAAATGAGGTCCAGTAGAGCACTCTGATCGACCAGCAACGGGACCCACATGGGATAGAACGGGAGCCTGGCTGTTGTCTGATCGGAAAATTGGTTGTGCAGATTATAATAGAGGCACGTTGCAGATGGATTTAATGGTGAGTGTGACCACACCCGTAGAGAAACCAGAGATCAAATTGCCAACATTCGATGGATTATGGAGAAAGCACGGGAGTATCAGAAAAACGTCTATTTCTGCTTAATTGACTATGCTAAAGCCTTTGATTGTGTGGATCACAACAAACTGTGGCAAGTCCTTAAAGAGATGGGAGTACCAGACCACCTCACATGTCTCCTGAGGAACCTGTATAAGGGTCAAGAAGCAACTGTCAGAACGGGTTACAGAACAACTGATTGGTTTAGAATAGGAAAAGGAGTTTGACAAGGATGTATATTGTCACCCTGCTTAATTAATTTATATGCAGAGTACATCATCGGGGAGGAACGGTGGCTCAGTGGTAGAGCATCTGCTTGGGAAGCAGAAGGTCCCAGGTTCAATCCCTGGCATCTCCAAAAAAGGGTCCAGGCAAATAGGTGTGACAATCCTCAGCTTGAGACCCTGGAGAGCCGCTGCCAGTCTGAGAAGACAATACTGGCTTTGATGGACCAGGGGTCTGATTCAATATAAGGCAGCTTCATATGTTCATATGTTCATCATGTGGAATACTGACCTGGATGAAGCACAAACTGGAATTAAGATTGCCGGGAAAAACATCAACAACCTCAGATATGCAGATGACACTACTCTAATGGGAGAAAGTGAGGAGAACCTAAAGAACCTCTTGTTGAGGGTGAAAGAAGAGAGCACAAAAGTAGGCTTGAAACTCAACATCAAAAAAAACTAAGATCATGGCATCTGACCCCATCACACCTTGGCAAATAGAAGGGAAAGACATGGAAGTAGTGACAGACTTCACATTTCTGGGATCCAAGATCACTGCAGATGGTGACTGTAGCCATGAAATTAAAAGACGTTTGCTCCTTGGGAGGATAGCTATGGCAAACCTGGGCAGTATAATAAAAAGTAGAGACATCACCCTGCCAACAAAAGTCAGTATCGTCAAAGTGATGGTATTCCCAGTAGTAACGTATGGCTGTTAGAGCTGGACCATAAGGAAGGCTGAGCACAGAAGAATTGATGCTTCTGAGATGTGGTGCTGGAGAAGAATATTGAGAGTCCATTGGACTGCAAGAAGATCAAATCAGTCAGTCCTAAGGGAAATCAACCCAGACTGTTCCCTGCTGAAGCTGAAGCGCAAATACTTTGGCCACCAAATGAGATGGGAGCACTCCCTGGAGAAAGTCCTGATGCTGGGAAAGACAGAAGGCAAAAGAAGAAGGGGATGGCAAAATATGAGATGGCTGAACAGTGATGTCACAAACACAAATTTGAGCAGACATCGGAGGATGGTGGAAGACAGGAGGACCTGGTGTGACTTTGTCCATGGGGTTGCAAAGAGTCGGACTTGACTGTGTGACTGAACAACAACAAACCATCTTGGTTGCACTGCTTAGCATGAAAGAATGAGAAGGGAGACCTGACTGATTCAGGTGAGTTTTACAAGCAGAAAAAGTGCTTCAGAATGATAAGTCTGTTGGTGGCTACTAGCCATGGTGACTGAAGGGACTCTCCACATTTAGAGGCACTAAGCCTCCAAATCCCAGAACCAGGAGACAACACCAGGACAGGACAACTCTATGTCCTCTATGATTGGCCATTGTGAGAGACAGGATGCTGGACTAGATGGACCACTGGACCACTGGTCGGATCCAGAAGGGCTCTTCTTATTGATCCAGTATCCTTGCTGTCTTTCCTCAATAGCAATCCTCATGTTCTGATCTGACCCCTCACCTCTCCCTCATTGACACCATAGCACATGGGGAGGGACGGTGGCTCAGTGGTAGAGCATCTGCTTGGGAAGCAGAAGGTCCCAGGTTCAATCCCTGGCATCTCCAAAAAAGGGTCCAGGCAAATAGGTGTGAAAAACCTCAGCTTGAGACCCTGGAAAGCCACTGCCAGTCTGAGAAGACAATACTGACTTTGATGGACCACAGGTCTGATTCAGTATAAGGCAGCTTCATATGTTCATATGTTCACATCCACAGTGATAAGGTTTCAGAATGCCAGAAAGGCCATCTAGTTAACATCTCAAAACCACACAGGACTACGTACACACCAGCCTGTCACTGATCAGCCTTGGATCACAAACACCTTTCCTTTATTAACAATAAGCTCCACTGACCTGAGGTCTTGAGCTGAAGGATCACAAATACCTTTCCACTCTTCTCTACAAAGCATGCTCATCTAATCCCCTCCTATATTTCTTTGTCAGTCACCTGTTGTGTCTACTTATCATGATACAGTTAATAGGGGCTTGCAATTAAAGACTGCTAGTTTAACTATGTGAACTTCAGACACCCTGTTCTGTAGCTCCCACACATCTGCAGCTCTTCTGCTCATCCTGTTTTCCTAGCCTTCCAGAGTCCTTACTCTGGCTCCCCTCTTCACCCTCCATTCCTCTGGCCCACCACCACTTAACAACCCTATTTTTCCATCTTCCTCAGATTTCCTACTCTCCATTTCCAACCACTGCTTCCTTCACAGCTCCCTCTCAAGGTTCTTTTACTTGCCTTGCCTCTCTATGATATCAGAGCAGCTCAGCCAATCAATCCTAGGACCTTTCCCATCAATAGCACCACCACAAAAGGCCTTTGTATGTTACGACACAGACATGTTATGCTTATGCCCTGTCTGAGACACTCAGAGTGGTTTTTATCTTTAGTCTTAGATTTGTTTCCAAAACCATACCATGAGCTTCAAACCAAAGTGTGGATGTGGAGGTCTGTCTAATAGTGTGGATCTGCCTAAAACTCAAGCCATTATATTTCATGAACTCTTTAAGGGCTGCTTGAAGCCTGCTGTGGAAACAAAAAAGAGTCCAACTTTAAGTTTACCTATTGGTGATGATAGCCAAAGGACACTGCAATCTTAATATAAACAAGAGAAGGAACACCTTGGTCCTATTCTGCTTAGGAGCTAGTATAATGCTACCCCGCCCTAGCTGGCACAAATTTGTGTTTCACCTCATTGCTTTAACACATTAGACTTTTGTCTTACACAAAAATGGGCTAAGGAAGGGTTATGCTTTCCCTTTTCTCATGATAAGAGATTAGTGCAACTTAAATTAATTTTCTCCCCTGTCCACTTCTGCAGGTTTTTATTAGAATGCAGCATGCGCCAGTTGCCTAGAACTTAACAGCTAGAAAAAGATCCATATGATGGCTGTCATATTGGCTGATATGCTGAAAATGTTAAGTACTAAAAGCAACAGCTAGAGCTACAGCTAAACAGCCAGGTTATTTGTTGCTAGATTATGATAAAATCCATGTGCTCTCTACACTGGCCTGAGGGGGTGGGTAGGCTCATACAACAGGTGCATTCAACTGATGCCCATGAGACCCTCACCCCAGGGGAACCCTCTTTTTTCTCTGTGGTTTGATCCCCTTCTGTACACATGTACACCTGTCTATGCACCCAGAAACAATAGAAGGAGTCTGAATTAAAGTGATATCAAAAGGCAATGAGTCACGCCAAAGGACGAAAGGAATGCAGGACTGATCCTCTAACAACCATATGAGCAAACCTACCCTAAGAAGGATTCAGTCAAGGGCCATTTCCACCCAAAACCCTGGAGCCTCCTCCCAGTGATAATAATCAACAAACCAGATTTCCAAAATGCTAAGCAACAGGCCAATCCCAGCAATGTCTTTCCTATCTAAACAACCAGACAGGAAGATCCCAGCCCTTCCCCAGCCATGGCAAGTACCTGCAAACATATGTGACTTCCATATCTCACCAAGGGAGCATTTTTGATGCTCCAAATGCAAAAAGGAAAAAAAAATTCTCTCCATAATAAAGACAAAAGTTTCACATACCTGCATCCACCCCAAATATTGCATTTTTATTATTTTCACATTCCGATGCCAACAAACCCTTTCCCTCAGCGTCTCAGGCTAAAAAGTATAAAAAGTCACCCCTCAAGCCCCAAATTTTGAAATCATCCTGTTACCCCAGCCTCATGGTTGGCCCTGGACTCATCTGGACCCCAAATTTCTGCTCCACTGACCTGCTACTGCGCTTTTCACCTGCTCAGTTTCATCTCTCAACATAGCTTCTTCTGGCCAGGGACAACCCCTGCTTTGCTTCAGGACAGGTTCATATGCCCCTTTAAGTAGGTAGGGATTTTAAGGACAGGTGTCATGTTTTATTAATTCTATATTTTCAATGCTGTATTTCCTTTTCAGTGCCATTCTACTATATTGCATACATTATTTATTTTCTATTTCTGATAGCAAAATAAAAACCCATTTTGTTTAAGAGTCCTCCCATTTTTCCAAAAGTTGGTCTGAATCTGCACCTCTGTACACATAGGCAAAATGGCTGCAAGTGTTTAAGTGCCCCAAAGTACACATGTTTGGTCTGTGTGGATAGGGGGATGACTCTTCATGTTACTGCCCTAACATATATTTATCGATTTGAGTAACACGATCAGGGAAGAAACTATAGATTATTCACTTTCAGAAAGAATTGTATGGGTCCATAAACTATAATAATTTCTAACATACAATACCTTCATTCAGGTTTTTCCTTTCTCAGTTTCTTCGGTTTATTGTCTGTGCTTCTCTCTTCCCTCCCTCTTCCCCATTTCCCCTTGGCTTTTGGCTTGAAGATTTAGGCATCATTTGAATGGAAAGCTATTAGCTCTGCCTCGTCACCCCATTTTCAGGGCACTAATAACTCATCCCAAGCTCCCTCTCTTGCACACCACTTGTCGACTCTAATAGCTTGATAGATCGAGCAGTTTGGCTTGCTCCTCTGTGTGCTGCTGATTCAAGCACGAAGTTGTAATAATTAGCCACATAAATAAAAGTCCACATAACAAGCACATGTTTTCTCCATGGACAAATCTGTGCTGAAGCAGCAGAGGGATCTTGCATATTGGGCTATTAGCCAAGCTATATGTGAACAAGTATGTTTCCAAGACTGAAAGAATATAAGACTGTATATAAGGAGGACAGGGTTCTGTAAGCCAGGAGGAACTGGTGCTGGGAAAACGATTGTCACAGGGGTTAGTAATGAGGATCACCTGCCGAACTGTGTGCTCATCGTTTGAATCAACAACTGTGGTGTGTTCACAGTGCAGCTTTCCCTGCAATCCACTCAGCACAAGATGATTTCCTTAAAGAAGGACCATGGCTCAATGGCGGAGCGCATGCTTTGCATGCAGTAAATCCAATTTCAGTATCAGGCATTTCTAGGAAAGACCTCTCTGGGTCCCTGGAGAGCCACTACCAGTAGCCATACCATGGGCCAATGGATTGGCACAGTGAAAGAGCCCCTCATTTTCATTAAAAAAAATCACTCTTTCTTCTGCTTTAATAGAAGAGAGTGTATTATGCATTTTACGCAGTCCACACTGACATGGACTCATACTCTTTTGTGGTGTAGACAACCAGCAAATATTAAACCATAAAATATAATTTTATTAAGAATTCAAAAATGGATACAGCAGGAAAACAGTAAGGGCCTGCTATACAAGCAAGTATGATACAAACCTTAAAACAGTTAACATCCATGTATAACAATTCTAAAGGAAATGAATCACTCTGACAACCAGCAGATCTGAGGATCAGTGCAGAACTTGCCCTTTAGTACACATATGCAGTCATTAAGTAAAATCCTGCCCCTTTTCAAGATGAACATGAAATTGGCCTCTAAGGTAAGACATGTGGCTTCAGTCAACGTTGTTAGCTTCCCCCACCTTTAAAAGCTCTAAAATACACTTAACTTCCTCTAATCTATTCTGAATCATCTGTATGATCCATAACTGAAATATTCTCTATAAGAACCACTGATTGACTACCTTTACTCTGTCAGCACAACAGCGATACTGTGTGCATCCTCTGCTAGTAGTACAGCATAGCACTCTCAGTGGCCTCTCATCTGCTTTGGAACAGTTTGCCAGAGGATGTGTGAAAAGCCTCCTCAGTAATGGCATTTAGGAAGGTTAATGATGACTTTGTTTTGAAGTGCCTGAGTTGATATTGCTGTAACGGTTTGTGGATGGGGATAATATCCTGTATTTTTAGGACAAACTCATGCCTATTGTTTTTAAAATTGTTATACATACTATAAGCTGCCTAACTTTATCTATATTATTTATATTAATAAAAATATTTCACAAAAGTAGAGACTAGGTTCTACCCACTTCATTTCTTTCTTTCTTTGTTAAGAAATAGGTTACTATTGGCCTGGTGTGTATGTGTGTGCATATGCGTGCAGAGCATATCCATTGAATGGCCAAAGTACATAAAATATACATCCAAATGAATGGGAAAAATACATTTCATGCAGGTCACTTCCTTATAGCTTTTGCCCTATATTAAGCAGATTGACAGGTTAGATGGAGGCAAAAGTTATTTAGGTTAGAAAGAAATGCATACATGATGGATTTTTCCTTACCTGTGTGTTAATTCGGATGGCCCCAATAGATGGAATTTCAAAGTAATAACCTTTTAAAAAAGGGGATAAAGGAGAAGATAATGAACTTCAGAAACACATTTCAGCATATCATCTTTGCACTCATTTTCAGCACCCGTTCTGCCATGTTATATTGTTAACTAATCTACATTCAGAACACCAAATTCAGTCCAAAGTCCAGGACAAAGAAATAAAATGCCTCTTAAAGACATCATACTGGTTTGTGATTTCAGTACCCAGCTTCACATGTCAAAGCTTTATTGACATTGGTCAAATAAATGTTGTCAGAAACAGTACCCACTAACATCACATGTTAAATGTTAAAAAGCCAGAAACTTGTATCAAAATGGAATCCCTCTATTTCATAAATTGTTCATATGAAACTGTCCACACACATGCACACACACACACACATAGAAAAATAAACACTTTCCTGCCTCAAGGCACTTATAATCTAACAGTTAAATCCCGAACAGATTAACACACTTTGAAAGCCAATAAGAATCTCCCAATAGCATCAGACTTCGCCAGCATCTCCCTGTGAGGCCCCTGTTCCCTCTTCCTGCTGAGACTCCTCAAATCTGATCCCGCCCTTGAAAGCCTAAGTGCAGTGGGGATCCTGAGAATAAGTCTAAAAAGCAAACCTGTCTGCCATGATCAAGGTAATTTCTGTCATGGAGGCAGGGTATCAATGGAATGCATAAAGCTCCAAAACATGCCCAACACAATCATATCCCTTGCTTCAAGGGATACTTCATCAAGACACACAATATGAACCATTTCCAGCTATAGACAGTTGGGCAACCATTAAGTATCACTAATCCAGCCCAACAAAGTTTGAGTCTAGTGGCACCTTTAAGAACACCAAAATTTTATTCAAGGTTTACATGTTTTCAGATACAGTGAAATGGAAGTTACCAGTCCATGCATATAGCCTGCAAACCTACAGACAAGAGATTCTCACTTGAGGGATCTACAACAAACCTTTTTAGAAGTAAATTATCCACCAGATGAAGTCAAGAAACAGATCAACAAAGCCAGAACAATATTCAGAGAAAGCCTGTTAGGCCCCAAAGAGACAATAACAGAACACCACCAGTGGTCACATACAGCTCTCAACTCAAAACAGTTCAATGACTTACAACCTCTACTGAATAATGACATTTCTCTTTTACAAGCACTGGGAGGCAGACCTTTTCTTGCACATAAACAGCCTCCCAATCTGAAACAGCTCTTCACCCACAATAATACAATATTTAACTTGAACATGGACACTGGTAGCAGAGCTTGCAATAAACCCAGATGCCAACTTTGCTGCCACATACACCCAGACAATGTGATCACTGGACTTAACACATCATATATGCCATCTCTGGCTCATTCACTTGCTCATCTTCTGACATTGTCTATGCCATTAATGACAGCAATGCCTTTTGGTTCTCTACACAGGGCAAACAGGTCAAACCCTCTCTCGGCTTGGCTTCGCGAACGAAGATTCAAGAAGGGTGCAATAGTCCACGTCTGCTGCAGGCTCGCTGGTGGCTGACAAGACCAATGCGGGACAGGCAGGCCCGGCCACAGTGGCTGCAGGGAAAAGTCGGATTTAGGGTTGGTGCTGTAGCAGTGCGATTCTTCCTCAATCTCCTTTTGTCCTCAAGACCAGCTATGCGTGCGTTCTCAAAGGAAGAGACAGCCTGGTGGATGGTGTGCCTCCATGCTTTGCAATCTGAGGCTAGGTCAGACCACTGGTGATGGTTGATGCGACAGGTGCCAAGGGATTTCTTCAAGGAGTCCTTGCACCTCTTCTTTGGTGCCCCTCTATTTCGATGGCCGGTGGAGAGTTCGCCATACAGGGCAATCTTGGGAAGGCGGTGGTTTTCCATCCTAGAAATATGCCCTGCCCAGCGCAGCTGCGTCTTCAGCAGCAGTGCCTCGATGCTGGTAACCTCCGCCTGCTTGAGGACTTCAGTGTTGGTCACAAAGTCATTCCAGTGGATGTTGAGGACGGTGCGAAGGCAGCGCTGATGAAAGTGCTCGAGGAGTCGCAGGTGATGATGGTATAAAACCCACGATTCAGAGCCGTAGATGAGGGTTGTCATCACAACCGCTTTGTAAACATTGATCTTTGTGCCTTTTTTCAGATGCTTGTTGCTCCACACTCTTTTGTGCAGTCGGCCAAATGCACGGTTTGCCTTTGCCAGCCTGTTGTCAATCTCCTTGTCGATCTTGGCATCTGAGGAGATGATGCACCCCAGGTAGCTGAACTGCTGGACTGTCTTCAGAACTGATTCACCCACAGTGATGCAGGGAGGGTGATAATCTTCCTGGGGTGCAGGCTGGTGGGGAACTTCTGTCTTCTTCAGACTAACTTCTAGGCCGAATAGCTTGGCAGCCTCTGCAAAGCAGGACGTCATATGCTGCAGAGCTGATACCGAGTGGGAGATGAGTGCAGCATCATCAGCAAACAGTAGCTCTCGGATGAGTTTTTCCATTGTCTTGGAGTGGGCCTTTAGTCGCCTCAGGTTGAACAGGCTGCCATCGGTGCGATAGGGATGTAGACACCATCGTCATCATCTAGATCTACTGCGGCTCTTTGAAGCATCATGCTAAAGAAGATCGTAAAGAGAGTTGGCGCGAGAACGCAGCCTTGCTTTACACCTGTGCCTATTGGGAAGGGCTCCGAGAGGTCGTTGCAGTGTCTGACTTGGCCTCGCTGGTCTTCGTGTAGCTGGATGATCATGCTGAGGAACCTTGGGGGACATCCTAAACGTTCCAAGATTTGCCACAGGCCTTTCCTGCTAACGGTATCGAAAGCTTTGGTAAGGTCGACAAAAGTCACATACAGAGCCTTGTTCTGTTCCCTGCATTTCTCTTGGAGCTGCCTGAGAACAAATACCATGTCGGTGGTGCTCCTGTTAGCTCTGAAGCCGCACTGGCTCTCTGGGAGGAGTTCTTCTGCAATGGTGGGCACCAGTCTGTTCAGGAGTATTCTGGCAAGGATTTTGCCTGCAATGGAGAGCAGGGTTATCCCCCGGTAGTTGGAGCAGTCTGACTTTTCCCCTTTGTTCTTGTATAGGGTGATGATGATTGCATCGCGAAAGTCCTGTGGTAATTTGCCTTGTTCCCAGCAGGTGACAAGTACTTTGTGAAGTGAGCTATGTAGTACTGTGCCCCCATGCTTCCAGATCTCTGGTGGAATTCCATCAACTCCTGCTGCCTTGCCACTTTTCAGTTGCTTGATGGCTTTAACAGTCTCTTCTAGGGTGGGGATCTCATCCAACTCTGTTTTCACTGGTTGAAGTGGGGTGAGGTGGATTGCTGAATCTTGAACTACACGGTTGGCACTGAAGAGAACCTGAAAATACTCTGACCACCGGTTCAGTATGGATGCCTTGTCTGTGAGGAGCACTTGGCCGTCTGCACTATGCAAGGGACTCTGAACCTGATATGATGGACCATATACTGCCTTCAGGGCTTCGTAGAACCCTCTTAAATCACCAGTGTCTGCACACAGCTGGGTTCTCTCTGCAAGCTTGGTCCACCAATCGTTCTGAATGTCTCGAAGCTTGCGCTGGAGGTTGCTACATGCAGCGCGAAAGGTTGCTTTTTTCCCAGGACAGGAGGGCTGAGCAAGATGTGCTTGGTAGGCAGATCTCTTTTTCGCCAGTAAACCTTGGATCTCTTGATTGTTCTCATCAAACCAGTCCTTGTTCTTCCTTGTGGGGAACCCGAGGACTTCTTCAGAGATCTGCAGGACGGTAGTTTTTAGGTGTTCCCAGAGTGCTTCTGGAGAAGGGTCTGTGGGGCAACTGGGGTCCTCAATTCTTGACTGGAGTTTTGCCTGGAAGGCAGCTTTAACTTTGGCTGACTGGAGACTGCCAACCTGAAACTTCCTCTGAGGGATACCTCCTCTCCTGGGCGTGGGTTTAAAGTGAAGACGGAGATTGCAGCGTACAAGACGATGATCCGTATGACATTCTGCACTGGGCATTACTCGGGTGTGTAAGACATCTCGAAGGTCTCTCTGGAGCACCAGAATGTAGTTGATAAGGTGCCAGTGCTTGGACCGTGGGTGCATCCAGGTTGCAAGATTGAGAAACCTGTAGGAGAGGACTTCAGCCTTTTAGGACATTCATTGGGTGACCTCAAAGTAGCTGTTTTATTGCAAACAAACTTCAGGAAAAAACTATAAAGGGAAACCGCTGAGTTACAAGTTATTACAATATTCAGAACAATAGAACCCCCAGGACTTAACTGGGACATTGGTTTATTATCTCACTACATATGCTAACTTCATTCAGTCAGGGCCAGCCCTAGACTGTCTGGCACCCTAGGCAAGGCTAACTTCTGGTGTCCCCCCCCCCTGCACTGATAACATCACTGAGTCACATGGGGGGACCCAGTTCAGTGCCCTCAGAAGGCTAGCACCCTAGGCAATCACCTAGTTTGCCTAGTGGCAGGGCCAGCCCTGAATTCAGTCTATATATCTGTATTCTCACCAATCCCTCAGAAGTACTATATATCCTCTTTATTTTATTTTATTTTATTTCTTATTTGGAATAGTAGATTGGAATAGTAGACTGTAATGTAATTTGGAATGGTAGATTGGAATGTATTTCTCTGGTCTGGGGACAGTGGAGATACACTACACAGTCAATCATTTCACTTCAAAGAAGATGATGTTGCAAGGTTGCTTCTGCACTTGAGAGGAGACAGATGGACTGTAATGGCAGAATCTCAGTTAATTACTCTCAGCATTCCACAATTGCAAAGGGTACATCTGCCCATCTATCTTCAATTTTGATATATTTATTTCCTTCACTATGTTTCCCCCCTCCCTGGAATTAAACCCAAACAAATAATAACCATATAAATTAAGCTTATTATTCCTGTTTGGTCCTTGAATTTGTTCAACATTCATTATGAGGTATGCTAATTTGCTGTTCACTCTCTTTCTATATGTATGGACTGGTAACCTCCATATCTAAAGAAGTGTGCATGCACATAAAAGCTTATATCTTGAATAAAACTTTGTTGGATTTACCAGCATGGTTACCCACCTGAATCTAATCCAACCCAGTCATTGATAAAGATAGCCTACCATCTGACCCACCCAGAATTAGCCATCAAGCCCATTATTCATGCCCAGTTCTTTATCAATGTGTTAAAACTGTCCAGCAGTTGGCTCACTTTGGAATGTAAGGTATTTCCCTCCTAAATCTTCCCACCAGATTTTGATAGCAGTTACCTTCAAACTGTACAGTCAAATCCAAACTTCATATCTTGCACCAATCCTGATCCTAGGAAAGTGGGGTATCATGTCTAGCTAAGGGCCCCTTCCCCATAAAAAAAATCCCATGTTGGTAGGAAGTGTGTCAGGTCCTCCCACTATTCTACAACTGCTTTGCAGGTCCTCTTATTCCCCCTTGGATCAGGTAATATTTGCAGGGCTTTTTTTGAGTAGGAACGCACAGGAACGCAGTTTCAGCAGGCTTGGTGTCAGAGGTGTGTAGCCTAACTTGCAAATGAGTTCCTGCTGGGCTTTTTTCTGCAAAAAAGCCCATGTGTGAAACAATGGTTACATCAGGGTGTGTGGCCTAATATGCAAATGAGTTCCTGCTGGGCTTTTTCTACAAAAAAAGCCCTGCCCATTTGAATGTCCTCCCTCCCCTCTACTTGTCTCTTCTCTCTTCCTAAACCACTACACCAAACCGAGAGCCAATGTGATGGTGTGGTTAAGAGCAGTGGACTCTCAACTGAAGAACGAGGTTTGATTCCCAACTCCTCTGCATAAAGCCACCTGGGTGACCCTGGGTCAGTCACAGCTCTCTCTGAGCTCTCTCAGTTCCATCCTACCTCACAGGGTGTCTGTTCTGGGGAGAGGAAGGGAAGGTAATTGTAAGCCACTTTGAGACTCCTTTGGGTAGTGAAGGGCAGAGTATAAAACCAACTCTTATTTTTACCCTATTCTCATAGGGCGTTTTCGCACTGACCTTCAAGTGGAGCGACCACCCTCTTCACACCGGAGGATCTGCGCGGATTTCGCACAAGAAGCGCTGGCGCACCCAAAAGAGCCGGCGACTTCCGTCACAAAAGCCGCTCAAACGTTTTCCTGCTTCTTGGCGGTTTCCGTTTGAGCGGGTTTCACGACGGAAGTCGTCGGCTCTTTTGGGTGCGCCGGCGCTTCTTGTGCGAAATCCGCGCAGATCCTCCGGTGTGAAGAGGGTGGTCACGCCACTTGAAGGTCAGTGCGAAAACGCCCATAGTGTGTGTGAGTGAGCATCAGGAGGGAGAGGGGAGTTTATTTGTGGTCCTAAGGGTTTCTTGTTCTGGTTTGCTCCAAGTGGTGTGTATTTAATTGTTAGTAAATAAACATGTCATTGAATTGGTTGGTCTCTGTCCCTTTTCCATTGGGAATATTACTCTGGAATAAAACCGCCGCATGTATAGAAAAAAGATCCTTTGTTTACCCTTCTGGAGACCCTTTAACAGTTGATTCCCCCTTCTGTGGATCTAGTTTGGGTAACATCCCAATAGCATCAGACACCTCCCCCTCAGTTTGTCTTCCGTTGGCAGTTGGTAGGATCTGTAAGGATGATTTTTCTAGCACAGAGAGAGATTTTCTTCAAGCAAGGAAATCTCTAGCTCATTTTCCCCTAGTTAAATGCTCCCAGTGCAATTTGGCCAGAGGCCTGATCTCTCTTTCAAGTACCATTAGAATATGTGTGCCAGATAGCAGGTGTGGAACCATCCATCACACAGCATCCTCGTTGGAAACATGTGGAAGGCTCTGCAGCTGCTGCCCAGGATGGCTGATATAGCCTTCCACATTTTTATGAGGGCACAAGGCAGGCCACAGTGTAGTAGTAATAATAATAATCACTACAATGCTCCATTGAGCATCCAAGGCTCTCAAAACACCCGTCTGTTCTATCCACCAATCTATGGCATCCATCCATCCATCTAGCACATTAGCTGACTACCATACAACTATCTCCCCATCTACAGCATCTGTGAACATACAGGGTTATTGATCTCACTGTCAGAATCTGCTTACTTAGATAGCATATCTGTTTAGTAATCCGCATATGAATGCTACAGTTACAGATGATGTTTTAATCTCCCTCTCTTTCTTCCCCTCTGACTTCACTCATTTACACACATCCATCACCAATAAATGACTTAGCAAGACATTATGCTCATTTGATTTTGCAGATAGGAAAACTGAGGCAAAAATATACACCAGGTGCAGAATGATGATGGCCACTCTAGAAAGAAGTAGTAAAATGTGACCCTGGCTCTCCCTCGAGTTCTAGTCAGGAAGCTGTTTATTTTAATTTAGTTGGTTTTTATTTTGCCCTGCCCATGAATAGGCTCAGAGCAGAGTACAACAAGATCAAACAATTAAAATCAATAAAATAACAATGACAATTAAAACCACTCAATTTCAGAGCAGAAGACAGAATTAGTCAAAGACAGATAGACAGACAGATGGAAGGAAGAAAGTGGCTTTAATTAGCAATCTGACAAAGACTCAGAGACTCAGATAGACTCTTGGGTATTTGCATTTAGCTGCCAGCAAATTACAGGAATCTAGGATCCTATCCTTTGCTATACAAGTGGGGCTAGGGAAAGCCTGTTCCTGCCCAGGCCTATGACGTGTCACTACAGTAACAACAACAACAAAAGCCAAGCCATATTGCCTAAAATGAATGTAATTTCTTCTCTTGGTACTAATACAATTATTACTACCAGGGGTTTTTTTGAGCAGGAACGCACAGGACTGCAGTTCTGGCTGGTCTGGCATCAGGGGTATGTGGGCTAGTATGCAAATGAGTTCCTGCTGGGCTTTTTCTACAAAAAAGGACCCTGGTTACTACTACTGAATGTAAGGCTGTGTGATCACACATGCTAAATAATTTTGCCAGTTCACACAGTAAAATCCAGCTGGAAAGTACACTGAAAGTGGACTGAAACTGCATTATTTAGCATGTGTGATCACAACCAAAGGGTCCTAATAGTGGGGTTCAGGAAAAAGTAATCCGATGGTTACAAATGTCAGATGCCTAAACATGATCATAGATGGTGTGTTGTTTAGGTGAGAGGGAGAAGAAAAAGTGGGGGAGAGGCTGGGAATTGGCATATGCAGAGCTATTTTTTGTTTTTGAGCAGGAATGCACAGGAATGGAGTTCCAGCTGACTTGGCATCAGGGGATGTGGCCTAATATGCAAATGAGTTCCTGTTGAGCTTTTTATACAAAAAAGCCCTGGCTATATGATAAATGAGTGTGAACTAGATGGTAATGGCCAGGCAATCAGCTTTCAGCCTTTAAACATATCTGGCATGGCATGAGATCAAACCTTGGGCAAGTGGTGACCATGCTTCTCTGGTAATTAACTGTTACCAACTTGTATAGAAAATGACTGGTGAACACTAGTTACCAGACACACCAGGGCTTGATATAGGAGCTTTAGCAATTTGATTGTACACTGTGTAGGAGACCAAAATTGTAGTCTCTCACTATCAAGGAGGAGTCAGGATGTTGAAGGAATGAATGCTGCTTTACAGACTAGTACTGTCCATTTGGGTGCAGGTCTGCACTTCTTTGTTCATTGCATATGTATATATAAGTAAACAGACATTACAAAACACACTTCAGTACTCTATCCTCACCAGGAAGCTAATCCTATAATTGCCCCCTGGAACCTCCCAATAGTCAGAAAACAGAGATCATGAAATAGTGTGAACGTGGCTATAACTATAATTCCAGAGAAGCAGCTGTGTTAGTCTGTTGCAGGAAAAATAATGTTATCTAATATTATTACACAAACTTCTGTGGATAACAGCTGACTTTGCCAGATGTCCAGGTCACAACAGCTGCACGGTCTTCCTTCTTCCATCTACAGCAGATCAGGCAGCTAGCACCATACCTATCCTCCCAAGATCTGGCTACACTGATCTGTGCAATGGTCACTTCCAGGATGGACTACTGTAACTCTCTCTATGCTGGCTTGCCCCTGAAACTGATCCGGAAACTGCAGCAGGTGCAGAATGCGGCAGTTCGCCCGCTGACTGCCTCACCTATATGGGTAAGCATACGGCCGGTGCTCCGCGACCTGTACTGGTTGCCTATAGAGTACCGGATCCGTTTCAAGGTGTTAGTTTTGACTTTTAAAGCCTTACACTGCCTGGGACCAACATACCTACGGGACCGTCTCCTTCCATATACGCCCCGGAGGTCAGTTTGTTTGGCCTCCCAAGATTTTCTGATAGTTCCCGGCCCAAGGGATGCCCGTCTTGCCTCTACCAGGGGCAGGGCTTTTTTGGTCCTGGCCCCGACCTGGTGGAATCAGCTCCCTATGGAGATCCGGGCCCTACCTGGCTTGTTGGCCTTTCGTAGGGCCTGTAAAATGGAGCTGTTCTGCCAGGTCTTTGAATGAGGCAGCGGGCATCTATCCACCTATTAGATCGGTTGGCCTCCCCCTACGCCCTTATGGCCCGCTACACCACTGTATTGTGGTGCTATACTATCTTGAATCATATCATCATCCTGAACTAACCTATTGCACTTTACTGATTGCTGAAGTTGATTTTATTATGATCTTAATTTAAACTGTTGTACTCTGCTCTGAGCCCCCCAAAAGGGGGAAGGGTGGAATAGAAATAAACTAATAATAATAATGTATGCAGTGGAACCAACTGCTTGCATCTGACAAAGTAGACCATAGTCTGTAGAAGTTTATGCTAAAATAAAAAATTCAAAGTACCTAAGTGCAACAAAAACTCCTGTTGTTTTGGGGCCATAACCCCATAAATGTTGATAGAGTTAGCAAGGACAACAGTATCAAAGGCCCAACCCCCATTTATGCTGTACTTGTTTCAGCATCTTGTTTCAGTACTAACATTTGTACTTAGAGTTTGTTTTTGTCATTCCTCATCCCCCTCCCTTACTGGGATAAGACAAGAGGGCAGGTATCACTCCTTTATTCTGGCTGCTGCACTGACAACAGCAGCCAGCAGTAGCTAACCACAGGGCATTCAATTACTCTGCATCTGCTAAACTCTTTTCACTCAATGTCAGAAGCTCCTGCTGTCTTCAGTAGAACTCCTCCCTATGTATGATGTCACTGCTACTCTGAAAGCACCTTTGATGTCAGAAGCAGAGGCCTGGGGGACTCACAGCAGGAGGGGACAAACCTCTCCAGAAACAAAGGCTCTCCTACTCCTCTCAGTGCTCTTCAAAACAAAGGGCACAGGGAAAGCAAAGCTGAAAACTGAACCTTCATCTAAAGGGGTGGGTAATAAATAAGTTTTCAAAAGGTCACTGAGAAAATGGAGCCATACAACTGAAAGCTGCAGGAGGTAATACGTTTGAAAAACAAAGGCAAGAGAATCTTGCTGGCTCAAATGGTTGCCAAAAAGTCTGTATTTTAAAGGAACTCTCAGAAGCAGAGAAACTAGACGTTACATAAAAATGCTTGTAACATAACCCCAATTGCCTTGTGACATTAATGCTGAGCGGATCCAAAGGTATTTGCAAGGACTTGTGCACATTTGGAATCCCATGGGGGGAAAGCAGCCAGGAGGGGGCGACAGAGTTTCACGACACACATTTGCAAATAACATCTAGCTTGCGTTGTAGGGCTTAAAACAAAAGTGTAGGGATTTATGCCTTCAAGAAGCCATGCCCTCTAATCTGAAAGCCCTTCTAACTAATGCCAGATGAATACAGACTGGCTGTGATTGTGCTGGGATAAGGGAGAGATACCCTGCATGTGCTGAACAAAGATCGATTCCAGACTGACAGCTGTGAGAGTCTGTTGTAGCAGGAAAAACAAAGAGTCCCAGGGCACTGGAAAGACTAACAAATTTACTTTGGCATAAGCTTTCATGCTCAAAACTGTGTTCTTCTTTATGATTACTTCAAATGTCTTGGAGCTGAGCAGCAGCTTCTGGGGCTAAACCCTAGTGAGCCCTGGCTCAGTACAAATTAATTAACCTCACTACCAATTAATTAATCAAAGCAAACGGTTGAGGCAGGAAACAGTTGTGCCTCTGGTGTAGAGCTCTCCAAGCCTGTTCAACAAAACGCTGCAAGCGGAGGTTGAGGATTGCTTCTGACATTATGTAACTTGATGTGTTCTGGAAAAAAACAACATGTAAGGAAGTGACCAGAAAATGGCAGCAGACACATGTCTGATAAGAGTTTGTGACAAAAATCTTGCCAAGGCCTAGGAACCTTCTCTTTGCATCTCATCTTTACATATGACAAGCGGGCACAGCAGAAGGCCTCAGGATGCTACCGTTGACATTACTACTCTGAATCATTTTAGTAGCATTTTTAGGGTGCCTTATAAAACTTATCTATCTCATACATATTCAAAATAGCCAAGTGGCAGGGTTGCCAGCTCCAGGTTAGGAAATCCCTGACAATCTGGAGGGAGGGTCCTGAGAATGGTGGGGTCCTGGGGAAGGGAGGGTCCATCACAGAGTCCACCTTCCAAAGCAGCTGTTCTCTGTAGGAGAACTGATTTATGAACATATGACTGGCTGTGATTGTGCTGGGATAAGGGAGAGATACCCTGCATGTGCTGAACAAGGATCGATTCCAGACTGACAGCTGTGAGAGTCTGTTGTAGCAGGAAAAACAAAGAGTCCCAGGGCTGAATCAGACCCTGGGTCCATCAAAGTCAGTATTGTCTACTCAGACTGGCAGCAGCTCTCCAGGGTCTCAAGCTGAGGGTTTTCACACCTACTTGCCTGGACCCTTTTTAGTTGGGGATGCCAGGGATTGAACCTGGGACCTGCTTACCAAGCAGCTGCTCTACTACTGAGCCACCATCCCTGCCCTATAGTCTATAGTCTATTTCTGTATTCTGGAGATCAACTGTAATGATGGGAGATATCTGGGCCCCATCTGGGGGTTGGCAACCATAGGCCCTTACTGTACGAAGTTTCTACACCTTATTGTCTATGAAGCAGCCATCCAGGTCCTTCAGTAAGCTCTTGTAAGGTCCTTCAGTAAGTGCTTGTCTTCTCTCCAGTGCAATAAAGACTTTATAAACTAGTCTAAGGGGTAATTAATGCAACGACATAGACACATGGAGCGAATGAGAGTTCGGAATGTGCTAAAGCACCTGTTTAATCTGCCTTGTATTATTTTTTTTAAAAGGTAGTCCCCTGTGCAAGCTCCCGTCGTTTTTACGGGGTGGTTTGCCATTGCCACAGGAATTCTACAAGGATCCAATAATTTCTTTATTTCTTGGGTTGTATGAACTGACCGTGCACAACTGAAATCAAAGTGCTTTAATGTTAATGTACTAGCACTGAAGTCCAGTGAAATGCACATCACTATGTATAAGCAAGAGGAGCGATTGCCTTCTATGGAGACAATGAAGTTAAACAAAGAGCACCAAAGGGAAGGGGTGCTTTAAAGGTGTAAATGCAGAAAACCCCATCTTATTGAATCTGTTCTCTCCATTTACAAACATCTAATGACCGGCATTGCAAAATAGTCTTTTCTGCTCAAGTCCTTGGAGAGCTGCTCCAGAATAGGCAATAGTGAAGAAGATGGACCAATGGTTTGATTTAGTTTCATTTGTTTAAGCTGCTGCTCATATATACACTGTGGCAGTGGCACACCAAGGGGGATGGGAGGCAGTCCATCCCAGGGGCAGCTTAAGGAAGGCGTTTGAACTGGACTCTCAAAGACAGTGTCATCCTGCTGCCTCCAAACCGAACATCTTCCCTTTTATTTTAAAAATGCAGTTCTGATTGCAGCCACTAGGGGCACAGGGAGGTCTGAGTGTTGCAAAAAAACTTTAGGATTGGCTAAGCTTCCTTTTTCTCTGAGACTCAAGCAAACTTCCTTAACAGATTGTGCTGATAGCTGCTACAATATTTGCCAGCCTGCAGGTCATTTGCTCCAATAGTCTAGCCTTTCTCTCTCCCTTTCCTTGCACCCAGCTCAGCCAGATCTTGCAAAGCAGTAGTTAGACTGCTGTAGCAAGATAAAACAACCTTTCTCTCTCTTAATTTCTCTCCCTCTTTTCCACACATTTCTCATTCATTTATGTCTCCCTTCACTTAATTTTTCTGTGTCTTCCCTTTATTTTCACTTCTTGGTCTCAAGACCTTCTCATTCTATCCTGTTTGGTGACTGAATGTATTTAAGTGTAGTCTGGTAGCAAACTTTTGTTAATATCATGCCACAAACTCTGTACACTGCACTGGTTCTGCTGGGTTGCAACCCCCCCCCCTTTCAATTTCTACCGCAGAGATTCTCTGGTTTGATTCTAGTCCTTGGAAATGATAGAGGATAGGGGCAACTTCTTTGGTGGGGGGAGAGCTTGTGATGGTGAAGCTTGTGATCACTATTTGGTGATGCTTTTGCTGGTGTGTTAGTAAAAGTTAGTACAAAGGCAGACTCCTTGCTCTCAAAAATGCCTTGTAGATGTTTGGGATGGTCATCTCTTGAGCTTCCAAATGAAGAACAGAAGCCCTCCCAAGTGCCTGCTCAGAACACAAGTGGTGTGATGAATTCCCCCCCTCCTCATCAAATCAAAGCTGATTTGACCCTGTAGGATTTTCAAGGCAAGAGACCTTTGGAGATGGTTTGCCATTGCCTGCCTCCACATCAGTCCTGCAAATTAATTTAATAATTTGTAAATTGTTTTAACTGTGATTTTATAAGCAAATTGATGTATAATGTATTTTATGTTGTGAGCCGCCCTGAGCCTGCCCCGGCGGGGAGGGCGGGATAGAAATAAAAAGTTGTTGTTGTTATTATTATTATTATTATTATCATTATCATTATTATTATTATTATTATTATTATTATTATTATTATTATTATTATTATTATTATTATTATTATTATAGCTTCTGAGATCTGATGAGATCAGGCTGTCCTGGGACTATCAAGGTCAGGGCTAGGCTGAGAGTAATGTGAGTGGCCCAAGGTCACCCAGCAAGCTTCCATGGCACAAGTGGGGATTTGAACATGGATTTCCCAGATCCTAGTCCAACAATTTAACCACTACACCATGCTGGCTCTCGTGATGGGATACCATAGCATGTTGGAATTTGATTTTTTTTAAAACTGGCATGATAATACATACAAAGTTAAATGCAAGAAAATGTTCACTGTCTGCTTTTCTTTTCTGACCAATGAATACAAAGTTTGGATCCAGCAGCACTTTTAAGACCAAATGTTGCTCTTTTGCTTCAGGCCAACACAGCTATGCACCTGAATCTATTTTCTGGCACTTGTTATTATTCATTTTATTTTATGATTATTAATGAAAATAATTTTCTTGTCTGGACAGTCCCAGCCTAGTCTGTTCTCATCAAATCTCAGAAGTTAAGCAAGGCCTATTTCTAAAGCAATGGCAAAGCATGGGAAAGCAATGGCAAACCATCCCGTAAAAAGTCTGCCATGAAAACGTTGTGAAAGCAACATCACCCCAGAGTTGAAAATGACTGGTGCTTGCACAGGGGACTACCTTTACCTTTATGTGGAGGCAGGCAATAGCCAACCACTTCTGAACAACTTTTGCCTTGAAAATCTACAGGGTCAGCATAAGTCAGATGTGACTTAATGGCAAAATAAAAAAGGGAGGGTGTTTAAAATAAGTTAGTTTATAAATTCCACCAGTTTTGTAATGCTCATTGGATCTGCACAAATTCCAGAGAACAAATAATGCCATAGACACCTTGGAAAGAAAAGTGAACTAGCAAAAACAGATGTAACAGAAGAGACCATATAATTTCACTCTAATGTAAACAGCCACTGGACTAGTGTGGTGGAAAGTGCCACCAAGTTGCAGCCAACTTATGGCCACACCATGAGGTTTTTCAGGCAAGAGACAGAGATGTCTTGCCATTGTCTGGCTCTGTGCAGGAACCCTGGACTTTTTTTGTAGCTTGTGGTAAATAAGAACTGCCTATGGGGGATCAGGCAAGAAAACTATTTGGTCTTTTTTCTTTCTGTGTGCCACCATTGTCTACAATGGACACAAACAAGGGCAGGCCAGATACAAAAAAATGATGGTGAGATAATCCATTTAGGTTTGCAAGGGTGTCCTCTAGCCTTGAGGTTTTTAGCAGCCATCATTGCAAGATCTGGATGTTCTTGCCCTGCATAATGCCTGTTTCCTGTGAAATGTTGAGTGTTATGTCTTATTTTTCTAATTTTACAAAAGACCTCTTGAGGAATGCAAAGGTTATCAAAATAGTTGCAGGCATATAATACTGTTCACTGAAGGCTGATAGCATGCACTGCAACATATACCTGAACACATCCAGAAAATTGTAACAGGGATTTATTTATTTAAGATATATATTTCTATTTTGCCCCTTCAGCATCCTGTTCAAGGTTGCTTACATTTACAACCATATCACAATGATAAAAATAAGTCAGTAAAAGACAACCCATTGTTGCTAAATGCAAATCACAGTGAGAATTAGCTACTACATGTTCAGCTAATTTCAAGTTGCCACTCAGGTACAGATGAAAATGGTGAAGGATAAAAGTAGATGAAGAAGAAAGAAAGCATGAATGACCAGAGGGATTCACACAGGAACAAAACAATGGGAAGATGGATTACTGTGAACCCAAAGGTTCACAGGCCTCTGCCATCAGCTGACAGATACAGGAAGTGTGAAAGGAAAGCCTGCGCTGCTGAACAAAAGGGCACACCAGGCCATCCCAGATAAATGAGAGGCAGAGGCACGAAGCCTCAGGTATAGAGGAAGGTGAGTGAGATTAAATCAGACTGAATGTGATAAACCAAAGGAAGTAGGAAACTGAAGACTGGGAATGGGAGGGGAGGATAGCCTTAAAGATGTATGGAAGGAAGAGCTGTTGAATCTCAGAACATAACTAAATAAAATAGCTGAAGTGATATCACAGTGGTTGATATAGCAGTTGGCAAGCTTTCAGGTTACAAGGAATCCTTCATTTGTGTATTCTGCAATCTTCCACATTGACCAAAAGAGATCAGTAAAATAAACCACTGAACTTAATTTTTCTTCCTGAGGGAAAGATCTCTGCACTTCGTTTTCACTGGCAAATGATTAACCTGTATAAATTAATCTAGCAAATGGTAAGCAGCAGTATCTTAACAATGCATTCAGCTTCTATCTTATTCAGTTGTTTTAGATACAGATGCAAAATTTAGGCATATGCCTTGCATTTGTATTCTTCTCATTCCCATCAACTAAGCAGGTAAAATGAATAACAGATTATCTCTGGGCTGATTCAAGCTACTACCAAAGGTGACATTTGGACAACCACACGGTTCTCATTCTCCTTAACCAGTTCCCTGTGCACACTGCTGCCTTGCCGCATATCATGCAGAACTGTCTCTGTAATGAGGCCACCTGAGGCAATGTGGCTCAGTGGTAGGCAGCAACATATCCCATCCTGCCTTCTGCCAGCTTCTTGACACTCACTACCAGCCTATCTGGTGGTAGTGGAAAGGGTCATCAAGTCACAGCTGGCATATGGCAACCCTGTAGGGCTTTCACGGCAAGAGACTTTCAGAGGTGACTTGACACTGCCAGCCTTTGTGTAGCAAGCCAGGACTTCCTTGGTGGTCTCCCATTCAAGTGTTAACCAGACCTGACCCTGCTTTGCTTCCATGATCAGATGGCCACAGGTCAGGGCTGCCACCTATCTTCTGACTGCCTATTGCCAACTGTCACCCTGCCCAGAAGTCAGAGGGTTCTCCTTACCATCTTTGTCCCCAAGTCTACTTGTTCCTGAGGGAATGTCACTCACTGGGTGGGGGCTAAGCTTTCTCCATAGGGTTATGTGAAGTCTCCTGAGATTCCCTCTTCTGTGAGGAAAAGCCCCCTACTTTTCATACACATGGACATCATGATCGCCAGTGTGGTTGCCAGGGTGCCTGGAGATTTGACTCTCACACATCTGCTCTAAGAAGTGGACTTTGCTTACAGTTTCTAAGGCTTATATGGCAGCTTTGCATTCTACATCTCTGAAGAGTGTTAGCCAGAACCACAGACATGCTCCAGCTGCTCCTTGTGTGCCCAGTCTTGGCCACTGCAGTGGAAGAAGCCAGGCCACCATGTTTCCAGCCTGGCTCCATGGACCTAAAGCTAACAACAGCAGAATCCATCTTGCTTTCCTGACCCAAGCTTACCCTGCCAGGCTGAACTCATTCCTTCTTAGTGGGAAAGTCACACGTACACACCCTAGCCTGCAAGCAACCTCATGAATGGATTAATAGCTCCACTGTTGATCCTAATTGCTCAGCAATACCAGAACAATAAACCTTGCCCAGCAGAAGATGAAATAAGAGGAAGGACATCTCCTGTCTTCATCAAGTGTTTTGTCTTACCCGGGTGGTACCTAGGCCAGCATTTGACTCCCTATTGTCACCTTCCCAGCTAATCCCATTTAATCTTAAGTATCCAGCCATTCCCATTCTCACCCTAGTCTAATACCTTGGAGCCGCCCCAGGCAGCATTGCAGCTTGGAAATTTCCAGCTTCACCAGACTAAGGTGAAGTTCATTGGTCAAAACTGACATCCAATGAGGTGTCAGCAAGGGATGTCCAGCCTCCTTGGTCATCATAGAGCCTCCCCCTGCTCCTCCCCAAGACCTCCCAGTCCCTAAGGGTCTGAGGAAGCCTATTTAACCTCTGACCCAACTCCACTCATGTGTGCTTCTATTCAGCAACCCACCTTCCGCTGTCTAGATCCATCCCCAATTCTAGCCACAGTTTTGGGTCCATTTCCCCTGTCCTCTCATGTCGCCATTGGAACCTTCCTGGAAGAACTACGATGGTAAATATCGCCCTGTATGTCTACCCTGATATGTGTCCCTATCAATCTATCTATTTTTCCTAGACCTGTATGAATGTGTGAATGTTTTGTATTTTTACCTGGTATGAAAGAACTATTATTCTGAATAAATTACAATTGGTTTTACTAAATTAGAGTCCTTTATTGAGCATTGACTCTCTGATCGGTTGAGCCTGGTATACACAGATAATAAAAGATTCCTATTGGGACAACTGTCTCTCAATCTAATTCCCCAATCTCATTTTGAGAGCAGTTTCCCTAACACTTCTCATGAGGGTTTAGCCAGCATTTCTGTTTGCCTGTCTCCAGAATGATGGCTGAACCCTTGCAAGAGGAAGTAATCTCATGAGCATTCATGTAGCCCTATAGGGCAAAAATAGCTTATACTATTCTTAAAGAACACTGGGGCAGCAAAGAGGTAAAGGCACTTATATTCTCAAGGAGCGTTTTCGCACTCACCTTTAGCCGGCACGACGCCCCTCTTCACCGCGCAGGATCTGCGCGGATTTCGCACTAAACGCCGCGGAGCAGCCGGAAGAGCCGGAAAGTCCCGGCACTTTTGCGGCGCAAACGGAAACTGCCAAAAAGCAGTTTCCGTTTGCACGGCAAAAGCGCCAGGACTTTCCGGCTCTTCCGGCTGCTGCGCGGCGTTTAGTGCGAAATCCGCGCAGATCCTGCGCGGTGAAGAGGAGGGTCGCTCCGGCTGAAGGTGAGTGTGAAAACGCCCAAGGAGCAGTAATGGTGGCAGTGAAGCAAGTGAGCAGGCAGGTGTTGGTGTTGGTGAGGCAGTGAAAGAAAAGCTGGCATTTTTTTTCTTGTGTTTTACCAATTTATTGCTAGCATATGGTTACAGAACTTAATTTCCCTTCGTTGCTTCAATACTAACCCATATGACTTTTCAATCCCCCCTCCCTCCAATATAGACTTCCCCGAGGTTATAGATTCTAATTCAAAACTAAAGATACATCTGACTAATCAAAATTATATATATATTTTCCCCCCCTTCTTGCTTCTTCGTTTCCCCCCCCCCCCAATATTACTAAAAAATTGTCCAATGTCTTCTTACATTCGACTCTTTCTCTATGTATTCTTTAAACTTCCTCCACTCTTTTTTAAATATCTCCAAATCATAGTCTCTTAATGTTCTAGTTAATTTATCCATTTCACTCCACGATAGAACTTTCATAGTCCAATCCCATTTATCCGGTATTTTTTCTTGCTTCCAAAGCTGCGCATACAATGTCCTAGCAGCTGATAGCAGGTACCAAATTAGAGTCCTATCTTCCTTTGGATATTTTTCTAATTGTAATCCAAGCAAAAATGTCTCTGCAATTTTCTTAAAGTCGTAACCCAATATTTTGGAGATTTCTTGTTGTATCATCTTCCAATACTCTTTCGCTTTTTCACATGTCCACCACATATGGAAGAAAGAACCTTCATGTTTTTTACACTTCCAACATCTATCCGACATTTTCTTGCTCATCTTAGCCAATTTTTTCGGGGTCATATACCACCTGTACATCATCTTAAAACAATTTTCTTTTATGCTCTGACAAGTTGATATCTTCATTGATTTCATCCAAAGGTATTCCCATGCATCCATTTGTATTTCTCTATTCACATTGACTGCCCATTTGACCATTTGAGATTTTACTACTTCTTCTTCTGTAGACCATTTCAATAATAACTTATATACTTTTGATATCAATTTTTCATTATCACCAAGCAGGACCCTTTCCAATTCTGTTTGTTCTCGTCTAATTCCTTCCGATTTTATATCATTTTCCAACAAGCTTTTAATTTGTTGCATTTGAAACCAATCATATTTATTGTCTAGCTCTTCCGAAGATTTTAATTCAATTTTATCTCCTCGAATCTTGAGCAGTTGGTTATATGACATTTCTCTTTTATCGTCGGATTCAGCTGTTATTTTTATTACTTCTGCTGGCACTATCCACAGCGGTTTTCTCTCGTCCCCATATTTCTTATATTTTATCCAAGTACTTAGTAAAGTGTTTCTAACATAGTGGTGAGAGAAAAAACCATCCATTTTATTCTTCCCATAATACATATACGCGTGCCAGCCGAATTTATTTCCGTGAGCTTCTAACCATAAAGGTTTTTTATCTAACAGCATTATCCAATCTTTAATCCATGTCAAACAAACTGCATCATGATACAATCTTAGATCAGGAAGTTGAAAACCTCCTCTCTCTTTAGCATCTGTTAAGATCTTCATCTTTATTCTTGGTTTCTTTCCGGCCCATATAAAGTCGGAGATTTTCCTTTGCCATTTGTTAAATTGTTTTGCATCTTTTACAATCGGGATGGTTTGAAATAAATACATTATTCTTGGCAAAATATTCATTTTGATTGCAGCTATCCTACCCAATAAGAACAAATTAAGCCTATTCCATTTCATCAAATCTTTGTCCATTTTGCACCACAGTTTTTCATAATTATTTTTGAATAAATCAATATTCTTCATTGTTATCTCTATTCCAAGGTATTTAACTTTGGTTGTGACTTCACCTCTTGTAGTTCTTTTATTTTATTTGGTTGCATATTTTTACATAGGAATTTTGATTTCTCTTTGTTTATATACAATCCTGCTAGTTCTCCATACTCTTTTATCTTGGCTAACAACAATGGTGACACTTGAATCGGATTCTCCAGTATAAACACTATATCGTCTGCAAAAGCTTTGTATTTATAAGAGAATCTTCTAATTTTTAAACCTTCTATTTCTTCATCTTTTTGAATTTGTTGTAGCAATATTTCCAAGGTCATTATAAACAACAGTGGTGATAACGGACATCCTTGCCTTGTTCCTTTACTCACTTTCAGTTCTTTAGTAAGATCTGCATTTATACACAATTTTGCATATTGATCTGTATATATTGCTCTTGTCATTTTTATAAATTGTTCCCCTAAATTGATTTTTTCCATTACCGCAAACATAAAGTCCCAGTTCAAGTTGTCAAAGGCTTTCTCTGCGTCAACAAAAAATAAGGCCGCTTCCTTTTCTGGATGCTTCTCATAGTATTCCACAACATTAATGACAGCTCTCACATTGTCTTTTATTTGTCTTTTAGGAAGAAATCCGGCTTGGTCTTTATTTATAAAATTGATCAAATATTGTTTCAATCGCTCTGCTAAGATTCTTGAGTAAATCTTATAGTCGTTGTTCAACAATGAAATTGGTCTATAATTCTTTACATTTGTGATGTCTTTATCTTCCTTAGGAATCAAAGAAATTGCAGCTTCCCTCCATGTCCTTGGGATCTTCCCTTCTTCTCTTATTGTATTTAACAGTTTCAACAGTTTGGGTGTTATTTCATCCGTAAGAGTTTTATAAAATTTTGATGTGAATCCATCTGGCCCAGGGGCTTTACCCTCTTTCATTGCTTTTATTGCTGCTTCTACTTCAATTTTCTCTATTGGGTCATTTAATATCTTTTTCATATATTCCGTCAAAGGCGCCACCTGGATATTCCGTAGATACTCTTCCATTTTTTCTTTGCTTATATTTACACCTTTAAATAAATTTGCATAGTATTTAAAAAATTCTCTTTTAATTTCTTCTTGATCCACTATTTCTTTCCCATTTGCCATGATTTTATTTATAGTCTTATTTTCTTTCTTTTTTTTCAATTGCCAGGCTAAATATTTACCAGGTTTATTCGCACTTTCAAACGATTTCTGTTTCAATTTTTTTAAATTCCATTCTAACTCTTTGTTCAGCAAATGCTTAACTTGGGATTGTAATATCGTAATTTCTTTTATTAATTTCTTTTCCCTGGTCTTTTTTTCAAATCTTTTTCTTTATTATTTATTTCCTTTTGCAATGTTGCCAACTTTTCTTCCTTTGCTCTTTTATCTTTATTGTTCAATGTAATTAATAGTCCCCTCATTACTGCTTTATAAGTGTCCCATATTGTTTGAAATTCAATGTCATCCGTTTCATTTATTTGGAAGAATGCTGCAGTCTCCTTTCCTAAAAATGATACAATGTCTTTATCTTGTAGTAAATCCTCATTAATTCTCCATCTTCTTGTTTTCTTTCGCAGTTTTGTAGACCAACATATTGGGTTGTGATCCGCCCAAACCTTGGGTAGAATCTCAATTTTTTTTGTTATGAGGCCCAAATTTTGGGAACCCCATATCATATCTATTCTCGAAAAAGAACTATGTCTCGCTGAAAAAAATGTATAGTCTTTTACTTCAGGGTTAAATTTTCTCCATATGTCTTCTAAATTTGGCATTTTTTTTCTTTTTTTTTCTTTAGTTGTCACTGATGTCATATAACTTTAGTTTTCAGCTTGCCATGAAAATGGTAATAGTGTTGCAGCAGGTTTTTTCGTGTATATATTTAAGGTTTTATAGACCAAATTTATATTATACTTTCTGGAGCTATAATTAGCAATAGCATGCTGGGAAGGATCTTGCTTCCAAGGTACTGCAGCTGTGCAAAATAGCAGCACACTGTTGGAATGCTGGCCATTATTGAAATTTCCTCTCAGTTTCTAACTAGTTTCCTTTTCTATAATAGTATAATAGTTTTTTCTGGGCTGAATATGCTGTAGAGATATTGGAGAATTCTATCTGCATACGGGACTGGAAGACCTCACAGGTCAACAAATAGAAAGCAGGTGGTTCTCTTGGTTTTGTTCTTGGTAGTCATGGAACGAACTCACTACTTGCAACTCTGAATAGCAAGTGAAGATGATGACATCAATGAGAATGGCCATTCCTACAGCTGTAATTGGCCCCAAGTTTGATGCTCTTATGAAGCATTTCTTTTTTCCTGCTTCACCACAGCGTCATGGTTCTTCTGTATGCCATATCACCGGGGTTTTCCTTGATTTTTTTGGCAGTCTTTCCCAAATGTCTTTGGCTGTGAAGTTTTGGGAAAGTTGGCCTGGCTGTTATATGGGCAGCAAGCTCTAGATATTTTTTTTCTGGTCTTGCTCACACAACAGCCATTTGTCATGCCCCTGTGGTTGACATTTCTTTCCTGTTATTGGGAGGCTTGTGTGTGTGTGTGTGTGTGTTTTAAATGGGCAATAGATATATTGATACAATGGTATATCAATATTCCATTACCAGTTTTAAAAAAATCCTTGGAGAAGCCCTCCATAATGCAGGGTGTGTGTGTGTGACAGCCCTAGGCACTGGAACAGGGGAAATATGGGGAAAACTGTCATTTGGATACCCCATTGCCATCACACTGCATTCCGTAGGGATGTGTTGCTATGTGGAAAAGGCCAGTGTTTCAGTCATATCTTCTCATATATTAAAATTAGAACTCATTAGATTATTCCAGCTAAATGATATTTTGACATAAGGTGACTTCTCGATAACCAGATGTGTTCAAAAAATACATTTTTCCCGAAAGCAAAATTTAGAGTTCCCTTATTAGGTCCTTCTTAACATTCAGGTTTTGTTTTCTTCAGTTATTGCTCCTCGCCATGTTAAAGTGTTCTGAGAAGATTGGAGATTGAAGCAAGAAGTCAGATTGCCCAGAGTCCATGACACAGGTTATAGATCAATTAGTTAATTAATTAAAGTGCATTTAACTGCACGTGTGAATGTCATTTACTTATACTGCATTATTTCCAGTTGGATGTACATCCAGATACACATTAGGGTACATTGAATAATGTGTGAGAATCTATAAGCATATGCTTGGCTCACACCAGATCAGACCTCTGGTCCATCTGCTTTACTGTGGTGTATTCTGACTAGCTATTGCCAGGCTCAGGAAGAGAAAAGGTCTTTCCTAACACTTGCTGACTGAGTTCATTTGACTTGCTTGGAAAAAGGTATTGGAGCCATTAGTGAAAATTATCAATTCCTCCTTCTTTGAAGGAGGCAGTTATTAGAGTTATATTTAAAAATCAGATACCTTTTCATTCTTTTTTATTACAATAATCAGCTTGAAAACAAGATGGTACCAACTAGCTTCTTCAAGATTTTAAGCCCATTTCTTGATTTCAAAGGAAAGGATTCTTTAACATTTGTGATTACTAGTTTCATCATAAGGCTACCCCATTGCTTGGAATTCATTATTTTCATGTAAATATCACACAAATTGTACTAATTACATATAACTAATCTGTGAACAAGAACCCTCTGGCTCACAGGAGCGAACTGCTTACCTCTTTTTCAGAAAATTAAAAGTTAACTGTGTGCTGACAAATCCCCCCTCCCCTCCTATTTTACATGGCAGGCTAGTTAGAGGAAATTCTGCCTTTGAGTCACTCACCCTACCTTTGTTAGCACAAGCCATCCACTGGAGGGGAGTGACATCATAATTATGTTGTCCAACGGAAAAGGTGAACACTCGTACCTGTGAAAAAGTGCACAGAAGACTTCTGTTAATACAAGGAAAAGAGAGTAAATTTATGACAGAAATTTGAACCACTCCCCCAGCAGAAGATTCAACAACCCTTACTAGAACAAAATAACTGCTTCACTGAAATGCAAGCTTGTACAAAAGAAATCTCAAAAGGTACTCATTCAAACAACCCATCATAGTTCTGTGGGACTAGGGGTTATTCTACAATTAAGCTTGATAGTGCTTGCCAGGGACCTATTTGCATGACTACTGGCCATGTGGCAACTGCCCACCACTCTAACCCTGCCATGTGCCAGAAACAGAACTTTTCAAATGGCTAACAAGGCATTTATTTATTTTCATTTTATTGACTAATGTACTGGAAGATCACTTCTAAAACATTATCTGAATTGCAGCAGCAGCTAGAAAACCAGCAAAAACTAAGCATCACAACTAATTATTATAACATGAATTATTTGTAAATGTATATTCTGCCTCTTCCAAAATGCTCAAGAAGTCTATGAAACCATTTCGCTTTATCAAGCCTTTGATATGTTTAACTGAAGGATGGTTCCCACAACGGAGCAGAAAAATGTATGAAGATTCCCAGCCCACTGCCTACTGGGTGTGCAGCAGCTACAATATGTAAAAAAGAACGCCCTTCCCCAATATAGTTTGCAGTGATGTGCCAAAAGCATAGTCCCATGAATGGTGATAGATTCACACCACCGCCACCTTGGTATGTGCTAGGAGCTGGCCAATGTGCCATATTCAAGCACCTGGTCATGCGCTCTCTGATTTTGATAAGGGTTTCTAATGATAACAACTCTGTCTTGCTTGCCTAAAATCCCAGCATCTGTTCTTGGTTATTCTCATCCAGAGAGACTGAATTTAGAAATATTCCATCTATAACCATGCAAAGTCAACTTTCTGTGCAAAAGAAAGCAGCCTGAACTCCTGTCTGTTTTGTGGCAACCGCTGTAGCTAGTGGATAGCAACAGGATTCCTCTCAAGTGCTAGCAAAAGAAAGCAAACATTTCATGAGCCATGAAGTCTAGTTTATGCTTTGGTGTATGACAGTCACACTTCACTTTCCTTGACTGTTCTGGACTTCACAGAAACAGAAAGGGGATATTTCAGTCCTGTTTCTTACGTATGGAATCCCTGATTCAACTGAATAAGAACATAGCTTGTGGAAGATGTCAGAAGGTCACTCTTCCACACCGATCTCTTTTTTCTACATAAGAAAGGAGAAAAGAGATGGGCATGACCCTATTTAGAGCCCAATTACTTGGGTACTTCCACCCAGTAGTCTGACATTTCTATATAACTTCTGCTGGACACCCTCCAAATCCTATGACCACAGCAGTGTTGACTAAGGTCCACCTTTTCCTGTATTAATAGTTTGTGTAAAGTTTGAGAGGAAGTTCTCTCCATCTTCTTTGCTGGCGCTTCAAGGTCACTGCAGGTAATAAAGGCAGTGCCAGCATGTTAGACGCCCCATTAAAGGGGCAGTGGCTCAGTACAGGAGCAGACAGGCAGGAAGATCAACTGTCTAAATAGCTCACATCAAATGAGGCGGAATCCAGCAATAAAGCATGAGATAGCCACTTCCCTCTGCCCCCGTGACTGAGCTGATGCAGGCCAGACAGCTGGTTCCTTAGCTATTTGGTCATGTTTCTTGACTCATTTATAATGTTCCCCGTGCAAAGAGCTGGGCAGGTTGATGCTGTCTTCCACCCCTCACTGGCTCATGCACAGATTCTAACTGGAAAAAAAAGCTCATCACAGGAAAAGAAGCTGAACTACAGGTACATGACTCCACTTGTCCTTCTTCCTGCCATAGTTCATGCTTGTGTACGGTATATTCATTCCAAGAAAAGAAACACAGTGTGACAGAAGTGTATATATACTATTCTATTTCTTGAAATACAGCCATTCTGTGTAACGTTAGACCTGTCGGAGTCAAAGGTTGAGACTTCAGAATGAGACAAACACTGCTTTGGAATGTGAATGGGGAATCACTTGGAACTTGTCTCTTAGCTACCTGCTGTTTCCTGATAGGCAGCAGAAATCTCGTGAATTTCATCATTTCCACTGCCTTAGCTCTCAAGCAGAATTTAAATCTGCAAGTTCAGCTGCCTTTGTCAAATCTGAAATGTAACCAAATATTTTTGCTTTGATTAAAAAAAATCCTGGTTAAGGGGTCACTAGTTGCACTGGAAACTGAGCTTCTATCATAGGAGATTGGATTTTTCTTCTTTATCAGCATAACATGGGTGAGATCACTGTGGAACTCCTCTTCCCCTCACCCCTAGGTAGATTAATAGCATCAGTGGTATCCTGGTACGATGACAGAGGCATCATCCCAGCCAATGACAGCAAGGAATATTTACTGGCTCAGCTCAAGGTCTTTATGGGCAGTACTGGCAACTTTTAAAAAGGTTTGTTATCAAAATTCTCATCCATGTTAATTTAACTTGAACCCCTCCCAACCTTGTTCAGTTCCGCAGGGCCTGTAAGACGACCCTCTTCCGGCTAGCCTATACCTAGCTTGAGAACTTAATGCAACTTGCCAGATTTCTTTTATATATATTTCGAATATTTATTAATATTTATGGTTTTATCTGTTTTACCTGTTTTAAATGTTTATTCCCTTATGTTTAAATATTTCGTAATTTTATGCTGGATCTATTGTTGGAAGCCGCCCTGAGCCACTCGTGGGAAGGGCGGGATATAAATTCTAAATAAATAAAAAAATAATAAAATAAAATTTTCTTTTTCCTTTCTCCGAATCAAATTCATGGATCCTTTTTTACACCATTGTTTATTTCCTGAATTGTTCCTATTAAACTGAATGCATTTTCCAACTGTTTTATGCCAATGGTGTACTAATAACTGTATGATATAAGTGGCATAAAATTGAAGAAAATGTGTATGTCTCTGTTTTTCCCCCTAGAATACCACTAGCTTGAAGCTCACAAATATTAAGGGAGGATATAAGTTGCAGAAGGAGTACTGAGCCAGTTTGGTGTAGTGGTTAAGTGTGCAGACTCTTATCTGGGAGAACCAGGTTTGATTCCCCAATCCTCCACTTGCAGCTGCTGGAATGGCCTTGGGTTAGCTATCACAGGAGTTATCCTTGAAAGGGCAGCTGCTGTGAGAGCCCTCTCAGCCTCACCCGCCTCACAGTGTGTCTGTTGTGAGGGGAGAATATATAGGAGATTGTAAGCTACTCTGAGGCTCTGATTCAGAAAGAAGGGCGGGGTATAAATCTGCAGTCTTCTTCTTCTTCTTTACAAGTATGAAAAAATTGAGTCCAGTAGCACCTTAAGACCAACAAGATTTCCCAAGATATAAGCTAATCAGTAGGGTTGCCAAGTCTGACTCAGGAAATATCTGGGGACTTTGGGGATGGACCCAAGCATGACTGATTGTGACAAGTATGACTGAACTCTGGAAATTATTTCATTGGAAATAATGGTGGATAAGGGCACCTTCTTTGGGGGCTCATAGAATTGGACCCCCTGGTCCAATCTTTCTGAAACTCGGGGGGGGGGGTGGGATTGAGGAGAGGCACTAGATGCTATGCTAAAAATTTGGTGCCTCTACCTCAAAAAACAGCCCCTCCTGAGCCCCAGATACCCATGGATTGATTCTCCATTATATCCTATGGGGACCAGTCTCCACAGGGTATAATGGAGTGCCCAGCAGACATTTCCCTCCTCCCCTGCTTTCTGATAACCCTGAAGCAGGGGGGGAGACCCTCCAAGCCAGGGGATCCCCTGCCCCCAACTGGGAATTGGCAACCCTACATCATGAGTCAGAGTTCACTTTGTCAAATAGGGATTAAGATCAATCAGCCCTTATGTCCAGGTCTGACTGCGGGAGGGTGTTGCAAAGAAGGGTCTGTTGGAGTCAAAATGCCCTTGGCAACACCCCTCCCACCTTCTGACTTGGCTAAAAGGGCTGACGGAGCTTCATTCTATTTGTATCTGATAAAGTGAGGTGTGACACATGAAAGCTTATACTCGAGAAAATATTGTTGGTCTTTAAGGTGCTAGTGGTGGACTTTAATTTTGCTCCATTACTACAGACGAACATGGTTATCTACCTGAAACTATGCGTAAAAAGAAATTTCTTTTGCTTCTCATTTTTCAAGGTATAAAATTTTGACACAATGCTGTTACCTTCTGATATAATATATATATGGCTTCTGAAGAGATTATAAAATATATCTATTTTTTTCTTCATGCAGCTATTTTTTTCCTTCAAAATGTGCAAAATTATATGGACTGCCAGACATTTGGTTTAGGCCTCAGTCTTAAAACCTTAAATTTAGGCCTGTATTGAGGTTGTGGAAAACTGAATTCAGACCTTCTAGAAAGTTTAAGTCCTGCTGCTCCCAGCCCTTGTTATACTGTGATCTCCCTCTAATCTTTGCTGCAAATTTACAGGGAATCAAGTCTCTCTCACTGTGCATTTGTTAAGTAGGTCAAGACTCTGGTCTACAGTCAGCCACTCAGAACAAAGCACTTGGGACATGAGGGGAGATTAGCTTTTGCCTGCCATCTGCAGTTAGTAATGGTTATTCTTAATATCTGCTAGTATATGCTGAGTCACAGAGCACTGCACTGCCTGGAAAAAAACAACACTCGGTAAAAGCAAACTCCAAAGAGAACAACAGTTTAGGATTTTGCTTAGCAACTGATCTTATATCTAGGGCTTTTTTTGAGCAGGAACACACAGGAACGAAGTTCTGGCTTGCCTGGCATTAAGGGGATGTAGCCTAATATGCAAATGCGTTCCTGCTGGGCTTTCTCTACAACAAAGCCCTGTGCAAAACAGTGGTGATATCAGGGGTGTGGCTTAATATGCAAATGAGACCTGCTAGGCTTTTTCTACAAAAAAGTCCTGAATACATCTATAGCTGCAATATCTCCCAGAGAAGCTGGAACAGGAATTTTTGCCATAAGCTGTACATGCTATTGTGGAGTGTGAGGCTGTTTCCACCCCAATAACTGTCTCATGCCATACAAACAGAGCAGTGAATACCAGGACTCAGATTCAACAGGAGCTCACAGGAGCACAGCTCCTGAACCTTTCTGAGGGTTCCCCTTCCTCCTCCCCACCTACCTTGTCCATTGAATGGTAGGTGCAACTGCATAACAATCCCTGGATTAGGAGAGCGGCCAGCCGGCCAGCCACCAGAGGCTTTGCCATGCCTCCAGCAGCTCTCATTAACCTCTGGAGAAGTGCACATCATGCTTTCTCCACTTCTTATGTGATTTTGGGGGCGAGTGGTTTGCTGGCTTTTTGACAGGGTGGGGGCAGCCTAGGAGAGCCCCAGGCGAGCAAGGACTGCTTGGGCTGCCTGGATCTCTAGCCAGCCCAAGCAGGCTTCGCTTGCCCAGGGCTCTCCTTTCCTGCATTGGGTTGCTTTTGGTGTGTGTGGGGGAGTGTCGCATATGCTAATGAGTTATGCTAATGAGCTCCACCACCTATTTTTCTGTAAAACGACCCCTGGTGAATACAATGTATGTCCCCCCCGCCCTTTCATGGGCTTAGAGTTGTCAAGAGGGTCCAGATGTATCCAGGATTCTGTGGCAAACAAGAGCTCCAATACTGAATTCAGATTCAGCATATATTTTCCACCCTACTTCATTTGGGAAGTGCAGTATCCACATGCAGAGCTGGTTCACCCACTAGGCAAACTAGGCATTTGCCTAGGTTGCCGGGAGGGGCACAGAATTGGGCTTCCCTCTGTGCCCAAGACAAATGTTCCGGAAGTGAGAGGGGAGAAGCCTCCTCCAACGTGCTCTTCAAACAACTTAGAAGAAGTCTGGGGCCTGTCAAAGCTGGTAGGGCCGAGTCTTATCGCGGCACTCCTCTGATCGCGCTGGGTGGGGGGCAGGCATTGGAGTATGGCACCGCATTGCGGTGCTGCGGAGGGTGGGGGGTGGCAGGCAGGAAGCCTGCCTGGGGCACCATGAGCCCCAGGGCCAGTACTGTCCACATGTGTACATGGGAGGGTGGCAAATGCACTTTGGCTGGAAATGTAAGGTGGAAAGGGAGGAGATCTGACAAAGGATACTGAAGTTCCTCCCTTTAGAATTTATCTGGACAATGGCTTTGTCTGTTGTTATAATGCACATTCTGAAGCATGAAGAATGCTCTGATATAAGATAGAAAGTTCTTTCTCTGTGACACATCACTGTGGTAAGCACTAGAAAGCAGGCGTCTGGTTACACAGTCAGCTTTTTTACAGGAGAGTGGTTAGAGGAGGGGTATTTAACTCATTTGTTATGAGGGCCAGATCTGAGATAAATGAGACCTTGTTAGGCTGGGCCATGTTGGGTTGGGCCAGGTCAAATGTGTACCTATTTAAGATTATGTAACAGAGATATAAACTTTATAAAGGAAACAGGCAAACACAATTAAATATATATTTTTTAAAAACTTAAAACATACTTAAAATGTTAGCACTTGTTAGTCTTTAAGGTGCTTTCTTTGCATTTCTCCCATGGGATCCAGAGAAGAAGAAGAAGAAGATATTGGATTTATATCCCACCCTCCACTCCGAAGAGTCTCAGAGTCTCCTTTACCTTCCTCCCCCACAACAGACACCCTGTGAGGTGGGTGGGGCTAGAGAGGGCTCTCACAGCAGCTGCCCTTTCAAGGACAACCTCTGCCAGAGCTCTGGCTGACCCAAGGCCATGCCAGCAAGTGCAAGTGGAGGAATGGGGAATCAAACCCAGTTCTCCCAGATAAGAGTGCAGTTAGTGCAGAACGCCACTGCCCGGCTGTTATTAGGGCTCTCAAGATGGGAGCACATCCAGCCAGGGCTCCGGGATCTGCACTGGCTGCTAATAATATACCGAGTCTGGTACAAGGTGCTGGTTATTACCTTTAAAGCCCTATATGGCCTAGGGCCTGCCTACCTTAGGGACCGTCTCTCCCCACATGTTCCCCAGAGAGTACTGAGATCGAGCTCTCAAAATCTGCTTGTTATCCCCGGGCCAAAGGAGGCCCGTCTGAAATCCACCAGGGACAGGGCCTTTTCGGTAACGGCTCCTTACTGGTGGAACCAGTTGCCGGAAGAGGTGAGGGCCCTGCGGGACCTTGGCCAGTTCCGCAGGGCCTGTAAGACAGCCCTCTTCCGGCTGGCCTATAACTAACTGGCATTGGAAACTTTATAGAAGGTTGTAGTGTAGTATTCTGACAGATCGCTGTTTTACTTGTTTTATTATTTTAGTAAATAAGTAAGTAAAATTTTATTTATATCCCACCCTCCCCCGCCAAGCAGGCTCAGGGCGGCTAACAACAACAGAAAATAACAATACATTAATAAAACATTAAATTAACCTTAAAACCAATTAATACATTAATTAAGAACCGTTACTAATCTAATAGCATTAAATTAACTCTAACCGTAATATTATCATTTGACGCTATGCCTGTCAGTTGGTATTGATGGCGGATCTCCGGACTGGACTATTTTGATGTTTCTTTGTTATGCACTTATAGTTCAGCTATTCATAAACGCCAGTTTAAAGAGGGTGGTCTTGCAGGCCCTGTGGAACTGATCGAGGTTCCGCAGGGCCCGCACCTCCTCTGGGAGCTGATTCCAAAGGTATGGGGCCGCGGAAGAAAAGGCCCGTGTGCGGGTATTCTGGAGTTTAATTTCTTTTGGCCCAGGGGTAGTCAATCTGTTTTTTTCTACTGACCTCAGTGCTCTCTGGGGCTCGTACGGGGAGAGACGGTCCCTCAGGTAGGTCGGTCCTCGGCCATATAGGGTTTTAAAGGTGATGACCAGCACTTTGTACTGGACCCGGTATACAATTGGCAGCCAGTGCAGTCCGCGTAGCCCCGGCCGTATATGCCCCCATCTTGGGAGACCAAGCAACAGCCTGGCCGCCGCATTCTGCACTAGCTGTAACTTCCGGGTCCGGCACAGAGGCAGCCCCATGTAGAGGGCGTTACAGTAGTCCAATCTTGAGGTGACTGTCGCATGGATCACCGTTGCTAGGTACTGACGCTCTAGGAAAGGGGCCAGCTGCCTCGCCCGCCTCAGATGGAAAAATGCTGACTTGGCAGTGGCTGTTATCTGGGCCTCCATTGATAGTGAAGGCTCCAGTAAAACACCCAAACTCTTTACCCGCTGCGCCGCCTTCAGCGGCGCACTGTCAAAGGTTGGGAGAGATATTTCCTTCCCCAGAGTGCCACGACCCACACAGAGAACTTCTGTCTTCGCTGGGTTCAACTTCAGCCCGCTCAGCCTAAGCCACGTTGCAACAGCCTGTAGGGCCCAGTCCAGGTTCCCCGGGGCGGAGGTGGGCTGGCCGTCCATTAGCAGATAGAGCTGGGTGTCATCTGCATATTGATGACAACCCAGCCCAAACCTCTGGGCAATCTGGGCAAGGGGGCGCATATAGATGTTGAATAACATCGGGGAGAGAACTGCTCCCTGAGGCACCCCACAATCTAGTGTGCGCCTCTGGGATCGTTCACCCCCAATCGCCACCCTTTGTCCCCGACCCATGAGGAAGGAGGAGAGCCAGTGTAAGGCCAACCCCCTAACCCCTATGTCGGCGAGGCGGTGGATCAGCAACTGATGGTCGACTGTATCAAATGCAGCCGACAGATCTAGTAACATCAGCACTGCCACACCGCCTCGATCCAGTTGCCGCTGGAGGTCATCTACCAAGGCGACCAGGACCGTCTCCGTCCCGTGGCCTGGCCGGAAACCAGACTGGCACGGGTCTAGGACAGAAGCGTCATCTAGAAATCTCTGTAGCTGTAACGCCACTGCCCTCTCGATAATTTTACCCAAAAATGGTAAATTAGACACCGGTCGATAATTTGCCAATTCGGCCGGGTCTGCTGTAGATTTTTTCAAGAGGGGGCGGACCAAGGCCTCTTTCAGAGGTGTTGGAAAACGCCCCTCTAAGAGGGATCTATTTATGATGTCCCGTAAAGGACATCTAAGCTCCCTCTGGCAAGATTTAATCAGCCAAGAGGGGCAAGGGTTCAAATTGCATGTTGTTGGGCGAGCAGCAGAGAGGATTCCATCGACTTCCTCCAGGCTGAGTGGGTCGAAGTGGCCCAGCATTAAATCCGAAGACAGGCGCGGAGCCTCAATTTCACTTACTGTATCTAATGTGATAGGCAGGTCTTGGCGGAGTGACGAGATTTTATCTGCAAAGTATTTCGCAAATGCCTCACAGCCTATCTCTAATTCTCTAACGTTTGGTTTGCCTTGTGGCAATGTTATAAGGTCCCCAATTACTCTAAACAATTGTGCTGGGTGCGAATTTGCAGATGCAATCTTGGCTGCAAAGTATTCTTTCTTTGCAGCCTTGACTGCCATCTCATATGACTTCATAAACGTTCTATAGGATGTTCTCGTCGCTTCGTCCTGAGTATGCCTCCACCGCCTCTCTAGTTGTCTGAGCCCTTGTTTCAGCTGGCGCAACTCCAAGGTATACCATGGAGCCAGCCTCACACGAGGGCGCAGAGGGCGCCGGGGTGCAATTTCGTTGATAGCCCTGGATAGTTGGCCTTGCCAGACTTCCACCAGGTCATCGAGGGAATTGCCAGTGGGCCAGGGATCCCTCAGGGCTATTTGGAACCGTTCCGGGTCCATCAAGCCCCAGGGGCGAGCCAAAATAGGCTCTCCGCCCATACAGGGTTGGGGCGACATCTCCATACGGGCCTTAAGGGCTAGGTGATCCGACCATGGAACCGCTTCAACTGCGATATCGTTCACCAAAATCCCAGACGCAAAGATCAGGTCTAATGTGTGTCCGGCCTGATGCGTGGGAGTTGTGACAAATTGAGAGAGCCCTAGTGTTGCCATGGAAGACACTAAGTCCATCGCCTGAGTGGAGGCCATGTCATCGGCATGGACATTGAAGTCGCCCAGGACCATAAGCCCCGGGCACTCCAATGCCCAGCCCGCCACTGCATCCAATAGTGATGGTAAGGCGCTGGCAGGTGCGTTAGGCGGACGGTACACCAGCCAGATCGCCAACCCCTCTCCAACATCCCACGTCAGACCGGCACATTCGATGCTGTCGATCTTTGGGGCCGGGAGAGCCCGAAAGGAGTAACCCTCCCCTATGAACAATGCCACCCCTCCCCCCCACCCGTTACTCCGTGACTGGTGAAAGACTGAGTAACCTGGGGGGGTCATCTGGGAGAGAGCTACTGTCTCTCCGTCCCGCACCCAGGTCTCGGTCACGCAAGCCAGGTCCACATCCTGCTGGAGCAAAAACTCCTTGAGAGTCGAGGTCTTATTGTTAATGGACCTGGCGTTGCATAACACCAGTGACGGAGACGAGCATTTCCTCTTGGCCCCACTACCTGCCACCGTTGGGATGGGAAGTAGACTGGAAGGTGGCCGAGCACCGTTTTGTCTCTGTCTCCTTCCCTTATATGTCTGTCTATTCCCACCGTCATATCTTCCCCTCCCCAGGAGCACTGGAGTCCCTTGGGCCAACATCTGCACCAGCCTGGAATGAGCTCACAGTATGGCCTCCTCGCAATTTATCTCCCAATTGTCCCCACCTGCCGTTCAATTTATCTCCCCCCTGCCAGCCCCTCCTGTTCTTACTGCTAACCCACTAGTTATATCTTAATTTAATTAATTTAATAGCCCATCCCAATTTCCCTTTCAATCAATTAGTAAAATATTATAAGTTAGTCGGTTTTAGCACTATTAATAAATAGATAATCCCTCCCACCCTTCCTGATTAATGTGCTAAAATTATAAATATAGATATATATAAATTAATATATAAATATATTATAAATAATCAATCGCTAATTAATTGACTAAGAATCAAATAAATTAATTAATAACACTTAACAAATTTCATTAGCAGTTAGCAATCAGTTAATTCAAAGTTATAGGTCCAAATGTTCTGTAGGGGTGGCGGTGTATATTGTCTATAAGTTGCAGATCTTAAAATCATACTCCGTCTTAGATGCTGGTAAAGTGCAAGTGCCAGTGCAGTTGGTATATAAACACACTCCTCTCCTCGAATCTCTTGTGGCTCGACACACTCCTGGGCTCCCATTTTACTGTTTTAATCGTTGTAAATCGATGTATTTTTAAAACCAAATGTTAGATCTTATGTTGTGAGCCGCCCTGAGCCGCTTCAGTGGGAAGGGCGGGATATAAACTGAAATAAACTGAAACTGAGTCCGCCCACTTAACCGCTACACCAAACTGGTAGAGAACTGGGCAAAGGAAGCTGTGCCTCTTTTTTTCCTTCCCCAGGGGACTGGGGGGAGGAGCCTCAGTCAATAGAAGGAAGAGAGGCTTGGCTCAGTAGCTCTGCTGTGCGATTGAGAGAGCCTGGAAAAACAAGCTCTCCCTCCCCCCCTTCCTCCCCAAGGTAGGAGCCTCAGCCAATGGAGAAAATAGAGGTTTTGCTCTGTAGCTCCTGTGTAATTGAGCAAGCCTGGCAAAGCAAGCTGTGATGCAGAAGGAAGCAAGATATAGGGAGAAGGAAGCAATGACACCCAGTTGCTCAGGAGCTTGATAGGAGCCCTCTGGGGGCCTGATTCGGCCCCTGGACCGCACATTTGACACCCTGGGGTTAGAGGAACCATAAGTATATCAGCTTTTCAGATGTGTGATAATATGGTGACTCTAGAGGAGAAGCAACAAGACAAGTGTTACCACTTTGGGATGCAATCTCACCGTTTTGTTCGGCCAGTTATACTTCTCGAACACATCCTGCACTCGGTCTTCTCCTCCATCAGTGAACATCATGATCATCTTATTACAATTGGCTCTTGTGATGTTGGACTGCAAATAAGAGGCAGATATTTGAGTGTGTGTAGTACTCAGAGACAGACTGTATGAATAGGATGGTGAATGTTTCTGTGCATTTAATACCCCCTAGCTGGAAATAATGCACTTACAAGCAACATCAGAATTGTGATTGTATTGTTCACACTAGCTAGTTAGAGAGTGTGTGTATGCGCATCAGCATAGACAGCTATAGTACTGTCCTTTCTGGACTTGAATCAGGTTTATCTGAGACTACTTCAAATGGTTACTTCCTCTATGTAAAAGGGGAAATGACCAGAAAAAATCTGATGGACATGTGCCTATTAATTAACATCATGTACAGAAGGGAAAGAAGCCATGACCACTTCTGATTACATAGACTCAGGCATTCATCAGAATTTTTTTTACATTGTCTCTCCAGGGAATCAGCTTATGAGAGGGAGGGAGGGAGGGAGGGAGAGGGAGGTTAAATTAAAACTTATATTTTAAAATCCAGCATTAAAAACACAGCTACAGCATAAAACCACACACCTCCAGGAAGCTTAAAATAATAGTTTTAAGACTAAAAATCACACAAAAATGGACTTAAAAGATCAAGCCCTTAATTAAAAGCATGGGTGACCAGAGATATTTTGGCCTGCTGCCTAAAATGGAGCAAGACTGGTGCCAGGCAGGCCTTGAGTATGTGTGCAATAGGTATGTATTTTCCTGTGCAGAAGCAATGCCTGTACAGCAAAATCACCATATGTGAAGCAACTCTCAGACATCTGGATATATCAGGGCTAATAAAGACAATGCTAGGTTTCAGATCTGAACAAATACAGTTGTAGAGGGTTTTTTAAAAAACCAAACCAAACCATGTCTGTGTGCTTAAGAATAGGATGTAGTTTCTCCCATCCCCCTCTTCATACCAAGAAACTGGCAGTGAGGAATCTGTTTTCTTTAGCTGCTTCTCCAGGGGTGAAGGTGGTGCAGATGAACAGGGAGAAGGAGGGACTGTCTGGATGGAAATTATGTTGTGGCTATTACCGCTCAGCGATTAATAGGGCTATTCATCTTTATTTTGCCCAATGTCACTGTAGCCCGTCTGATCCGAGCCCTCTGAGATGGGCCCTGCTAACTCACTAATGAAATGGAAGAGGCAGCTGCTCCCATTAAAACTTACGAATCAGCCACTGAAGATTTTCATTTTTCTGGGGAGATGTAAACCGCACCATAGCCCCAGCGCAGCCCTTTTCTCAAGGAACATGCATCCTAATGATGCTGACGGTGTGCATATGGTAATCGCCCCATTTGCCTCTTTGCAGCTACTATGCCAGGAGGTGAAATTTATTTTATGTGTTGGAAATGGGGGTGCTTTCAGAGTGGTGGTGTTGGTGGCAGCATCTCAAACTATTGCAGCATCTCTGCTAGCAGGAGATGTTGAGCTCAGTTTGCAAAAGGTTTCTGAGTTAGACAGGTGGGCACCTCCGGGTGGGATGATATTTGTTGGCTTCAATTGTAGTTAACATTCTGGGGCATAAAGTCTTTTTCTTAGGTACTCCTGTCAGAACAGCTGATTGTTCTGGGCTGATGGATGACAGGCTGGAGGACGTAGGGTAGGGTGGGTGAAAACAAAGGGTCAGTGTCTCTGGATTGTATTGGTGATTCCAGTGGGCAGCAATTTTAATTGAAATGGTGCCCGGTTTAGCAGATCCTTGGATCTCTGGGATGGGATTCACCCCAAAATATATGGGGGTGGGAGTGATGAAGAGAAAAGCTTAAACTGAAAGACTGAAAGAACGAATCTGCCCAGGGAGACATAGCATAGTGAGAAGATTATGTCTGGCACCACACATTTGTCTGAATGGACAAAACAGATCCTGCTCAGTGAAATAACTCTCTGTGGCTACTTTAGGGTCAAGGAGCAGATTGTTTTAAAGTGTGTGATGAAGACCAGTTAAGGAAAATGCCACCAGGAGATATTGTGTAGGCTGAAATTCAGTGCATATAGAACTCACTGACAAAAAAAAATCCACTGAACTGACAGAGAGCCAAAGAACTTAGATTCATACTTAACTGCATTTTTGTTTGTACTAATATGTCAAAGTAATGGAGATGATGGTATCAGTTCACTCAGCATTTCACTAAAGATGACATGAAACTGCCTTATAAACTATCATAGTATTCATCTATCAAGGTCAGTATTGTCTACTCTGTTCGACAGCAGCAGCAACCTGAAGTTTCAAGCAGAGGCCATTTGTTTCACATACTGCATTATCTGGTGATGCCAAGGATTAATGGGGCCATCTTCATGCAGAGCATCTGCCTGGAACCATCTTCATTCACAGCATGTGCTCTATCACTGAGCCATATTGCTACCTCAGTGACATAATCCTAAGGATTACTTCCCATGATGTTTCTTCCTACTTAACATTTGAAAATGTGCGGGGGGCCCTGACCTGAACAGCCGAGGCAAGCCTGATCTTGTCAGATCTCAGAAGCGCTAAGCAGGGTTGACTCTGGCAAGTACTTGAATGGGAGACCTCCTTGGAATACCATAAACTAGGAGGGCAGGGGTAGGCCTTATTCAGCCACCTCTCTGAATATCCTCCAAGCCCCCAGTAGGGGTCAGTCACCAGAGACCACCATGACTTCCAGGTGCAAGCTCACTCTCACACACATGAAATACGAAAGAAAGAAAGTTAACTGTGAGGAAATATTTGGAAAACTAGTGTCTTGGCATGAAACATACCTCATACAAAGCTTCTCTGCTATTTACATATTTCACACCCACATCCAACCACCTCCCCCACTTTCTTGCATGCATCTTGTTCAATTGTAGGTTTCTTTTTCTGACAGTCCCCTCCTGCCCCTCAGACCCTTTGCTTACATTCTGAAGCTGCTCAAAGGCATACTCAAAGCCTGCTTTGTAATCTGTGGTTCCTTGGGCCACCATTATCTCCACATCTTCTTTGAAGACCTTCTTGTTGCGGATATTTGCTTGGACTAAATGCTTGAAGCATGATACAGGCTGTGCATTTTGGTTAAACTGGAAGGCAAAAGACAGAGAGTAGCAATGTATTAGAAGGGAGAGAGACAATATAAAAATCACAAATGGCATCCCCCCTCCCCCAAACTTGAGCGTACAGTGAATAATGGATCCATAAATATTGAGGGGGGGGGAGCAATATGAAGGCTACCATTATCACTACATCTGACAGTAAACTGGCTATGTGGATGATAAAAATTCCTGTGTGAACAATAAAAGCCCAAGAAATGGACCACCTACGTGTAAGACTGGAGCCTTTATTGACTGAGAGGACTTCCCACATATGCAGAAATGTGACTGAATATTAACCAAAAGAAAATCTCCTCAAAATGCCTTAATGAAGGCTGAATAAACTCCAGAAGAAATGGAACATTGAGCACAGCAAAGTAAAAGAGGAGAGGAAAAATAAACCTGCTCAAGCCCCTGAGAGCTAAAAAAATCATGGAAAGAAGATTTGGGGCAGATTTCAAAACCATCCCCCTTCTATGATTCCTGCAGGTATCCAGTTTCTCACTGTATCTAATAGGGAGATGGTGATACGTTTCATGTGCCAATCATGAAAACAGCAAAATCAGGCCACTCAAAGACAAGATAGAGAACTTTACAAGTATACAGATTCTGTGAATTAACCAAAATAAAAAGCCATCCCTTCCCCCTCAAAAGACCCAGCCTGTTGATGACTGAATAAGCTCCAGGTGCATATAATGTTGACAGCATCTAGGAGTCAGAGTGAGGAGATCAGCATGCTCCAACCCTTGAAAATGTATAAAATCATGGAGGGTGGAGCATGATTTCCACATGGTCACTCCCCCACAACTGAGTCTTCATTTTGTCATTATTTTATTATCAAGCTTGGCCATTTATGAGGACAGTTGAGTAGGCTTAACAGTAGAATCAAAGCTAGTCAGGAGACAGTCTCCACTGTTGGGCTGCCTATAATTATTCACTGCACAACAGTTTGCCATGACTCTTCGTACAGGGCCTTCTGTAAGCTCCAGGAGGATTGGCAACATTAGGGATATGTGGCCTAATATGCAAAGGAGTTCCTGCTGCAAAAAATGCCGTTGCCATGAGCACATACATTCTAGCATATACATCACACCTTCCCAGTTGAAAATGTTGTTGTCTTTATTTTAAGCAAAAGCCAGCTTGTGAGATGGGAGAAAGTGATCAGGTAGATTGGGATGTGTGTGAGTGTGGTGTGTAGTTATACTCTCAGACTAAAATCTGAAAGGCTCGGCTTTGAATACCCACTTGCCATAGAAGCTTCCTGGATGACCTTGTACTTAACTTATATACCGTCAGGATAAAATAGTGATCCCAGCCTCCCACTGGGGGCAGGGGTGCCCTCAGTTTTGGGGTCCCTAACCCACCAGCATGGGGCTGGCTGGCGGGGGGATCCCTGCCCCCAAAGAGCTCCATTGCATCTGTTGTGCCTAGCGCAAATCAGTTAGTGACATCATTGCACTGGGCATGTCACACTGGGATGCTCTAGCAATTTGGGTAAAAACTCTATGACACCGTAGAGTTTTTACCCAAATTGCTAGACCTCCCCTAGATGATGTGCCCAGCATGATGATGTTACTTCGAGGTGATATCATCACTCTGTGCATGTGGGAGCCAAGTAAGACCTGGCAACCCTAGGGTAAAATGGAAAAAGGGAGAATGCTGTAAGCCCCAATGGGTCCCCAGTAGGGGTACCTAGTCTCCTGCTATTGCTGGAGACCTCCAGGCTCCCCACCCCTCGCCACTGCAGCAGTAGAAAAAATTGTGGAGGAAAAAATTCTGGTTTTGTAACCGGAAGTGATGACATGCATCACTGTAGCAATCCCCCCAAACGTTGAGGGTTTCCCATAGTGTTTTGGGAGACTGTTAGAGCATCATAGAGATGTATCATGTCACTTCTGGTTGCAGCACCAGAAGTGACAAGGTAGCTTTGCAGGGCATCTTGCCCCAACCTCCAAAGCTCCCAGAAGTTGCCAGATGAGGGTTGCCACCCAAGCCCCCAATGGAAAGAAATGTCAAGAATAAACAAATATGGTGGTGAGGACAAAGACTGTGCTCCTCAAAATGGCAGCGACAATCTTCCTCAGCCAACTATGAGAGATGATGCCATGGTACAGTAGAGAGGCTCTCAGTTCATGGAGAGGGACTAGACAGCATTCATGCTTCTCCAAGAATTGTCAGGGGGTTTTTTGTGTTTTTTTGTACCACTTAGAATCCTAACACTATGGATCTAAGTTATTCTCTTTCCAGGGACCCTGGAAACTGTAGTTATTTTTGCCAGAGGAGGGAGTTTAGGACCTCTAATGGACTTGTCTCAGTACTCCTCCAAGCTCCAGTTTGCAGGATTCTTTGAGAAGTCATGACAGTTAAAGTGGTAAGATAAAATTTGTAGTATAATTATGCCCCCCTATGAGCTATCTATAAGAGCCCCATGGCGCAGAGTGGTAAAACTGCAGTACTGCAGTCAGAGTCCTCTGCTCATGACCTGAGTTACATCCCAGCGAAAGCTGGTTCAGGTAGCCAGCTCCAGGTTGACTCAGCCTTCCATCCTTCTGAGGTCGGTAAAATGAGTACCCAGCTTGCTGGGGGGAAGTGTAGATGACTGGGGAAGGCAATGGCAAACCACCCCATAAAAAGTCTGCCATGAAAACGTTGTGAAAGCAACATCACCCCAGAGTCGAAAATGACTGGTGCTTGCACAGGGGACTACCTTTACCTTTATGAGCTATCTAAAGGGGATTGCAATAAAGGGTTGTAGTAGTTTCCAACCTGGCATGGACATGAGTTGGTGTGTAAAAAAGAGCTCAAGGCCTAGAGAAGGTCTTTGTGGCCCTTCTACCCCCGCTCCCCACAAATTTATATGTCATTGGTCATTGTCTCAAATGTACAAGGAAAGAAGGGAAAACAAAATCATGTGGATAAAAACTGTGAGGAGGATTGATGGCTGAAGTAAATAAGTTCTTTATATCCCTTCACTGAAGGTCATGGCCTTCTTATTGACAAGGCTGAATTCTGCTCCCAGGTTTGCAAGGGTACAGACTGCAGAGGAGTTCATTGACTTTAATGGAATGATGTGATCTTTTCCCTCAGTGTGTGACTGCAAACTGAATGAATTTGTTGAGAGAGAAAGCTGTGATTACCTGAACACCCCTAGGCATGTTTTCTGCAGGACATTCCAGTGCCTTATCACAAGGTCACAGGCCCAGTAAAGTGAATACCCTGTGCAGAGCTCCTGTAAGAAGAAGACTGACTTTTTTATTTAGAGAGTTTGGTCAGGGGGGTGAAGCGAGAAAGCATTTTTGCTTATGGCTTAGTTTGCTGGAAATATGGAACATTCATTTAGGAGGCAGTGATCCAGCAAAAGTAACAAGGCTAGATGCGTTAATTAGCACAGGCATGTTCCTTGCCAGACAGCAGGCACATGATACAGAGAATGATGGAACTCTTCATTTTGTTTGCACTATGTCTTTCTTGTGGCTCAGTGAGAAAGAGGGTTGCGAAACTTTTCTCAGTGAGGAAGAGGAGCAAGAGAAGTAATTTGAGCAATAGCTTACAGTGCTCGAGATCAGCTCTCAAATAGTAAACAATAACAATGATTAGACCTTGATGTTTATGAGCACTGCCTTCCCAGACTGGAAATAAACCCTTAATGCCAGAGGGGCCAACATCAGGGACAAGAGCACCTTGAACTCTACCTTAGTAGACTGCACTGAAAAGAAGTTAAGGCATCTCACTAGATTAGCTACCAGTTCATTGCTCCTGGAGTCACTCACTATGGTTAAGATGGCCATCTCCTGGCATGGATAGAGATGTTTTAACCCTTGGAAATAGCTTCTTAGCTGTGCCTATCAATGTCTGTGCAAGATCAATCCAAATCTGCATTCATCTGGTTGTGGTACTAATTGGTCAAGATGGCCAAAAGGAGCCCCAAATCATAGTACCTATTCATTCAGTCATCTACACACCTTGCACTACATCACAGTGTCTATTTTTCCTTTCCTTCCCGTTAGTAAGACCTTTAGTACCTTATTTATTACCTCTTATCATTTGGCAGATATGGAATATAGATTTGTTATATAATATTTATTTATTCGATTCATATCCCGCCCTCCCCACCGAGGCGGGCTCAGGGCGGCTTACAACATAAAATCTAAAACAATAAAATTAATAAATATTAAAAAGCATATATAATAATTTACATTAATTAAAACAGTGAAACAAGAAACAAACAGTCTGACAGTTCAGTGCTATTCTCACAGCCTTTCTTCGCAGTTTTTAATACCAGTTAGTTATATGCCAACCGGAAGAGGACCGTCTTACAGGCCTTGCAGAACTGCCCAAGGTTCCACAAGGCCCTCACCTCCTGCGGTAGCTGGTTCCACCAGCAGGGGGCTGTTATTGAAAAGGCCCTATCCCTGGTTGACTTCAAACGGGCCCCCTTCAGCCCGGGAATTATTAGTAGATTTTGGGAACCAGATCTGAGTACTCTCTGGGGAACATGTGGGGAGAGACAGTCCCTAAAGTAGGTAGGTCCTAGGCCATATAGGGCTTTAAAGGTAATAACCAGCACCTCGTAACGAACCCGGTATATTATTGGCAGCCAATGCAGTCCCGGGAGCCCCGGCTGAATGCGCTCCCACCTAGGAAGCCCTAATAACAGCCGGGCAGCGGCGTTCTGCACTAGCTGAAACTTCTGGGTTTGGCACAGGGGCAGCCCCATGTAGTCCAACCTTGAGGTGACTGTTGCATGGATCACATTGCCAGGTTGCTGTGCTCCAAGAAAGGGGCCAACTGCCTCGCCCACCTAAGATGAAAAAATGCGGACTTAGCAGTGGCTGCTATCTGGGCCTCCATTGTCAGGGCAGGCTCCAGTAGTAGCCTCAAGCTCCTGACCCTGCGCGCCACTGTCAGTGGCGCACCGTCAAAGGTTGGTAGGGGAATTTCCCTTCCCAGACCACGTCGACCCAAGCAAAGGACCTCTGTCTTCGCTGGATTTAGTTTCAATCTACTCAGCCTGAGCCATCCAGCCACGGCTTGCAACGCCAGGTCCAGATTTTCTAGGACACAGTCAGGCCAGCCGTCCATCAGTAGATAGAGCTGGGTGTCATCAGCGTACTGGTGACAGCCCAACCCATACCTCCGGGCAATCTGGGCAAGGGGGCGCATGTAGATGTTGAACAACATTGGGGAAAGAACCGCCCCCGAGGTACCTCGCAGTCAAGCGTGTGTCTCTGGGAAAGTTCACCCCCAATAGCCACCCTTTGTCCCCGACCATCAAGGAAAGAGGAAAGCCATTGTAAGGCCAACTCCTGAATCCCTGCGTCGGCTGCTGGTAGATTATGCCCAATTAAATATTTCATTAAATGATTATATTTCTGCATCTAAATCGACAGAACTAAGAAACAGCTATTTTGTAATTGCAACTGTCCTGATACTTCCTGTGTATTGAGCAACTTTCACATCAGATTTCCTAAACTCTGTTCAGAATTTGTACATGCGTGTGTGTATGAACAGCCAGTGCCAGTGTTGGGGCTTCTAGCACCCCAGGCAAGTGGCACACGCCACCCCACAGCCCCTGCTCAGCCCAGGAGGGTGGGGGCGCCATGTGCCACACTCAGCCCCCTCCAGATGCAGAAGGGGCTGGGCATGGCATGTGGTGCATTTACTCAGCTCGGGGGCATTTGGAGCGGCTCCAAATGCCTCCAAGCTGAACAAATGAGCTACATGTGGTACATTTGCTCAGCTCAGAGGTGTTCAGAGCAGATCCAAACACCTCTGAACTGCACTGTGTGTCCTGGTCATCCCCCTCCAGACTTGGAGGGGGCTGGACGGAGGGGGGCATGCAGTGTGTTTGCTTGGCTCGGAGGCATTTGGAACAGCTCCGAACACCTCTGAGCTACATCGCAAGCCCTGCTCAACCACCTCTGGATCTGGAAGGGGCTGGGTGGGGCATGTGGTGCATTTGCTCGAGTTGGAAGTGTTCAGAGCAAGTTTGGGCAGAGACAGAGAGCAGTGGAGATGGCTCAAGTGGGGATGAGGAGGTAGCACCTGCCCCCTGCAGCCAGGTGGTGCCCTAGGTGGCTGCCTACCTGGCCTCCCATGCACCATCCCTGTGAACAGCACAAGGCTAGGCTGAAGATAAAGGCCGCAACACAGTTTTGAAACAAACTGTCCTGTACCATCCTGATACATGCTTGAATATCTCCATGTAGTTAGCCTTTTCTTTTACCCCTCCCCAAATGGTGTTATGAGAGAAGGGATAATGGACCTGAAACAGCAAACATAGTTGGAGCCAAAGAGGCTGGCAGAGACTGACAAAGATGCCAACAAGGACCAAGGCAGACCTGGGTGCACCTGCATTTTGGAGTGAGGGGGAAGGGCAAAAGAGATGAAGAAAGAGCAGAGAAAGGCAAGAGATGCTGTGATGTCATCAGCCCTACAAAAGAAGGGGATAAAAACAGGCCAGACAGAGTACTGTTTTCCATCATCAACAGCACTCTCCTGTTGAGCAGCCTGTTCAGGCAGTCCTTGCATGCAACTAGGTCTGGCTGACCTAACTGTGGGATGAGCATGATGTATGAATGAGATTACCTTATGGTATATGTATGTTTTCAATTAAGTTTTATTGGATTTTAAGATTTTTTTTTGTCTGGGACTTCAGACTGAGGTACCCCACAGGGCTCAGTACTGGGTCCAATGCTTTTTAACTTGTTCATTAATGATTTGAAGTTGGGAGTAAGCAGTGAAGTGGCTAAGTTTGCGGATGACACTAAATTGTACAGGGAGGTGAGAACCAGGGAGGATTGTGAGGCACTCCAAAGGGATCTGTTTAGGATGGGTGAGTGAGTGTGTCATGCCTCTGCTGCCCCCTGGGGGGGTTTCCTGGTGGCCAGCCCTTCCGGCGGGCCTCATCGCCAGCTGTGGAGGTCTCAGAATAGAAGGAGGTCGGGTTGCTTCACCCTTCTGACACTCCTTTCCCCGGCTCAATGTTGGAGGCTCCCTTAGTCTCTCTCTCTCTGCTGGGCAGCCTGCCCATCTCATTTGCCTCTCTTCCTCCTCGACCTCTCAGCCTGACTTCCTTTTATTCCTTTGTGCCACACCCCTTCCTCCCCGCTCCCTCCCCAGGCTGGCCCCGTGCCTCTTCAAAAGCTCTGACGCCGGACATGGCGTTCTGGGGCAGTTCCCATGTCTGGCCTTCGTGCTGGCCCTCGGGTGGGCAGGGCTGCAAAGACAGGGTTCGGGGCAGGCCTTGATGGCTTGTCGCGGGCTGGCTCCGGCTCTTCTCTGGCAGCCAGCCGGCTTCTCCCATGTCGGGTGGCTGTGGAGTCTGGCGCGGCCGCCACTTGGCCCTCCAGGCTCCTTGGAACGTGTTGGGGTGAGTAGGGGTGCCACGCTGGCTTGTGGTGGGGTCAGCGCAGGGTTTGGCCAGGGGGGTGGCCATGGGGGGAGCAACCCCAGCTGGGGGGGGGGGCGGCCACAGAGGGATGACCCCCCCCTCAGCCAAGTCCCGAGGTGGGACAGGATGTCAATGTGGCAAATGAGGTTCAATGTGGCCAAGTGCAAAGTAATGCACATTGGAGCCAAAAATTTTAAATATAAATACATGCTGATGGGGTCCAAACTGGCAGAGACTGACCAAGAGAGAGATCTTGGGGTCATGGTAGATAACTCACTGAAAATGTTGAGACAATGCACAATTGCAATAAAAAAGGCCAACACTATGCTGGGGATTATTAGGAAGAGAATTGAAAACAAATTCCCAGTATCATAATCCCCCTGTATAAATCAATGGTGTGGCATCATTTGGAGTACTGTGCACAATTCTGGTCACCACACCTCAAAAAAAATATTATAGCACTAGAAAAAGTCCAGAAAAGGGCAACTAGAATGATTAAAGGGTTGGAACACTTCCCCTATAAAGAAAGATTAAAACACTTGGGGCTCTTTAGATAAGAGAAACGTTGACTGAGGGGTGACATGATCGATGTTTACAAGATTATGCATGTGATAGAGAAGGTAGAGAAAGAAGTACTTTTCTCCCTTTCTCACAATAAAAGAACTTGTGGACACTCAGACCGATTCCCCACTAGCCTTGTCCCAGTCGCACACTCCTCGGCAGGGCTTCCATCTGGTTTTGTACAAGCTGTCCTGGGGCTGCAATTTGCTCTGCCTCTTTCATGCAGCAAGCAGGATCCTCTAAAAACTGGTTTCCACTTGCTGCATGAAGAGGCGGAGTGAGTTGCAGCCCTGGAGCAGCTTGTGCAAAATCGGATGGAAGCCCCATGGAGAAGAGGAGTGTGAGACCAAGACAAGGCTAGTGGGGAATCGGTCTCAATGAAACTGCTGAGCAGTTGAATTAGAACAGATAAAAGGAAGTACTTCTTCACCCAAAGGGTGATTAACACATGGAATTCACTGCCACAGAAGGTGGTGGCAGCTACAAGCATAGATGGCTTCAAGAGGGGATAGAATAAACATATGGAGCAGAGGTCCATCAGTGGCTATTAGCCACAGCATATTGTTGGAACTCTCTGTCTGGGGCAGTGATGCTCTGTATTCTTTGTGCTGGGGGATGCAACAGTGGGAGGGCTTCTAGCGTCCTGGCTCCACTGGTGGACCTCCTGATGGTATCTGGGTTTTTTTGGCCACTGTGTGTTGGACTGGATGGGCCATTGGCCTGATCCAACATGGCTTCTCTTTTGTTCTTATGACTGTCTACTGCTGGATACAAACCCTGTAGGCCCAGAACCCTGCTCTACGGTACATTCAGTCCTTAGGTATGAGGTCAAAGGGCCCCAGGCACAATTTGGCACCTGACACATTCAAGCCAGAGGCTTCCGCTTTCAGTTTCTCCACTGGCTTTCTAGCTTCTCATAGTCTTTAAAGCCCTTTATACCAGGAGCGTCAAACTCATTTGTTATGAGAGCTGGATAAGACATAAATGAGAACTTGTCAGGCTGAGCCATGTGTGTCATAAAATGTAATTCCAGGTAGTGAAGATGAAAATTTATAAAGGACATAGACAAACACAAAGATTTTTTAAAAACTTAAAACATTTGCACTCTTGCAATATTTTGTCTCTCTAATAGTCTCTGATAACTGACACCTCTTGCTCTGAATTACTGCATCAAAATCTGGAGACAATATCTGTGCTGAGTATGCTATTCAGCAGTGCCGGATTTAGGACAAATGAGGCCCTGTGCTGATTAAGTTATGAGAACCCTTACTTGAGCCATGCAGGAAGTAGGCCCGGCATGCCTACACAGGCAGTCCAGCATACATGCTCAGAAACTTTAGTAGTAGTTAAAATATTACATGTTACCTGATCAATCATTATTTTAACAAGTTTTGGGAGTTTTATGGCTAAATTCAGGTCTAGACTGTATGGGCTATAGGTCAGATATGTACATTACAACAAACTTGAAAGCTATTATATATTAATCAAAGCCTCAACCCGCCCAACACTGTCTTACACAGGTCACATGATAAAATAGTCAAACTTGATGAAAAGAGAACAGACAGGACAATCATTATAGTCAACATCATGTAATTAAATCTAAACATTATGTAACATTTTAACCTTTGAAGACTGACAAAATTTTTAATCTTAAACTTCATTGAAAATAACAATCTTAAATCATACAGTGATGATTGATGAAAAGGTTTATTGTTTACACAAAACAGTCAGATAATCAAATTGCCATGTTTGTGTATTACCCTGTTAAGGCTATTTGCACATTTGTGGTAGGTAATTTAATGTCAAAACAGCTTCCTTCGAACTATCCTGACTGCAAACTCATCAATGATTTCATAAAAATCAATGTCACAGTTTATCATTCTCTATACAGAGAATACTCAGACCAGACAGCCGCTCTTGTGACATTGTTGAACGAAGGTTACTTTTGATCCTTTTCAGCCTGGAAAATGATCTCTCTCCAGAACAGTTAGTTACCATCAAACGCAGGAACAATCTGAAAATAGTTTCCACATTTGGAAAAGCATCCTGGATTTTTTTCCTGTTTTATTATCTGGTACATGTCTTGGTGGCTGAAACTTTCTTTTTGTGCATGAGCCTGTTTGACATACAAGTGGAAAGTCAAGAGTTATCAACAAAACGGAGATCAACATCCTTTGGATATTCTTGTTCTAGTCTCTTGACACCATGGAGAATTTGTTCCCTCATTGCTTGCAGATCAGTTAAAAATGAAAAATTGTCAGCAACACTCCTATACACAGTAACTCTTCTCTCTAAATTTGAGTGAAGAGCATCAATTACAGGGATAAATGAATGTATCCTAAACTTATTTCTGGAATTTCATCCAAGGCTTCAGTTGCACTGCCATCATTGTGTTGTCATTTTCGCACTCTATGCCTTCTTTGGAGAGTTTTGTACTCTACATCAGGTAGAGTAGTTTTTACTTGCTCCTCAATTTCATCAAAATTTTCCTGTGTGCTGGAAACAAATTGCAGAAGTGAACTGTATAGGTTTGCACATGTGGTCAACGAAATCTGTGCACTTTAAAGGGCATTCCTTACTTTGTGAAACTGCTCAAGGAAACCTGTCCATAGAAGCATGAACACAAATTCAGATCCTTCCATTTTCTGCAAAAGATTTCGAACCTGTTGTCTAGTATCACCCTTTTTAGTGCCATCATCATGGATGTGACTGAGTGCTTCAACAATGTGAGCATAACTTTCACTGATGGCCAGGGGCGTAGCTAGGGCTTTCGGGGCCCGGGGCCCAAGATTTATGTGGGCCCCCCTACGTGTGTGCACGCCGCTGGAAACAGGAAGTGACGTCACTTCCGGTGACGTCATGCCACCGCCGGAAACAGGAAGTGACATCACTTCCTGTGACATCATCCCCCCCGCGCCACCTGCCGGAAACGGGAAGTGACATCACTTCCTGTGACATCATTCCCCCCCGCACCACCTGCCGGAAGCAGGAAGTGACATCACTTCCTGTGGCATCACTTCCCCCAAATGACATCATTTCCCCCAAATGCCACTGCCGGAAACAGGAAGTGACTTCACAGCACTTCCTGTGACGTCCCCAAAAATCCCCCAAATATCACCGCCGGAAACAATTTTGTTCTCAAATCCTGAATATACTTCATCAGTATATGGGATAAGGCACTTTCTCAACTGTGCTGCATAATGCAGCCTATTTATTTTGTCCTGTTTGCTCTGTTGGCTCTATCTGCGCCACCTTCATCACTTTCGGGGTGTGGATCCCCCAGTGGGGTGGGCTCCCGACTCCCTCCGCCGGCTGTTTCTGATAGCCCTGCGCCCCCTCTTTCATTTGATATGTGTCCCGTGCGGGTGCCACCCTCCCGCCGGGAGATGCCGCAAAATGAGCCCCCTTGAGGCTTATGGCGGCAGGGCTCGGGGGAAGCGAGCTAGACTGCTGTTCTTTTGAGGGGTTATAGAGTGTTTCGAGCCCGTCCCTGTGGCATCGGTCCCATCGTTGTGGGACCCAGGGGGGCGGCGCAGCGACCCAGCGAAGCAGCCTGTCACTAATAACACAGGTCAAGATGCAGGACAGGAACCCGGAAGTGACCGACAGGCTGCTTCAGCGGGCCGCTGCGCCGCCCCCCTGGGTCCCACAACGATGGGACCGATGCCACAGGGACGGGCTCGAAACACTCTATAACCCCTCAAAAGAACAGCAGTCTAGCTCGCTTCCCCCGAGCCCTGCCGCCATAAGCCTCAAGGGGGCTCATTTTGCGGCATCTCCCGGCGGGAGGGTGGCACCCACACGGGACACATATCAAATGAAAAAGGGGGCGCAGGGCTATCAGAAACAGCCAGCGGAGGGAGTCGGGAGCCCACCCCACTGGGGGATCCACACCCCGAAAGTGATGAAGGTGGCACAGATAGAGCCAACAGAGCAAACAGGACAAAATAAATAGGCTGCATTATGCAGCACAGTTGAGAAAGTGCCTTATCCCATATACTGATGAAGTAAATATAGGATCTGAGATCAAAATTGCACCAGAAGACACAAACACAAAGCTCCCTTACACTGAATCAGTGCTTGGGTCCACCAAAGTCAGTATTGTCTACTCCAGGGGTGGCCAGAGTTGCTTAACAAAAGAGCAACACAGAATAAAGGTCAGATGTTTGAGAGCCGCAAGACATGAACATCGGATATTTGAGAGCCCCGGAAGGAAGGAAGGAAGGAAGGAAGGAAGGAAGGAAGGAAGGAAGGAAGGAAGGAAGGAAGGAAGGAAGGAAGGGAGGGAGGGAGGAGGGAGGGTGGAAGGAGGGAGGGAGGGAAGGAAGGAAGGGAGGAGGGAGGGAGGGAAGGAAGGGAGGAGGGAGGGAGGGAAGGAAGGGAGGAGGGAGGGAGGGAAGGAAGGAAGAAGGAAGGAAGGAAGGAAGGAGGAGGGAGGGAGGGAGGGAAGGAAGGGAGGAGGGAAGGAGGGAAGGAAGGAAGAAAGGAAGAAAGGAAGGAGGGAGGGAAGGAAGGGAGGAGGGAAGGAAGAAAGGAGGGAAGGAAGGAGAGAGGGAGGGAAGGAAGGAGGGAAGGAGGAAGAAAGGAAGGAGGGAGGGAAGGAAGGGAGGAGGGAGGGAAGGAGGGAAGGAAGGAAGGAAGGAAGGAAGGAAAGAAGGAGGGAGGGAGGGAAGGAAGGGAGGAGGGAGGGAAGGAAGGAGGGAGGGAGGAAGGAAGGAGGGAGGGAGGGAAGGAAGGAAGGAAGGAAGGAAGGAGGGAGGGAGGGAAGGAGGGAGGGAGGGAAGGAAGGAAGGAGGGAGGGAGGGAAGGAAGGGAGGAGGGAGGGAGGGAAGGAGGGAGGAAGGAAGAAAGGAAGGGGGGAGGGAGGAAGGAGGGAGGGAGGGAAGGAAGGGAGGAGGGAGGGAGGGAGGGAAGGAGGGAAGGAAGGAAGAAAGGAAGGAAGGAGGGAGGGAGGGAGGGAAGGAAGGGAGGAGGGAGGGAGGGAAGGAGGGAAGGAAGGAAGAAAGGAAGGAGGGAGGGAGGAAGGAAGGGAGGAGGGAAGGAAGAAAGGAAGGAAGGAGGGAGGGAAGGAAGGCCGCCTCCCCCCGCCAGCCGCCCCCCCCCGCTTTCGGCACCCTCCCTCCCTGCCTGCCCTCCTTACCTGCTTCCAGGGCGGCGGAGAGTCCGGCGGCGAGTCCGGCGGCGGTGAGGCGGCGAGTCTGGCGGCGAGGCCGCTGGAGGGCCTCCAGCGACCAGCACCGGCTTCTCTGACGCCCTCCCTGGCCTCCGCCTGCACTGGAGGCCCGCGCGCGGGGCCCTGCGGCGGTCGCGGAGCCGGGGAAGCGTCGGAGAGGCCGGCACTGGTCGCTGGAGGCCCTCCAGCGACCAGCGCCGGCCTCTCCGCCGCTTCTCCGGCCTCCGCCACCGCCGCCGGGCCCCGCGCGCGGGCGGGGAAGGCGGCGAGTGCAGCCGGATTCTGAGGGGCCCCTTGGCATTGCCAAGGGGCCCCCCAGACCTGGGGCGACCCGCCACCCCTCCCCCCCTCCCCACGCCACTGCTGATGGCTATCGTAGCTCAGGAATGGGCCTCCCATCTTGTGTCAGATAAATGTTGCAAAACTTCTGACTCTGGTGGCAAGAAGTTTTTCAGCACTGCCCACTGTCTCGTAGATGCAGAGAAAAAGCAATGAAGTTCATTTAGCATGGCAAAGAAATTCACTGCATCCAGGCAAGAGTCAACTGCAGCTCTTCCAACCAGATTTAGGGAATGTCCAGCACAGGGAATAAATTTTGCAAACGTATTCTTTTCTAGAATTTTCTGTTGAACGCCATTATACTTTCCAGTCATGTTAGCTGCATTGTCATATGATTGACCCCTGCATTTACTGAAATCAATTTCAAGTTCTTCAAAGAAGTTCAGTATCAGTTCAGCCACTCCTTGACCCGTGTGATTCTTCAGTTCAATAAATGCCAAAAATCATTCAACTGGTATTCCATCAAGGGGAGAAACATATCTAACAATTACAGTGACTTGATCAACATTGGAAGCATCAGGTGTTGAATTGACTGATACACTGAAACACCCTGCTTCTTTGATATCTTTCACTATTTCTTCAAGAGCTTTTTTAGCCATTAGCTGGGTAACTTCTTCACATATGGTCTTGGATAGGTATGATGGATGGCCAAATCCCTTATTTCCATACTGGTTTATGTGGGCACTTAAGAAGGGATCAAATTTGGCAATCAATTCCAGCAAACCGAGAAAGTTTCCATTTTTTGGAGAGCCGATGGTTTCATCATCTCCTCTAAAAGCCAATCCACATTCTGCCAACAGACAAATCACTGCCATCACTTGTTGAAGTACATGCCTCCAGTATTCCTGTTCTGCTTTGATTTGCTCATCAAGCTTTGTTGCAAGTGTCTGACCACGTTTTCTTGTTAAGTACGTCAACATAGAGTCCATATGACTTCTTGAATTTTCATGGATCTTAATAATTTGAGGATGAGACCAGTTTTCAAATCCTGAAGAAGCTAGAGCTGTAGTTGAAGAAACATTCTTAGATAATTTTGAGAAAAGTTTGCACACAAAATAGACTTTTCCTTTTGTTGGGGAATATACTAGCCATTCCCAAACATAGGTTTCTCCATTTATTTTAGTGGAAAAGAATAAACTTCTTGAGCAAGAACGAGTTTGGTTTTCGTAGGTTCTCTTCGAAGTTGTGAAAGGTCCATCCCAGTGTTGACATTACAAAGGACCTTTCTCTATCCAGTATGAAATTTCTTTGTTTTCTAATATTGTTGGAATTCATAGCTCATCTAAGCGGAGGTCCTGTTCGATTCACGTCACGTAAACAGCATGTTTTCACCCACTGATAGAACGTACCGTATGCACAACTTTCCAACACACATACATAACTCATTGTACGCTATTGTAATCGGGGTGATCTACTTGAATTTTTCAGATATAATGAATTTGTGTAGACCACAGAAAATGTCGGTGTAGAAGTTAGCAGATTTGTGACTGCCTGTGTCTGCCTCTGCCAGTTCACTTGATGAGGACTAGTTTAACACAGCCAACACCACACTGTGCTCTTAAACTATATACAAGGTTTATTATATACATATATACAGCTCTTCATCATAATGCTCTGCCAAACAATCAAATAATAGTGAGAGGATAGTTGGTACAGCATAGTTCTAGTTTTATACATTTGCTGTTAATTGCTGCACCAATGAGGAAACAGTGCTGAGTCATTCTGAGTCGTTCTGCACTCCTCACCTGGTTACATCATCCATCTGGTCAGAACCAGTTCATCTGCCAGATCATCTTTAGTCCATCTACTTGACAGCTATTTGACAGCAGCTGTCAGATTAGTTGCATTGCCTCATGCCTTACTAGGCATTATTTCCTATGCCAACAGAAAATCCATGTGCATATACAAACACTGCATGGACCTGCACACACACATACAGAACAGAATACACACACACACAAATAGAGAGAGGGAGAGAGAGGAAGATAGAGGAGAGAGGCACACACACACCTGTTCGAGAAAACCACTCGAAAACTGTTGCTGTCCATGGCACATAACTGGAAGCGTTCACATGCACATGTGCTCACAGGCACACATACTCTCCCTGACCCTACCACCAAATGACATCGCCACTCACACTAGGCAACAGGAAAACATTACACATGGTGGACTGCATTTATGAATTGAATGCTGCTAGTCGCTAAACTTGAGATTTTCACCAATACAACAATATTTTTAATATGTTATATTGTGTAAAATTTTATGCTAAATCGTTTAATGTCTTTTCTGATATTGAATGACGAGCTTTTCTTGCTAAAAACTGCTATTGTTTTCACCATTTGCTATCAAGTTACGCATATGGAGCAGCTTTTAAATTTGTTATATCTGAAAAGTTTAAGTAGATCAACCTGATTTTAGGTTACTAATATGTGCAAAAGCTTATGCTGAATCAATGGAGATATATTTTAATGCAACCTAATTTTGATTTATTGACATTTATTACAGAAAACTCATGGTCAATGCTTTGAGCCTAAGACCCAGAGGAAAACATGAAATGGCTGGACATTGTGAGATTTTGTACATAAATTGCTTCTTGTGCTGGTCAAGAACATGTGAACACACCATGATACAGACTGAGGGTTATGTGTTTGTCTGCAAAACAACAGTCTTCCCCAGAGAAATAACTACAACTCCTATGAGACAGTGCAAGAATACAGAGAGAGCAATGTATAGTGGTCAATATCAGACTACAAAGGAAATGTGCAAAGGAAATGTGCTGGGTGAATTTGGTCTGAACACACACACTCAGCCTAATCCATCTGGCTGGCTTGTTGTCATTCCTCATCTAAATAATTCACATTGCTTTCCTACTGAGAAAGTCTGGATCATTAAGGCGTGAATACAGAGAAATGGGAGAGGCAACCCAGGAGAGCCCTGTCATAACAAGTCAACAAAACACACACACACACTCTTTTGCAGGCCTGAAAGCAACCCTCCGGGGGCCTGATCCAGCCCTCAGGCTGCAAGTGACACCCCTGCTTTATACCTTTGTCTTGTACCTCTTTGTCATAGCCCAATAAAGTGTTGTTTATGAATCTCCATTCCCACCATTCTCTGAACAGACTGGACTTTTTGTCACTGGGCTTTCTTTTTCATCTACAATTTTCCAGTACTGCTTTTTACCTGCCAGTTAAAAACCCAGCATGCTTCTGGTGCAAGGTAAGCCAATCAATAACCATCATAATAGTAATGCAGGAAATGCTCATCATGAAACTTTCTTCAGCAGGCAGAGGAGAAGCTAAGAGCTACCTTCCTCTTCCCTGTAGCTGTCAATGCTTGTACAAAATGATCTTAAAAAGAAGTGAAAGAACCTTGTTTCATGCATATAACTAGATATCTATCTAGCCAAATATCCCTGCCAGGGTAATGAGAACATTGATCAGTAACTGGTTTGCAAAAAGTACAGCAACCATTTGGAGAGCTTCAGTCTTTTTATAAAAACACAAACAAGAACATGTAAATACATATGTACTTGAAAGGTGCATTTAGGCAAACACCAGTGGTCAGAAACTAAGAATGCAAGGATTCTGTCTGATGGCTGGGGAAGGATGAAGATAGAGTGTCACAGCTGAGCAGTGCATAGTACAGAATAATTTGTTCTTGCCTCTGTAGTTGTTCTTGCCCCTGTAAGTAGCCACCTTGAGCTACAGGAAAAGGCAGAATATACAGACCTCATTCTGGGCAGGAGCTCACAGGAGTGGAGTTCTGGAACCTCTAAATTTATTGTGTTGTTTCTTTCTCTCCCTCCCCCCATACCTGTTTCATTCTGGGCTCCATTGTTCAAACCCCTTGTAAGAATTTTGCTGATTTGACAAACTTTCTAATATTTTCCCCCACAAAAAAATGGGAAAATAACCAAAACATATAAAGCAGACAGATGGAAAGCTTCATCATGCCACTGTGGCCACACAGGATAAAGTGATTTTAAAAGATGGGAGTAAGGTTTTATTATGACAATTATAATCCAAGAAGTATTTTAAGATATGCTGAGCTGATATAATTTAGTACACCTTCCAGTGAAGTCAGAGGTGTGTGGCATATGCAAATGAGTTATGCTAATGAGCTCTGGCACCTCTTTTTCTACAGAATGACCCCCATATACTACAGTTTTTGGCCCACCGCCTAACTGACATAGGAGTGCATGGGGTAACCTTGAAGTGGCTTACTTCATTTTTCCAAGGTCAGAGCCAGAGGATGGCGCTGGGAGAGAAGGTGTGAGCTAGGCAACCTTTACTGTGTAGAATTCTCCAGGAGGCAATCCTCTATCTGTTATTTAACATCTACATGTGCCCCCTCACCCAACTGGTGTGGAGGTTTGGGCTGGGTTATTACCAGTATGCTGATGACACCCAGCTATATCTGTTTATGGGCAGCCAGCTGGATTCCACCCATGCAAATACAGCTGAGGGTCTGGAGGCTATGGTGGGATGGTTGAAGCAGAACTGGCTGAGGTGGAATCTGACTAAGACAGGGGTTCTGTGGCTGGGGGTGGGGTGGGACTCAGGGTTGGGGTGCCACTTCTCAGCTCTTGACAGTATGCCTATGACACCAGTACCAACTGTCAACTGATTCTGGATGCTTCCTTATTAGTGGAGGCCCAGATCGCAAATGTTGTCAGACTGGTGTTCTTCCAGCTACACCAGGTCAGGCAACTGCCCCACTACTTGTCTTGTCCTGCTTTAGCCACTATAATCAGTCACTTCCAGACTGAACTACTGTAACTCACTCTACATGAGGCTACCCCTGAATCTGACCTGGAAACTCCAGCTGATCCTGAATGCAGCAGTGCAAGTGTGCAGGGACATCCATCTTATGCTTCATGAACTGCACTGGCTTCCAGTGAAGTACTGGATCAGGTTCAGGATTACAGTACTAACCTTTAAGGCCCAATACAATAAGGACACCACAAATCTTTGGGACCACCTCTCCTGGTATACCTCTGAAGGGTGCTCTGGTCTGCTGATAAGAACCTGCTGGAGGTTCCTGGCCTGAGAGACATCCAGCTGTCCATGGCCAGGGCCAGAGTTTTTTTTTCCAGCCCTGGCCCCAGCCTGGTGGAATTCTCTGCCGAGTAACATCCATGCCCTGTGGGACTTAATGCAGTTCTGCAGGACTTGTGAGCCAGAGATTTTCAGCCAGCTTTATCGCCATATGATTGGTATTATTATATTTCATGATTTTAACCTTTTATTGTATTTTTATGAGTATTTTGATGTACACTGCCTTGAGCCCTGCCCTAAGGGGGAGGGTGGTTTAAAATTGAATGAAATAAGTAAATAAAAAATAATAATAAATAAATTAAATGAACAGTAAAAGTTCTAGAAGTAGTTACTCCTGCTTCTCTTTACTTGAAGTTCCTAGCCCTTTAGTCCTGCCAGCCTTGTCACTCATGCATGCAGGCCTTGTTGTGTTCCTTTGATCTGTCCCCCAGAGAATTAGGATTTTATTTTGGAATAATCTGAGTCGTTGATGTGATATTATTTGACAGTTGATGTGCCACTTCTGCTGAGCAGAATCCTAGGGAAGCTTGAACTTTGCATTGGCATTCTTCTGTAATATTAGCTCATGAAGGAAATGATCCATGGGAAGGAGAGCAGAAGCAGCTCATTGTGGGCTGAAAAGCTGGGAATGTGAACAGATAAATAAGGAGCCAAATAAGGAGCTGCATCAACAGATGTTGCTTTCTGCTGATCCATCCAGTCAGACTTTCTCTGGGCCTACCCAATTCTCTTCAGAACAATAGGGCAAAAAAACAGCATTTTGGTCTCAGGAGGCACGTTGCCTGACAAATGAAGCAAACCCCTGCCCCCCCCCCCCCGCCCCTCAAGCAAACACTTTTGCTTGGGATGGCCCCAGCTGTTTGGCTGCTTTGTGTAGATACCATGACCAGTGTCCTGCTTCTCCAAGGTTCTGCAAATAAGGCTGCAGTAAGACATGTGTAATTTTGAACCCATTTTTTTCAGATGTCTTCTCTCCAGGAGACGCCAGTTTGCAGAAGCTGGGTGTGCACAAGACTGGCACCTGTGATAGCACAAATCCCACTTTCCCAATCTCCCTGGAGCAAGTTTTTAACTTTAAAAAAGTATGTTTTTTTTTTACAGTCATGCATCAAATGAACATTTAATTAAAAAACCCACCGAAGTATTCTTTTATTGTTTAAAAACCAGGCAGGCAGCCTACAGAACATGGGGGAAGGGCATGACTGAATACTAATCAATCATTTAAATTGTTAGTAATATAAAGATTACCACAAATACAACGGTGGGGGAAAGCTGTGATCTCCTTGCTGGAGGAAGTGATGTAACTTTTTTAGGTACAGTAGATACAGTGCTCTGTTAACTGGCCAGCTAGCTACCATTATCTCATCCTGAGCAGGCAGTCATGGAGATTGCCAGCTTTGTGAGCAGTACCCATAGTGGAATGGCTTGCTTCCTGCCCCAGGCACCAATCAGGTGTGTGGTGGGCAGGGATTTGAAGGTTCAGAACTTGTATGTGGCATGTGGCATTCATGGACACCATTAGCACCACTGCCAAGCAAATGGTTGTCATGGAGACCATGAAATCCTGCGCTGTTCCCAACAAAGTCGTCTCAACATGGATATTGAAGTCTCCCAAAACAACCAGACTAGGAGTCTTCAAACACCATCCCTGAGACCACCTCTTCCAGCTAAGGCAGGGAAACAGATGGGCAGCAGGGTGGATGCTGCACCAACAGAATTTCAATCCTGTCTTGCAGTCTCAGTGTTAGCTATGGACTCTTCAAACCAGAAATAGGCAGGGCTTTTTTTGGAGCAGGAACCCACAGGAATGCAGTTCTGGCTGGCTTGGCATCAAGGGGTGTGGCCTAATATGTAAATGAGTTCCTGCTAGGCTTTTTCTGCCAAAAAAGTCCTGGAAATAGGACATTGAACTAAGGAGACAGAATCCTGATAGGCTACATCAAAACCTCCTTCCTGCCCTGTAGTCTTATCCTGATGTATCACTGAATATCCTGGGGGGGCGGGGGCGGGGGGAGGGAACATAGTTGGGAAAAGTTAACTTCTCCCCCCTCTCCAAGACATATCTCAGTGATAGATGCCAGGTCAACTTTCTCATCCAGAATTAAATCCTGGATGGTTGCATTCTTGCCTGTGACTGACCTGCCATTTAAAAACAAAATATTATATAGTCCAAAGGAATGCTGATAGGTTACCAGCATATACAGTAAAAACATGTTCTTTATCACAGTTTAGCCTGATCTTCTCCCAAGGAACTCAGGGTTCCATGTGTGGGCCTCATGACAAACTTATGAGGCTGTGATAGGACAGTGAACTGTTCAAGGTCTCCAGGTAAGCTTCATGGCTGAACAGCAAATTGAGCCTCAAACTCTCCGTCCATTATATCATACACAGGCTTTTCTAGTTTCATTTGGTCTGGCTTTGTATGATGGATATATTTCTCAATGTATCCATAAAGGGTCATAGTGATGATGAGGATGTGAGAGAGAGAAAAAAAATTGTGTGACTCTTGGGCCCTTAGAATTCTTGGAAAGACCTGTGAATTTTGATCTATTTATTACAACAGTGGGCAGAAAGTGGGTATATTAAGGGTCTCCTAAATGTTTTGGAGGGAGAGGAAATCCATATTTTTGCAAACTAGGCAGTATCATTTATGGGTTAAAGTATAGTACCTTATTTGCACCAAGAATTACAAGGAATGCACTCTGCTAATTTTTCATATTTCAGTCTACATGTCATTTGCTTGTGAAACCAAAATTATTTTGAGCCTATTGTCTAACATTACTGCAGGTCCATCAAGAAGCATGACCTCTGTTGCTAGATAACCAAATTGACAATCTGCCTCTCTGCCAAAGTCTTCCCTTCTCTTTCCTTGCCATCATCTCCTCAGCGTTCACTACAATGAACATCTCTCATGAACAGAGTAGTCCGTCAAAGCTGGCATGGGGGAAATGGCAGTAGAAGGATGTAATTTATTTCTTGCAGGTGTGTTTTGTCATTTGCAATCGATCAAAGGCAGAGAACAGTCTGGAGTGCAGGAAAAAGAAAAGTGACAGAAATGGTAAATTCGGCTGCAGGAATTGCATGAAGCAGAGGCCACTACCTCTGCCAGCCGTCTCCCTTTTCTTTCCCATTATACAAAGACATAAATAAAGCAAAATAAAGATCACACTTATTTTCACAGGGCTGATGTGGCATTTTGGTTTGAGATGCTTTCAGAACTCATTTTCTAGAGAAGCGATTATTTACTCCTGGAGGCTGTTAAGTGTTAAGAACAGGCATTGGAGCTCCACATAAACCCCAGAGATCAGCGTTGCTGATTATGCAGTTCACCTATTAGTAAAACGTCTCCCTCGCTCCTGAGTTGTTGGCCATTCTGCCCTTTTCTGCCCCCTTCTCAGCACTATTACACCTTTTGATGAACTACACAGACTGAATGGAAGAAAATCTGAGCAAATGTCACATGCAGTGAATGTTGGTACTGGCAAGCCATCATGAGGGAGAATGAACTAAAAGAGCAACCTGACTAGGGAAACAACGGGCTCTCAACAATTTGGAATCTTCATCTATTTGTTCCATAATGCCAAAATACATGACTATTAACAAATACTGTATTTGTTAACTATTAACAGACTGTATACTGTACATCAGTCCTTGGTGTCTTTCTGTGTGGGGCATTTACTTCAACCAAATATTTTCAATTTATTCAGGAATGACAGGATCAGAAGGTTTTATAGTATGTGTTATACAGAAAAGACAAATACAGTCAAATATGGTTCAGTTGATACATTTAGTTGGATTGACTGTCTTGATAAAGTATGGTGGTAGGTATTCCTCAGGCTAAAGGGACTTAAAAGACTGCTACATTATTAGGTAAACAAAGCTAGATTCTTTGTGAACAAATGGAGTGAGATCTGAAATAGAACGTACATCTGAATAGTTTCCTACAGCTATGTTAAAAGTACAAAGCAATGACCAAAAGTCAAAATAGGTTTGATAATCAAATCAAGGTGTCATTGGAAGATGTCACTGAGCCATCAAGGAAAAACTGGCTATGGACTTGTGGCCATCTGGATGCTGAAAAGTTAATCAGTCTGCCTAGCATGCATCACTGATATGTTCTCCTTGAACACGAGCTATGGAGAAAATATTAGGGAGAATCTTCTTTTCCAAATGTCTCTCCAGATTTTGGGATTCCATATCAGAAATATTTGTGGAGCTGAACTCATTAATTGCAGAATCTGGGTTTCTTCCAGAATTCTACTTCTGGAATGTACAAAAAGAGGTTTACAAAAAAGCAATAAAGCAATAAAATTTAAAAAAAAGTCTGTTCAAAAAGTAAATCTGTATGCCAATTTCTTTTTAGTTGCTTTAAAAAATAAATATACATGCAAAAATAATGAGGCGCTCTGAGCCTCTATGGGGGAATGGGCGGAATATAAATAAACTAATAATAATAATAATAGAAACATGGTCAAAGTTAAGCCCTGAAATGATAATACTTTCAGCAAACAAAAGGATAATTTTAGATGGTTCTTTTTGTTTTATATTGCAAAACAGCACATTTGTGTTTCTCCATAGAAGAGGACTCCAACCTTTTTTAACTTGCAGGTAGATTTGGAATTCTGACATAGCATGGTGGGTGCAGTCACAAAATGGCTGCCATAGCTTCCCTTCAATGACACCATGAAGATTCTTGTTCTGTGGTGGCATTTGCTGCCCAAACAATGTTTTTAAAAATCTGTATGGCCAATCAAATCTCCAGTGGCTGATCAGAAGCTTTCCTGGGGAAAAAGCCTCTGGTCATGCTCACTTTCTAAAAACACTTGGTGGGCACTAGGAAAGGTAGAATGTGGACACCATGTTGGGGAACTCTGCTCAGCAGCGTAAAAACACAAAAACAACACCCTCCTAAAACTACTGGGCACTGGAAAAAATATTCTGCATTTGCTTATCTCAAAGAGGGTTTGTTTTGAAAGTCTGTTTTTTTCTGTTGTACAACAGTACTCTGCTGGACTTCTCTAAGAAGGCAAGGGGAAACTGTTTCTTTAATTTTAAAAATATAAACTTTTCAAAAATGAAACCTTTCTGTAGCAGGGAATCATTATCAATGTCCCAAAATTCCCATTTCTTTTGGAACCATGGCAGTGGAAGAAATCTGCTTTTCTATAGTAAATACCAACCATGTGAACACAAGATGATTTCTCCAAATGAGAAGCAGAGAAGGGAGAAGCTGAAATAGCACTTTTGCTCAGATACAAATGTCCTGACAATCCAAAACCATATTTGGAACAATGGTGTACTGCAGCAGTGTCAAAGCATATCCCTCCTTTGATTATCTGGCAGCCCCCCCCCCCAACATGGTGATACTGCTAGGTTTGCCAATCCCCAGGTCCCAGCAGGGGTTCTGCTTTCCCAGGCTCCTTCCTGCCCCCAGTCAGCTGGCCGGCGGGAGGAAGCCCCGCCCCCAGAGGACCATGTGCCTTTGGAGACTTCAGTCTCCGATTGAAAGGCTTCCTCTTGGGATGGTGTGTCTGTGTTACTTTGAAGAAGTTGGGAGCAACTCGTGAGTAGAGACGCCAAGCCATCGCTTCAGAGTTGCCAGAAACGGGGTGGGGAGGGGAGGGAAACGTCTGCTGAGCACTTCATTATTCCCTATGTGGAGATTGATTCTCACAGGGTATAATGGGGAATTGATCTGGAGGTTTCAGGGGCTCTGGGAGAGCTGTTTTTTGAGGTAGAGGCACCAAATTTTCAGTATAGTATTTAATGCCTCTCCCCAAATTACCCCCCAAGGTTCAAAACGATTGGACCAGGGGGTCCAATTCTATGAGCCCCAAAAGAAGATTCCCCTATCCTTCATTATTTCCTATGGAAGGAAGACATTTAAAAAGATGTGCTGTCCCTTTAAATGTGATGGCCAGAACTCCCTTGGAGTTCAATTATGCTTGTCACACCCTTGTTCCTGGCTCCTCCCCCAATGTCTCCTGGCTCCACCCCCAAAGTCTCCTGGCTCCACCCCCAAAGTCCCCAGATATTTCTTGAAATATCCTAGACCCACATCAGTCTGGCTTTTGCCCGGGCCATGGGACGGAGACAATGCTGGTCGCCTTAGTGGATGATCTCCAGCAACAACTGGATCAAGGCGGGTCAGCAGTACTGTTGTTGTTGGACCTGTTGGTGGTGTTCGACATGGTTGACCATCAGTTGCTGGTTCACCGCCTCGCTGACGCGGGGATTCAGGGGTTGGCCTTGCAATGGCTTTCCTCCTTTCTCTGTGGTCAGGGACAAAGTGTGGCAGTCGGGGTATGATTGTCCCAGAGGCCCTCGCTTAATTGTGGGGTGCCTCAAGGGGCAGTGCTTTCCCCGATGCTGTTTAATATCTATATGCGCCCCCTTGCCCAGATTGTCAGGAGATTTGGACTGGGTTGCCACCAATATGCGGATGACACCCAGCTTTATCTGCTGATGGATGGCTGACCTGCCTCCACCCCAGAAAATTTGCCCTGGCGTTACAAGCTGTGGCAAAGTGGCTCAGGTTGAGTCGTCTGAAGCTGAATCCAACGAAGACAGAAGTCCTCTGTCTGAGTTGTGGTGGCCTGGGAAGGGAAATCCCTCTACTCTCTGATATCGGCGCCCAAAGTCAAGAGCTTGGGGGTGCTACTGGAGCCCACATTAGCTATGGAGACCCAGATAGCAGCTACTGCGAGATCTGCCTTTTTCCATCTTAGGTGGGCACGACAGCTGGCTCCCTTCCTAGAGCACAGTGACTTAGCAACAGTGATTCATGCAATGGTCACCTCGAGACTAGACTAATGTAATGCCCTCTACATGGGGCTGCCCATGTCCCAAATCTGGAAGCTGCAGCTGGTGCAGAATTTGGCAGCCAGGCTGCTGTTGGGTCTCTCTATTCGGGATCATATACATCCGGGGCCGCGGAGACTGCACTGGCTGCCAATAGTATTCCGGATCCATTACAAGGTGCTGGTTATTACCTTTAAAGCCCTATATGGCTGAGGACCTGTCTACCTTAGGGACCGTCTCTCCCCATATATTCCCCAGAGGGTACTCAGACCTGGATCACAAAATCTACTAGAAATTCCTGGGCTCAGGGAGGCGAGATTGAAGGCTACCAGAGAAAGAGCCTTCTCTGTTGCCGCCCCCCACTGATGGAACCAACTCCCAGATGATGTTCGAACCTTGCGGGACCTTGCCCAATGCCACAAGGCCTGAAAAACAACATTATTTCGAATGGCCTTCAACCAAAGTATATAGATGCCTAACATCATGGCATGGAATTTAGCACCAAAACTGTTGTTTTAAAATTGTATTAATAATTTAAATTGTAATTGTATAATTTTAACTGATATTATTGTAATTGTTCCTATTGTTTTACTGTTTTATTGTTGATACTCAATGTTGTTAGCCGCCCTGAGCCTGCTTCGGCAGGGAGGGCGGGATATAAATACAATAAACAAACAAACAAACAAACAAATAAATAAAATTGAATTGGACTTGGCAACCCTAGATACTGCACACAGGCATCTTTCCTGCCACATATGTCTCTTTTGCAGTAAAGAAATGGACTGCAATTAGAGACACTTAAAAGTACGGAACATAGAAATTACTGTGTAATAATGTCTTATAGACTTGTACACATAGCACTCAGCTCAGTTACACAGCTATTTAGCATCTAAGTGATCTGCAGTCACTTAGCACTGAGAGCACTGAGGTTAGTTGCCTATACAGACTATCTGCATAACTCCACAGTGTGACGGCTGGCAGTAAAGAAAGGTTACAGTATAATTAGTGCCACTCAATTTACCTCTTTCCTAAACAACAATATATACTGTTTGTTGCAATAACTTTTATATATTTATAACTAAGACAGAATGCATATAGTGAGGAACAAGCATAATGCAATAGGGGCCGAATCCTCCTCTTATAAGTAGAAACTATGATGAAGAGAAGATGCCCAGAATTCTGTTTTTTCCCTTTAATTCCAAAGTCTGTACCTTGAAAAATCAGAATTTTGGAATATGTTGTAGAAATCTGAATATCTTCTTATTTTACACCCCCCACCCCAATAATGAATTTCTCATTCCTACTATGTTTTCAGAAACTGGGTTAAGGAAGTAAGACTAAGACATGAGCAAAAGGGTTAGAAAGAGATAAGTATGAGAAGGAAGTGTATGTTGCAGGACACCACCTTTCCTTCCACCTCTACAGCCTATCTCTTGTTCTCCTTCTGTCTACAGACTGGATACTTACTGAAGCCACATTAACGTAGTCATCATCAGAGAGTGTGTCCAGCATGTCATACACGGATGTCTTCATTAGCTTCAGCGTCAGGCCACTAACACTGCCACTCCTGCCAAGGAAGAAAAGACACAGTTGTTGTTGCCAGGCCAGTTACTACAAGATCTGAGGGAGAAATCAAGTTCTCTCTATCACTACATCTTTTTCCTTTTGGAAATCTTTCCTTTGTTGTGATGGTGAGTACCGAGCACGGTAACATACATACAAATCAGTTCATGCCTTTGAAATGTAACTTTTCTACTGGGAGACAAAACTACATGATAAATTTGGGTCTTTGGACTGAACAGACAAACATGTCACTGAAAGTAGTTGACTATAGAAAAACAATAAAAAACAGATGGGAACAAGGTTTGCCACAGGCTTCTTGCTAGGGGCACTTACACATCCACAATGATCACCATGTCCTTTGGAGACGAAGCCCCTTGAATGTACCTGTGTGAAGCAAAGAAATGGATAAAGTCAGCAGAAAGCACCTAACAGCCTTCCTGGTCCCATTAGCATAATGACATTGCTACACCTCAGCATTATAAAATAGAGGGAAATAATAAATTACTTTCACTCACAGACCTTTAATGGCATAAAATAAATTACTTAGTTTGCTACACATTCACGATCAGTGAATGCCATGATTTTCTTCCTTGGACATCAAAATGCCTTGGGATGTTCAACTGAAAGAAGAGGTAGTTCTACACCATGGCTTAAATGCCCTTTCCCAGTGTGTTTTACCAACAGGCTTCTTCAGGGGAATCTGTTAGGCTTGCAGTGAAATACTGATTTTCTTTGTTTTCTCAACCTCTGCAAACAGTGCCCAGTGGATTCATGGAAATGATGGAAGTGTGTATGGAGAGGAGTGGTTTTAACTGATGGGCAACAAGGTCAGCTGTCACAGTCCCCAAACTAAGAGGCCCCCAACACACCATGACCCTACCCCTGACAGAGGGAGCAGCCAGCTTGGTGGCGGCAGCAGCTGCTCATATCTGCCCCCCATCTTGAACTTGGGCAGCTGGCTTTTGGTGGCAGCAGTGGCTCCTGCTGCCTGTTCCACACAGGGCAAGGGTTGCTGCTTGCTTGGATCTCAGTGGCAGGGAGTAGGCATGGTGGGATTCACAGCAGGGTGTGGTAATTATTCTGGGGCATCATCATGGATTTGGCCCATGGCCACAGCCTAGAAATCACAAGTACCATCTCAGTGTGTGTGGAGGAAAATAAATTTTGTTTAAACCGCACTAGTTGGTGACTAAATGTCTCCATAAACTGGGAAAAAAACACGGGAGCAAATTATGCAGAGAAAGAAGTATCTGAAGAATTCTTATGCTAATGCTTTCAATAGACACCTTGAAGGGTCAAAGCTTTATCACTGTAATTTGAAATTTTGGACCACTACTAAACATATTTCCAGAACAAAATCAATATGTGGCATATTAGAGCATACTGTTCTGCAGTACTGATAGAAGGGGATATTGTTAGATGCAATTTTTGAATAGTTACATATATAGAATGTATCTCAAATCATCCATAATGGCCCATTGTTCAAATAAACCAAGTAAGGGAGAAGAAGCCAGAGGGCACTGCCAGATTGCCTTGAAAGACAATGATGGGATGCAGAAGAACTCTGCAAACTAATAGTGACCTGCCGCTCAACATCGTGTCAGCTTAATGAGCTCTAAATGCTAAACTCTTCCATCATCACAATCCTTTTTTTAAAAAAGGAATGATGATTATGCTGACACAGGCGTATATATTAAGACTCTATTTACACCCCCCCCTGATGGTTTCAAAGGCCAAACCAGATTAGGATATTTTTAGCTATTTGAAGGGGGGGGGCACATTTCCTTCTGTAAACAATGACAAGAGTTTTTTAAAAAATCACCTCTCTTATTTTTCAAACAGCAAGCATAACATCTAGCTAAGTCTTTTTCATTTGAGTTATGGCACATGAAAGAATGGAGGTGAGCATATGGGGTCCCTCCTGGGACATATAGAGAAAAACTGACAGAACAGGATACATTGTTCTTATCATACCATGCTGGTTATCAGTCTATGTACCCATCTTTCCACATGCACACAAATGTAGTTAACGCCAAAAAGCTAGAGATTTGCTTTAGATTTATAAGCTCAGTGTGTGTGTGTGTATTGCATTTAATGAAAAAATAGAAACAGCAGAAATGCTGGCAGGGGGAACAGTTTGGGAATTGCATTTCATCCCTGCCAAATCTCCCTTTCCAAGAGCCATTGTGGTCTCAGGATTTTGAGCACCCTCCCCCATTTTTCTTTAACTGATGCTTAGTTGCTCTTGACATTCTGCCCCTTCTGGAGCAGACCTCTCATGTTTGTTCTTGAGATTCTCCCCCCCCCCTTTTGTTAATTTATATAGTCATTTCCCCTGCATTCCCTGGGGTGTCTTGAGTGTTTCAAGGCTTATTGGCTGGTGGTTGTATTTTGGAATACATAGCAGAAATCTGCATTTGATTATTTGAGTACTGGAATACTTGTTGGCCAAAGTCCACAGCTACAGCATAGCAAATGGGAATTGTACAGACAAGAAAGGCTTACATAGGGTGTTTTCGCACTGACCTTAATCGGCAGCGACGTCCCTCTTCACCGCGCAGGATCTGCGTGGATTTCACACCAATTGCTGCGGAGCACCCGGAAGAGCCGCAAAGTCCCGCGGCTTTTGCGGCGCAAATGGAAACCGCCAAAAAACCAGTTTCCATTTGTGCCGCAAAAGCCGCGGGACTTTGCGGCTCTTCCAGGTGCTCCACAGCAATTGGTGCGAAATCTGTGCAGATCCTGCGCGGTGAAGAGGGATGTCGCTGCCGATTAAGGTCAGTGCGAAAACGCTCATAGAGTTGCCTATTGAAAGTGAACATCTTTCTTGTGTAAGGATGACTTCAGAATTGCACAGTTGACTTGGGAGTCCTAGCGACTCATGGGGTTCTGGAATGTGAGCAATGTCTTCAGAAGCAAATGCAAACATTTCCAATATTTACAGCTGATTGTACTGTGAGCATCTGATGACAAATGCATGGAAAAATATGTGATACAGCTTTATCACCAAATGGATTTATTTGTTTATTTAAATATTTATATCCCATTTGTCTTTGTGCTGTCTTGAGTCGCAGAAAATAAGGCAGGATAGAAATTTCTCAAAGGAAAGAAAATAAATGATTGAGTCTGAGGCTGGAAGCTACCCTAATTCTCAATGGGGCATTTGTTCTGTCTTGCCTTGCCTTGTGCAATTAAATAATTGTGTGCAACACTTCCAAGGCTTTCTTCAGATCAGAACTTCTGTATCTCTCAAGTATGTATTACTCTTGACCTAGAGGACTCTGGCAACCAACTTCATAGCTGTGCTCCTAAATCAACTGTTAAAGATGGATTCTACTGACAGAAACAGTGTATTCAGAAGGCCACCAAGAAGTAGGGCTAAGAGGACAAAGCTGCAGGGACTCTACTCACTTGCAGGGGGGATCAGAGACAGGCAAATCATGCAGTTGTTCTCTATATCACATTTAGGTTTAATAATTGGGGGATATCTGCCTGGGTGGTTTGTGCGTTTTGGCAACCTCGAGGCAGGTCTGTTGTGAAAAATACATGTCCTGTATAATATAGTGGGTTCAATGCAACGAAGAAGCGAGGTGGTAGTGATCACAGTTCTTTTATGGGTACAGCATAATACAGGGCTACACTAAAAGGACTGAAGACTGGACTAATTATATATACATTCAGGCTCCCACGCAAGCATGCCATTGGATCATTCAAACCAGCAGGGGCCCTGTGATTAGAGCAGGGCAGCGAGGATTTGGATCCTACTGCCCATTGTTCCCAAGTCCCCAAGCTCAGGCCTAAAGGTTCCAATGAGCCAGGCAGGAACACCTTTACAATATAACAACATTAGTTCCTATACACAACATCCTGTTTACATTTTCTATCTCTAGAAAATTGTCCTGATGACCACAAATGTTTTTGGAATCCTGCGGGAGAAAAATGATTGGGGTTGGCTAGAAATGAATGGGGCACAATGCCAAAAATCCTTCCACATGTAGTTTTGCAGTGTTTTAAAAATATATGTTTGGAATAAATAAACTTTTGTCTTTTGTTTAATTGGTAACTGATGGCATCACATGCCTTGAGATCAGAATTCAGGCTTTTCTTTAGTCCAGAATTTCTGTTTAGGCACCATCCTTTCAGTTATATTCCAGGCTTCCTCAAAGAAGCCTAGGGAAATGATCATGAGATCCTCCTATTGTATTTAAAACAATTTACTGAAATAAGGTAGACTGAAAGAGAGTGATTGTCCCAAGGCCACACCTTCTCCTTCTCTTCCGTTTGTATACAGCTGCCCACCAGTAGCATATTGCACAGCTCACCAGACCCGCCAGGGTGACCAGGACCCTTTGAATTTTGTTCCCCAGTCTGGTGGTCCAGCCCAAGGGTTCCATAATGATGGATGGATTGTGAAGATTAATAGGCCCAGATAAATGGAGCATCACTTGTACTATGGACTTTTCCTGCACACTGCTAATAGTGTGGGTTTGCTTTCCTCTGCAAAAGATAAAGATGGGACTATCACTCTGCTGAGCCTCATTTAAAGGGCTGCTCCAATTTCCACACACGTTGTAGCCTGTCTGATATGTTTTCTGTTGCTGAATCCTGTAACAGCTTCTCTAGCTTAACCACCTCCTCCAGGGTAAGGGGAGAGTTTGTGCAAATTCAGTGGAGTGGGGGACAATCAGGAATGCTGGCTCTAGGGGACACATTTTTCCTTTTGATGCTCATAAATAAGTGACAGCCCAAGAATGGATTTTTAGCTTTTTCACACTCTCTGGTTTGCTCTTACACTCAGCTCATCCCTCTTTTTATGTCTTTCTCATTTTTATGTGACAAAAGACACCCTCTGGAAAGTTGCTCATGGACTGAGAAGCATACAGCAGTTCCGTCTGCCTGCTATGCCAAGTTACATCACCCCCCCCCCCCCCCATTATAGCACTCCTTATTACAGAGCAAAAATGTTCTAAATATTTTTTAAAAAATTCAGTCACAGATGTATACACATGCAGCACACATAGATGCACTCCCCACAGAAACCAATATGCATACCTAGGAACACAATTTTTTTCACATCTTTTTAGTAAGACATATATTAAACTATACAAAATCATCCCTTTTTATCCTGCCATTCTTAGGATGGCATATGTAATTGGGTGTCCAATTTGGTGCCCCGAGAAAGCCTAGTTTGCCTAGTGGCAGGACTGGCTCTTTATGTGCTTTCCCTACATATAGTCTGTGTAGTAGCTTAGGTTGAGAAGAAGAAGAGAAGAGATGGTACTTATACTCCATCCTTCACTCAGTCTCAGAACAGGTTACAGTCTCCTTCCCTTCCTCTCCCCACCCTGTGAGGTAGATGGGGCTCAGAGAGTTCTCAGAGAACTGCTCTGGGAGAACTGTCACTGACCCAAAGTCACTCAGCTGGTTGCATGTGGAGGAGTGAGGAATCAAATCCAGTTCTCCAGATTAGAGTCCACTGCTCACAACCACTACACCAAACTGGAGAAGGAGGATCACTCAGTGAGTTTCAGTGAGCAGACCTGGGATTTAAACCTGGGTCTCCCAGGTCTTAGTCCAACACTCTGACCATTATACCACACTGGCAGAGACAATCCTGTTGTGATTTTTTCCTGCAGGGCAGAGAATAGCATGGGTATGCCCACTGTCCATATGCAGTGGTACACAATTCCCTAAGTGCTTCCTGACTATCAAAACAGGCACGTATACAGGCGAAAAAGTGGGATGGCATATCAGAATTCTGCAGGCAACTTTTTCTCAGGCTGATTCTGCACTCACCTTTCTCTGGGGCAGGCTTCCCTTTCTGGGTGGAGCAAACTGGTGATTTTGCACCAGTTGCTCCACGCTGGCATTTTGTGCGGGGCAAACCTGTGATTTGCCCCGCGGCAGTGTAAACCTGAAAAAACAGGTTTACACTGTGGCATGGTAAATTGCGGGTTTGCCCCATGCAAAATGCCGGCATAGAGCAACTGGTGCAAAATCGCCAGTTTCCTCCGCCCAGAAACAGAAGCCTGCCCCAGAAAAAGGTGAGTGTGGAATCAGCCTCACTGTGTGCCTGAACAAAACAGTAATAAGAAATGCATTTTGTTCTTCCCTTTGCCAAAACAGCCACTACAGCACAGTGGGTGTTATGAATGAAACATGCAGGTTGACCACAAGGAAGGGGAGGGAACTTGGAACATCAAAAGTAGCTGAATAAGACCTGGGCAGAGCATAGGCCTCTCCCTTTCTACAGGGCATTTAAAGCCTGGATGTAGTCAGAAGGGTAAGCCAAGGAGCCTTTGACTGGCAGCCTGTGACTTTGTGCTGGCATAACCATCACCAGCTTGGCACATTCTTGGTGTTTCTTTACCTGCTTGAAGTTTGTATTTTTTCTAAATTCTATTTTTATGTTATTTCATTTTGTAAGCTGCTTTGAGTAATGTACAATCTTAAAGAATTCAAAAAAATTCTGGACCATAGTCTCGGCTGCATTTTGGGCCGATGATCGCCCCATGTCTGCCATTTCTTCCTATGTATGGTTTCAGCACTTTTCAATTCTGTTCCACCAAGAAGCAACCTGTGCCGAACCATTTGAGCTCCCTTTAGCTGACCTACTTGACTGGCCTCCTGTGTCACTGGAGGAAATCAAAGAATTGATAGCACAACTGAAACCAGGAAAGGCTTCTGACCCCGATGCCATGCACTCTGAAATCCTGAAATTGGACCCAGACTGGTGGGCCTCTCCTCTCACGTCCCTGTTTACAACCATAGACATAACTGGTATAATCCCCTCAGCATGGCTGAACACAGTAGTGATCCCACTATATAAAAAAGGTGATCACACTAATCCTGCTAATTACAGGCCAATTAGTTTACTAACTATCTTGGGTAAACTTTATACTAAACATCTACTAATTAAGCTCAATCTCTGGATGACACAGGAGAAAATTTTGGGCCCTGAGCAGCTGGGTTTTTGCAAAGGAAAATCCACCTTAGACCATTGCGCTACCTTATCGCAACTCGTTGATAAGTATTCTGTGCGAAATAACCATAAACTATTTGTGGCTTTCCTGGATTTAAAAAGTGCATTTGATTCAGTTGATAGGGACCTTATTTGGACCAAATTAGACCAGCTAAATATGGATAAAAGACTTCTCATGCTCATTATGAAACTGTACTCCTCTAATTCTCGCCAGATAAAATGCTCACTAGCAGGCAATCTGATGCCAAAGATCTCTGCTAACAAGGGTGTCAAACAGGGTTGCATATAAGCTCCCTTTTTATTCAATCTCTTCCTCAGCAACCTTGCTGATCAGTTGTCTGATGCTGACTGTCACAGCCCGAAACTTGGTGCAATACATGTACCCTTGCTACTCTACGCAGATGATACAGTGTTGTTGTCCTGCTCTAAAGTGGGTTTAAGACGTCTGCTGTCCCACTGTGCAGTCTTTTTTACTAATAACAAGCTCCAGCTGAACCATGATAAATCAAAAATCCTAGTCTTCTCAAAAAAGTGGAGATTATAAGTGGGTCATTGATGGTAAAAAGATAGAACAGGTCAAATACTACAAATATTTAGGCATTTATTTTCAATATAATGCAACCTGGTCCACCCATCGCAATTATGCAGCGAAGATAGCTAACACCAGTGCTTCAGCTATAACACGCTTTTTCTATAACAGAGGCAACCAATTTGTGCCAGCCACTATAAGAATTTTTAAAGCCAAAGTGATTACACAATTACTGTATGGCATTCCAATTTGGATTAGGTCCTTTGACTGTGCTATTGAACGTGCCCAATCCAAATTCCTGAGAAAAATTTTGGGCATGCCAAGATGTGTTTCATATGCAGTCATCTGCTTAGAAACTGGCCAGTCCTTAATGGAAACCAGTGCATGGCTTATGACATTCAAATTCTGGTTACGCCTACATTATAGTTTTGAACCTGGGAGCTTTATATACCAAATGCTCTCTGAGTTCAATGAGTCAAATTGGTCAGCATACATAGAGAACAAAATTAAAGTGATGGGCCTGTCTATAGAATCACTGTCCATGCTTACATTTACTGCTGCATTCCAACAGATCAAAAACAGGATGTTAGACATTAAGCGCCAGAAGTTAAATAGTCTGGCTAACAAAATCTGATCCCCTTTGAACTTTGAGATACCTCTAAGCACAGGGAAGATAGCCTCTTATCTATCATCTTTGCAGGTGCTATAACAAAGCAGAGCATTTTCTCTTGCTAGGTGCAATGCTATGCCCTCTGCCATTCGTGATGGTAGATTCAATAAAATAGCCTATTGAGCTAGGTATTGCCCTTGTAAACAAAAATGTGTTGAGTCAATTACTCATGTTCTCCTGCATTGTCATTTGTATACGGATAAACGTTACATGTATTTATACCCTGTTTTAGCCAGTATGATTGACTGCCCTGATGTTCTTAAGGTCCATAGACTCTTGAATGATTTTTCTATCAATGTTACTGAGAGGTCAGCCAAGTTTCTGTACTCTGCTCTAAAGTTGCGCCAAAGGATATCATGGAAATAATTGTACATGAAAGTTGTGTTTTTATCCTGTTTTATACTATATTAATTTTGCACTGCTACTTTTATGCCAATAAAGGCTGACTTGACTTGACTTGACTAATGTATATGTGAGAAAAGTGGGACACAAACATCTGAATAAACAATGAACTTATTTGCAAATATGCTGTGCTAAACAAAATTTATTCAAATAATATAGTTTGGGTTTTCTGGCTCCAGAATTTTCAGTACAGACATCCTAAAAAACCTGTTAGCTGCCTTCTGCCTGTTATACACTGGGAACACCGGAACTGTAGTTATTGATAATAGCCATAAAGCCTCTCTAGGTATCATTTTATGACTTTACTAAACCAAGAATATAAGGTGCAACGTACAAGTATATAATAGCAGAACTATTTTCAGCTGTTTCTTCATTCAAATATATATATTCTTAAAATATTTGGTCAAGATTTGCCTGATCCTTACAAGTTAGCCAGTAATAAACTAAAACACAATTTTTGTATAGGCAGCAGTAGAGAAGTATTTGAAAGGGTGAAGTAGATTGTTAGAAAAGCAAACACGGTCATCATGCATGTATACAGTTCTGGGTGCAAAGAAGAGGGAATAATTTTTCAGGGAGGGCCATCCACCTTTGCCTCCTTTTGCAGTTCTATAGCCATGTGTTATTACTCCCTAGGAACTACTGAGCCTTAATCTGAACACCGATCAACTACTTATCAAATACGAATGCCAAAGTGAAAGCAAGGAAAGCTCCACTTAGCTCTGTTAAAAATTCATTATGTTAAATTATAAGCAAGGTTTCAGACATCACTGGCTGATGTTTCCTCCTGTGTCTACACAGAGCCTGATCCCTCATTCAAAGAGACTAGAGGGAGATTTAATGACACTGGCTGGCTCAAAACAGGATCAGTCCCAGCATGAATTAATTAGTGCTTAATTACTGTCAATTACTCAGCATTATTGGGAATTGCTTGTAAATGGACAGCCTTTGATTGCTAATCCCAATTACTAATGTTATCTAATTGGGAGTGATTATATTTTCTTTGGGGTATGATGCTGAGCTTTGTGCCTCATGTGCAGCAAAAAAACACATTGCTTTCTCTTCTGGCACACTGGTATGATTTGCGGCTGGAAACAGAATCTGCACCCATGCCTTTCTTACTTTATGGGACCAGGATGCACATAAATACTGGGAATTTGGCTAAAATCGCAGCCCCGATTCTAGTGGAACTCCCACATGAAGTTCTTACTCTAGCCAAAACTGAAATGCAGACCCTTCCCCTCCACTCCATAGACTCAGGAGCCAAAGTCTCCATTCAAATGCAGCTGTGTAGGTTAATGTGTAGGATGTAGAGACACTCCCCCCATGTGTAAACTCTTCAGATTAGTTCCCCTGGCTACAACCACACACACTAAACAATGCACTTTCAATATACTTTCAAACTGGATTTTGGCAGTTTACACAGTAAAGTGAATTGAAAGTTTACTTTCACTTTAAACAAAGGCAATATAAAACTATTTTATTAAATGAAAATAAGATGAAAAGCAGCCTTAGAAGGCTGTAATTAGAAACAAGAGCATTATGGGTACTTGATGCTTCATCTTATTTGTCCACAATAAGTCATCCCTATATGTTTCCCTCTTCATCATTTCTTGCTGTCACTTTTCTGTGCTTGATTTCAGCCTTCCATGGTTGTTTTTAATTATTTTTTTAAAGCCAAGGAAGGAGACATGGAATTTTACATCTAGTTTTTTTGTTTGCCAGCTTGCTTATTTGTTTGGCTCAGTTCAAACATTATGCCAAACCCTGACTTGGTGTTATGTGAATATGCTATGAGCTTGTGGGCTTCTTCCCTTGTGTTCTCTGATCCAGTTAGATACATCCACATTAGTGCAGACATCATAATTTACTACTTCATCCAAATCTGCAAATGGATTGTGTTGGCCCCCCCAACACCCCCACCCCTGCAGCAAGCCAGTTTCAAATGATGCTTTCCAATACTGATTTGGTAAGCCAGTGCAAAGTGTAGTTGGCTGGTTTGGATATAATGTTAAGATGAAACATGCATATTACTCCCATCCTGCCGGCACGCCACTGGCTGCCCATTAGTTCCTGGGCTCAATTTAAGATGCTGGTTATGAGATACAAAGCCCTTCATGGCTTTGGACCCTCATATTTGTGAGGCCGCCTCTCCCTCTGCCATGATAGCCTGATTTATCAGAGTGGGGTCTTCTGCATTTGCCAACCTGCAAAATCAACAACTGTCTGCACAGATGCCATCTACATTGTGGCGTTGGGGAATGGCCTGTCTGAGGAGGTCAGAAAGGCTCCCACTCTCCTGGCTTTCCACAAACTATGCAAAACTGAATTATTCAAGAGGGCTTTTCTATGCAGGCAATACAGTTATACTGTACTAAATTATCCACAAAGTTACTTGGAAAAATATTAGAGAGTGTGCCTATGGTGCTGTGCAAGGCCTGCTGAAACTAGAATCCTTCTGTGGAATTTTATGTCATTTAATGTTTCTGGTTGGTTCTACAAGAAGAGGAGAGGAGAGGAGAGGAGACTCTGCCCCTCACTCAGAGTCTCAGATTGGTTACAATCTCCTTCCTTTCCTTTCCCCACAACAGACACTCCATGAGGCAGATGGGGCTGAGAAAGCTCTCAGAGAACTGCTTTTAAGAGAACAGTTCTATGAGAACTGTGACTGAACCAAGGTCACCCAGCAGCTGCATGTGGAGGCGTGGGGAATCGAACCCCATTTTCCCAGAATAGAGTCTGCACACTTAATCACAACACCAGACTGGCTCTCTAATCCTACTGGCTAATCCCTAATCCTATTGCCTCGTTTATTGAATGTTGCATCCATCGATGGTATTGACTCACTCTGTATAATCTGCCTAGAGTTCAAGTGAGAAAGGCAGACTATAAATAAGGCAAATAAATAAATAAGCAAACAATAGTTTGCTCTAAAGATTTAATAAATTATTTAATATGAGCATGATGGGGGGCGGCAGCATACAAATACAAGGCCTCTTCATGGGTGTGTTTGATTAAACTTTCTGGGGGACACTATTACCCAGAGAATGTAATGTTGATCAAATGTGTATCTGTGCTGTCCATTCCCACTTAAGCACCAATCCTTTCTAAATTATATACCAACTGGTAATATAAATGTTGCCCTGACCATGTTAGCCCAGGCAGCCCAATCTTATCCCATCTCAGAAGCTAAGCAGGGTTGGCCCTGGCCAGTATTTGGATGGGAGACCACCAAGGAGCATCAGGGTTATTATGCAGAGGCAAGCCACGTCAAACCACCCCTGAATGTCTCTTGCCTTGACAACCCTACAGAGTCACTGTAAATCAGCTGTGACTTGATGGCAAAAACAAACAAATAAATAAAAATGGCAGCTGATAAACAGAAATGTGGAATTATTGGACAATGGTAAAATAGCAATTCAGCAATAAATTTAGTAGTAGTAAAGACACAGCTGTGTCTTTTGAATTGTATCCCAGACCTGCTTCCAAGACAATAAAGCACAATCTGGCTCACATGACAATAATTCAAAGTATGAACTGATGCTATGCATTATCCTTCCAATGAAGTCCAGTGGGCCAATTCCCTAGATCTCTGAGAGGCTGAAGGGCTTTGCTGTTGCTAGTGATGCTGTAGTTTAACTCTGACCTAACGAAGCATTGACTTCAGAGGAATTAGTTTTTCCTATGTGTCTCGGGAAGATAAAACCAGATTAAAATAATTGTAATTTAAGCACAACCAGGGTAAACTGAATTGGTCTCCTATATGGCTAATGTGCTTCAAGAGAAATGGGATCTTTCTCTATTGTTTACTTCAGAGAATTATGTAAAACTAAATTGTTTTTTGTCTAAATTAAGAATGTTCACATTAGATCAATCCTTAATTCACTATAATCTAATTGAACCAGTCCCATTAAACATGAGCATTTCATTTTTCCTACCCAACTCACAGTTTCAGTTGTATAACTTCTCCCTGCTCTTATGCCAACTGCACTGGTGTAATGGACTAGAAACCTTTTGTGTTTAAGTAACTAGACTGTACATTTCTATTCAGAGTAAACGAGTGAGAGATGTATCAAACAGTGTACCAAAAGCTGGTTACAGTCCAGCCTGCACTAATAACATCCAGGTGGTCTGAGACTGTGATAAAGGAACTAGATGGAGAGTCAGATTGGGCACACTATGAACTTATTGTCCAGAGCTGGCCAGGACCCACAGGGGCAGGAAGGAATGCCTTGAAATGAGAGAGGAATGGCACATTTAGCTCTAGAAATTACATGTGGTTAAATATCAATAGGCTCATATTTCTCACCTAAGAAGTGCTTCTTGCATATATTTCTTTAACCCCCTTCCTTCAAAATCATCACCTTACAACACTTTGCAATATATACCTCCCAAGGGAGAGGTAGCCCTTGCAACAATAGGGGGGAAGCAGCTGAAAGGGCAATTTGAAGCATAGGTTTGAAGGCTCTGCTTGGTAAATACTGAAAGCATTGCTCTTTAACTGGTGGGTCTGAGTCCACAACTGTACCTGGTGCCCCAAACTATGGGGGGCTAGGGTTGGATCCAGGACAAAATTTCCACTTGTACTAGAGCTCTTGCACAAGTTGAAACACAAGGAAAAACCATAGTAACTCGTACAAATTTAAACTTATTATATCCCCACTTGGGTTTCTACTTCTATATTGTACAACTAATATTGGGTTTTCAGGAAGTGAACCTTGCAGCTTTTTCATTCTCAAAATTGCTTCTGGAGATACAAATGGGAGAGGGAGGAGATTGTTGCCCTTCTTGATGCCATTAAGTAAAGCTCTGTAGTTTCTTTGCTCATGAATTAGTAGTGCATTGTGTCAGGATAAGAAACATAATGAAAGGTCAGGAGTATCACAGAACAATCTCTCAAATCTGGTCCAAGTAGAAATGTATGAAGGCTTCATGGGTCAGTAGGAAATGTAGTACAGTACCTCGGATCTATAAGTCACTGGGTGTATCAGCAAACAAGGACAGAAGTGGGAGATGTTGCACAAGACCTTGTGCAATCCCTTCTCTATGTGCAACTACCCTAAGTAGATATCTTTTTCTGTTTGTATATCATTGGATCCAACCCACTGCCAGCAATTCTGGCACCATTCTATTTTCTTTTTTTCCCTAGAAGGTTTTTAAGATAAGAAGAAAGAGAGGAAGCTAAGAAGAATGTAGGGGGAAAGAAGAGAGGCTGAGAAAGGCAACTATGGAGGCCCAGATAGCAGCCACTGCCAAGTCCGCATTTTTTCATCTTAGGCGGGCAAGGCAGTTGGCCCCTTTCCTGGAGGGCGACGACCTGGCAACAGTGATCCATGCAACAGTCACCTCGAGGCTGGATTACTGCAATGCCCTCTATATGGGGCTGCCCTTGTGCCGAACCCGGAAGTTGCAGCTAGTGCAGAATGCCGCTGCCCGGCTGTTGTTAGGGCTCCCTAGACGGGAGCACATCCAGCCGGGACTTCGGGGACTGCACTGGCTGCCGATAACATACCGAGTTCGGTACAAGGTGCTGGTTATGACCTTTAAAGCCCTTTATGGTCTGGGACCTGCCTACCTTAGGGACCGTCTCTCCCCACATGTCCCCCAGAGAGTGCTGAGGTCGGGGTCTCAGAACCTCCTTACAATCCCTGGGCCAAAGGAGGCCCATCTGAAAGCGACCAGGGACAGGGCCTTCTCGATTGCAGCTCCCTGTTGGTGGAATCAGCTCCCGGAGGAGGTGAGGGCCCTGCGGAACCTTGAACAGTTCCGCAGGGCCTGTAAAACAACCCTCTTCCGGTTTAACTGTGAGCAGAATGCCTGAATATTAAATCTTAAACATCAGATTACTGAATATTGGAAATTTGAAGGACTGATTTAAGGAATAGTGGCATAGTGTATATCGATGTGAGTTTTATGTATTTTTAGGTTTTTATGTATTTTATTGTATAATTTTAATCCTATTTAAATCGACCTCTGTTAGCTTTTATTGTTGTAAGCCGCCCTGAGCCCACCTCGGTGGGGTAGGGCGGGATATAAATCGAATAAAGTAAAGTAAAGTAAAGTAAAGCAATATACAGTAAAAACTGAAATGTGAATTCTGTGCTACCAGGTGGGGTTAAAGTTGAGTTTCAGATCTGAAGCAGTAGAAGATCATTGGCCATAATTAGGCTATAATACTGATGGAGACTGATACCCTGAATGATTTAGAACACTGCATACATATGTGCTTTACTAAAGTACAAGCTGAAAAAAATTGTGTCCCCCCCCCCCCCCCCCAGATTCCTGTCCCAGTCAGGAAGTTCAGCTTTATTATCCACCAAACTTCATGGGCCTCAGTGAAAACTTTAATATCACTGTGAAATGCAAAGCCTGTCAGTTTCTTGTCTACTTTATCCCTAACAGCCTGTAATTGAGGAACTGTTAATAATTAATGTGGAGCAATCACTAACAATTAACCAGAGTGGTGTGGGGTCATTAATTTTCTGACAAAGAAAGTCTGATCATTCCAAACATTCACTGCCACTACTCGGTGCTATTTGTCAAGGAGATGGCATGGTGTGATTGCCTGTTTGGTCTTCTAATGATTGAGGAGGACAGACACCTCCCCTTCCCATCTGCATCTGTGGAAACTCACAAAATTTTGCACAAAATTTTGCAGATCTGCACTTTTCCAATTATGCTCAATTATGGCCCTGTTTTGACTACAGCAGGTTGGTAGTTATTTGTATTTGTTATATTTTATTTTACTTATTGGCCTGTATTCTACTGTTGTGTTCTTAATACATGGTATTAGAATAAGGAAGCAGAATGGTTCAGACAAGAGCACAGTTAAGTCCAGTTCCTTCTTTCTTTGGAGCTACAGAGAATACCACTTCCTTTCTCCATGTTTCTGCCCACACAAAGTCCTGCAGTGGACTACAGCAGTCTAAAACACAGGCCTGGATTCAAGGAATGGAGGTATCACAACAGCACACCTATCACTCCATGGAGCAATGTCTGAAGCCTTGCTGCAGCCTAAGGAGCCTTCCTCCAATAGATTATTCTCTTAAACTGGAGGAAGGCTCTGCAGGCTGCAGGAACTTCCTCCACCTTAGATAAATGTAATTGGTTTTCTATTTTTATGGGTTTTTTTCATCAAATCAGGCTAACTTCTGGTGACCCCTAGTGGGGCTTGAAGGCAAAGGGGGATTCAGAGGTAGCTTGCCATTGTCTGCCTCTTTATCATGACCCTGGTATTCCTTGGAGACCGCCCTTCCAAATATTAGCCAGGGCCAGCCCTGCTTAACTTCCAAGATATGACAATATTGGGCTTGCCTGGGCTACCTAGGTCAGGGTGTCATTGTTTTTTCAAACTGAAGATGTGTTACTTAATTACAGTGCAAAATTATATTTTTGTAGGTTGCCTTGTGTACTTCACACATTAGAAAGGAGGGATATAAATATTCTAATAAACAAGTAAACAAATAGGTAACTCCTACTCTTTTCACACATATACATCATTCATAACCTCTCACTTCACTCATATTCATATACTATTCACAAAACAACAGGATCCACACATCTAATTCACAAAAGCAGCCTATTATTGCTGATCATTGTTGTGACACTACTTCTGCCCCAGGACCAAATTAAACATGATGGGGCAGTTCCACATGTTTAAATGCAGATCTGCTATAGTCAGAGAGCAAATGTGCATTTCAGTTTCAGAATGGGCATACAAGTAAGGAGTGTAGAATCCTCTGCTTCATGCAGTTTACAACCCTGCAATCCTTTTCCCCAGAGGAACTCTAATGCCACAATTTAACCTAGATGAGAGAGACTTAGGGGAGGACATTAGCAGGTAAAGAGCTGCCCTCATTTGTCTGCCCCTTTCATTTTTAAAGTTGGAAGAAGAAGAAAATATTGGATTTATATCCCACCCTCCACTCCGAATCTCAGAGTGGTTCACAATCTTCTTTATCTTCCTCCCCCACAACAGGCACCCTGTGAGGAAGGTGGGGCTGAGAGAGCTCTCCCAGAAGCTGCCCTTTCAAGGACAGCTCTGCGATAGCTATGGCTGACCTAAGGCCATTCCAGCAGCTGCAAGTGGAGGTGTGGGGAATTAAACCCAGTTCTCCCAGATAAGGGTCCACACACTGGACCCCTACCCCTTTCTGTATAAGCCATCTTTAATAAGTTACAGTGATCACACATACAGTGATCTACACACACATATGTAAGAAAGCAAGAGTGTTCACTTTATAACTAAAACCAGGGTCTGGATAAATGTGGGGTTTAAATCACATGTTTAGCTGTACATGTCTTGAATTTAACATGAGAATTACTGAACTCACGTATAAAGAAGAATCAAGTGTATACTGTACATGGACTGTATGTGTATTGTAATTTATCCAGAGCATACACAGGTTTAAACAAATAGAACAGTTGCAGTTATGGAACCAGTTGAGCCAGTTCTTCTTAACTATATTGTGTCTATTCCAAAACAGTACCAGATAATTTCATTGTACTTGTTAATGGCAGTGCGTCTGGTATTTGCTAAATCTTGGAAATCAAAGAACAGATCATCAATATATGAATGGTTAGTAAAAGTTAAAGAAATGTTTATATTGATGAGATTAACTTTTTTGTAAAGGTCACAAGATACTGATAATGTTACAAGAAACTGGAATAATGTCATTTACAAAACTGGCAATGCTTTACAGTAAATAATTATGTAATATTATGTCTACTATAAGAGCCCTGTGGCGCAGAGTGGTAAGCTGCAGTACTGCAGTCCAAGCTCTGCTCACAACCTGAGTTTGATCCCGGCAGAAGCTGGGTTCAGGTAGTTGCTCAAGGTTGATTCAGCCTTCTATCCTTCTGAGGTCAGTAAAATGAGTACCCAGCTTGCTGGGGGTTAAGTGTAGATGATTGGGGAAGGTAATGGCAAGCCACCCTGTAAAAAGTCTGCAGTGAAAACACTGTGATGTGACGTCACCCCAGAGTCAGAAACGACTGGTGTTTGAACAGGGGACTACTTTTACCTTTTTTATGTCTACTATGTATAGTGAAAGATGATGAATTAATGTTAAGTTTGTAATGCTGAAGTTTGTAAATAATAAGTAAATAAAAAACTGTTGCAGTTATATCTAGTGTGAACCTCACTTTGCTGCTCTGCATAGCTTGCACAATCAAACTAAAAACCATGTCTATTCCAGCATTATAGCCAGAGGACCCAATCACCCATTTTCCTCAGGTTTTCCTTCCATCAGTAATGAAGCATCTCCCCAAAGGGAGGCTGCCTCTTAGAAGCTGTTTTGAGGCAGTCTATGAATATGAAGTCCTTTAGACTAGCCTTGTGATTGCTTAGGATATCTGTGTTGTGATAGAAGAGAAGTCTTCAAAAGAGAGTTGCCATCTTTATCAAAGCTCTTCAGCAAGATCCATGGGAAGCTGTCTAGTCCACAAATAACTGTTGTTTATGTCTTTCAGTCAGAACAACACATAAAATGAAACAGACCACAGTGAAAGGTAAGCCTGGAAGATATTTATTTATGGCTCCCAGGCAGCAGCTTTTCAAGGCATTTTTCTGAAGTGTGTTCTTAAGAGGGGGAAAAAGGTTAAAAAGAAGAATGTTCAGTGCTTCAAGAAGAGGAAGTGTGTTGTTTAGTCCTTAAAGATATTCCAAAAGAGAGATTTGTGTGGCTGCCTAAAGGTCTCCCAAAGTGATTTTATCTTTAAACAAATATATATGTAGAGCATAGGGAACCCACATGTTCACCCCCAAACAAAGCCTAGAAATAGGGAGAAAAGAGAGCACCTATTCTGTCTAATGCCTATTTGATATTCTGGTGAACTGCTTCAATCTTTTGGCTGGCAACTGTGGCATGAACATATATGAATGAAATAAATAATATAGCCTAGACCAATTTTCAGTCCTTGGCATTTCCTCAAGTCACATAACTGAGAAAAACCTCTTCCCAGGAGCAGAGTTGCTACCAATCAGTGTTCATGAAGCAAGGTTTAATGTATTACTGGTCTGAGTGATTAGGGTACTTCCAGACAAAAGCAAAAAATGTAATTTTGGTGGTTTACATTATACATCTGGTAGCCCTGTTGTGCATTCTCAATCACTAGAAGCATCGTTTGTGGTGTTCTCTTGTCGGTTCTTTGTCCTATGTAATGCTTGTTGGTATCATGCTATGGTTGATGGAATAATTGAAGGATATATACAAGAATTTGCATTGACTACCAGCTGCGGCCCCTCTGGCCCCTGCTGTCAGGTGTTGTGCCCTGGTTGAAGACTGCTGCTGTCAACAGCTTCCCACTGGTTCAAACACTGAGGGCAGCAGCAGTCCATTAGGAAAACTGGAGTCAGAGAGGTCTGTTCTCCTTAGACATTGTGCAACAAATGGCAAGATCCATCATCAGCTGTTGCTGCAGTGAGTGAACTGACAAGCCCTGCAGACAAGCAGTCCAAGGGCTGTGGCTGCTGAGCAGCTGCAGCACCAGCCAATGTCTCTTGCATTCTCCAGCCATTCAGTACATGCAAGCAAAGTCCAGGAAAGGCAGCATCTGAGGGAAAGCCAGAAAAAATGAACCCTTCGGACTCATACAAGAGCTCACCTAAATTCCTCCACTGCTCCTCCCAGCACACAGCTAAGTGGAGAAACTTTACCCATCTCCCATTTCCTCAGTTGCTTGCTATCATTGCTGTCATTGCTCTCTCTCTCTCTCGTTTGCAGTAAATTTCTTCAAAGGGGCATTTCCTCTTCTAATTGGCATGTATGCACACCAGAGCTAGTATGTGTACTAGGCTTCTCCCCATCAGTTTCATGGTGAATGATGGTGGAGGACAAGTAATACAGACAGGTGGAGTCATCAGAACTGCCACCACCACTCCCCTGCCCCAGGTGTGGTAAGCTCACCCCTGACAGGATTATATAGCAATCGTGTTGGAAAAGAGATAAATCATATTAGATCAGTTCTTGATAGGGAACAGCAGAAGGACCACTGGAAAGCAGTACCTTGTGAGGGACACTGTTTGGATCGTGAGGAATGAACAGATTAACAAATAGTATCCATAGAAGAAGAAGAGATTAATGCGGCAGATTCACATTTACTATCAGGAAAGGAAGAACTGCTTCTCTGCAGCTTCTTCCCACATTGGGTGGGACAAGACGAGCTGGTCGCCATTGTGGTCTCTTGGCTTAAAAAAGGCTGATCCTGTTAGAGACGCATTACGGCAATCAGATGGTGCCGCACAGGCTGCACACACGCAGGGCAGAGCGTTCACTCCTGCATGTGCATGGTGTACTCAGGTCGATCATGTGGCTGGAAACATGCCACAGAGCTGCGAGGACTTTGCCACGGGAGGGTTTTTACTTTGTTCCTGGGCTATGGGGAACAGATGTGGATGTGTGACTGCACATTAAATCCAGGGTTTGGGGGTGGGTAGGCTATGGCGGGCCAAAAAGCCCATCTGATTGCACCCTCTGTTTCAGTAAAGCATAGATGAAGGAACCAGGTGGGCATGGTGAACAATGCTTCCTTCTCACACAAAAGCTGAGTGCTCTGAGAAGAAGTCCCAGGGTGGCAGCTCCCACATGGCTGCCGGTAAGTGAAAATTAGCTTGAGTTCATTCATGTGCTCGCTCTCTCTCTCTCTCTCATACACACACCCAGGCCTTGGATTCAGCAGGAGCTCACAGGAGCACAGCTTCTGAACCCTTCTGAGAGTTCCACCTCCTCCTTTCCATCTTGTCCATTGCACAGCAGGTGCAGCTGCATAATAATCCCTGGATGACCTCCACCACCTATTTTTCTACAAAACAACCCCTGCACACACCACTCACATATTCATTCAGTGTCCATTTGCAACGGTAATTTCAAAATCAAGCTAGATGTGATCCAGAGAATAATTACGTTTCATTGTCTCCATGTTGCAGCCTGGATAAAAAGAAACTGACTTGTTGTGAAAATCCACCACATCCTCACTTCTGAGGAAGATTTAAAGATGAAACTATATATTCTTCCAATGTGATCCATAGGAGAGCCTAAGAATGCCCCTTTGTCTCTGCTAGGTGCTGTGTGCTTTCAGCTCTGCTGCTGCCCTGCCATTGCATTAATGCATGCGTGGAAGGGAAAAGATCAGACCCCGCATAGCACAGCAGAGAGCTCCTTATCCATCCTGCAGGCAGCCCTGTGGCAACTGCGCTTTGTCTGTTTCCAGATAAGCAGGGACCTGATTTTAAAGGACAGACTTGAAACAAGCTGTTGCTGTTTATGCAAATGATGGCTATTTAGGAAAAAAAACAACATGCAAACCTTCTCTGATTCAGAGAGCTTTTCCCTCTGTTGCCCAGCCACGACTTCCCGCTTCAGGTGTCTCCTGCTGTGTTAGCTCAGCTAGTAAATACCTGTTTGAACAAGCAATGCAGCCTGTTGGGTGAGAGAAGATGCAAGTAACAAAAGGAATGTCATTCGCCCCATGACGGATTTTTTTTTAAAAGAACTGTCTTGGACACAGGCAGAATCAATGTGTAAGGCAGGATGTTTATCTATAACTGAAAAGCAGCATGTTGCAAAGAAAAGGCACTATAATAATTTCTATTATTCTCCCAATAAACACACACACACACAGAGCAAGAAATTAAACCTGTTTTGCTGATTTACAAGAGTCTCAAATAAATGGAGGGAAATTAAATCCTGAGCACCCTGCACTTACAGAGGCATAATTAGTGCTGCCAAACTTGTGCCTTTTACCTGGGCTAATCGTAAATGATTCAATCATGCTTAACTTGGTTTGTGGCTAAATTGATCCTTGCAGCTTTCACTTAAATGTAGTCTGTCACCGGGTGCCACATTTATCTCGCTGTCCTCCTGGCTCTGTTCCTTGAGAGTCATTTTTTTTCTTTTGCTTCCCCCCCTCCCTTTCTGGAGCAGAGAGCTGTACCTAAAGCTGTCTGAGAATAAGGACTAAATTTACAATTGCAACTTCAGTGGGGAAGGCGGAGGAACCCTGCCCCATTTATCTGTATCTAAGGTTATAATCTATCTATCTAACCCTCTCTCTCCTCCAAATACACAAAGGGAGGGAGGGAGAGAAGCAGATGAGAGCCGCAGCTTGGATGCCCCTGCCTATGTTATTGTATCCATTTTCCAATGGCAACGATGTGTGAAATGAAAATTGGACAGAGCTGGCTGCTCACAGACCTGGAATTTCATATAGACTAGTTGAGGGAAGGAGGGAGATGAGACACAGAGAAGATGTTACAGATGGGAGGGAAAGGGAGAGTCTGTTGAACGGCTGCATGCACACATGGTCTGGGCAAATCCCGCTCCAGTTTAATAGACCCTTCTAGCAGTGCTGGGAGCACGATGCTCATTTACATTTCATTACTCAGAAAGTGCTGCTACTTTGTGGTGGTTGAGATAATTTACAGAAGCAAAAAGGCTGAAGACACACTTGAAGGCGCTCAGGAGTTTGCCTCCATGCCTTTTGAAAAACAGGACCTGGTGTTATGCATTGCCTTCTGCAAATATATATCTATCACACTATCCTGCCTGCAACACTACAGATATTTTACCAAGTCGGTATAGGATAGGTATAGGATAGAATTACAACTGATTTCTAGACTGCAGAGATCAGATCCCCAAAGGAAAATAGCTGCTTTGAAGGGTGGACTCTATGGCATTATACTCTGCTAAGGACCCTTCCCTCCACCACATCCTGCCTTTCCAAAGCTCCGTCCCCCAATCTCCAGGAATTTCCTAGCCTGGAGTTGGTAACCATAATACAGGATGATCAGCCCCCACCCCCGCCAAAGACAGTGAACTCTTTCTCATGCATGACTGGCCAGCAGATGTTTTTACACATTCTTACATGGGCTCTTCACCACAAGGTATGAGGGGTATATGTAGGAATAGGGAAAAGAGTGCATTTGTGACAATGGTTCTGTAGACATTTGTTGCCCTTCCCCCAGTTTCAACCAAATCTGAGGAGCAAAGAAAACACAGAAAGGAAAGCCCAGTCCACAAGGAACCCCTCTTTTGCCAGTTCCTAATACTATTCACAAATATTCTTTCAGAGCACTTCTAGCCCCTTGTAATCCTTAGTATTAGAAATTCTCCTAAGCAACTCTGTAGCTTTTTGGATTTCTTTAAAACTGAGTGGGGTTTTTTGGGGTGGGGGTGGGGGTGAAGATCTCTGAAGCACAGCATGATAGTAAAACAGTAGTGTGTGTCCAGAATTCAGAAACCCAGAGCTGTGCCATCGACTCTTTTTTTCAGAAAGCAGAGCAAAAACCAGATGAATTGAACCTTTGCCATTTCTGAGAGACAATAAATTCATGATTATTTTCTTTGACATACTGATTTAAGGGCCCATTCTCTGTACAAAAGAGGCATCGTTGTTACTCATTTATTGATGGGATCCAGATGTCTTCTCTCCAGATGGCATTTCTGTTGCCAGAATACTGCATTTTCCTAGCATTCAAACCACAACATAGTATTACTGGAAACATGTGTCCCACTCCTCCAAAGTTAGTGTTATTAATGTCAATGCAAATGTTAGGCTGGATCCCATCAATCAGTTCTGCATGCACAAGGGGGAGGCATGATTTTTACTAATTCCTGTCTCCTACAGCAGATCTCCAACTCCCCCCCCCCTGCTGTTCCTGGTGGTCCCCAACCTTCAGAAGCAACACTGGGGAGGGGGTTGGGAATGCAGCAGGAAGGGGAAACAGAAAAAAAATATAGTTTGATTGTGGAAATCATTCTATCAGCAGAGGTTTTTGGCAGGATCCAAGCAACTGTTGTGAACGTTTTTCATGTGAGAATCACAGACACTTAGCTGATGATGTGTATGACAGAACTCATATGTGACATTTTATTTATTTATAAATTAGACTTTCAGATCACCCTCCTCTGTATGCACAAGGCTCAGGGCGGTGAACGACAATATAAGAACACATCAATGAATCAGTACAATGGTTAAAAGCAAAACAAAATAATTTCAGATAGTGTTAAAGAATAATAAGGTTATACTATTACCCCATGGAGGTACATCTTTTGTACAGACATCTAACTTACAGACATCTAACTTATTCACATCTGAATTATTTTTAATTAGGATTCTGTATTTTAAATGAATTTAAATGTCATTTGATAATTGACTGTTGTTGTAGAGTGTTTTATCTTGTTGTAAGCCACCTTGAGACCTGCATGTCTAGAAGCCTAAAACATAAATAAAATAAAGTAAATAAATCACTGTCCTCAACCATATGCCTAGCAGAACATTTCTGCCTTACAGGCCCTGCAGAATTGATTAGGCCCTGTAGGGCACGCATGTCATTCAGCAGAGAGTTCCACCATGTTGGAGCTGAGAACCTTTGAGACTTCTTTTTTGCTTTTGTTCTTTTGTTCTTTTTTGGATTTATACTTGAATACTCACCAGTTTGGCTCATGACCTGTTTTCCACTGCTGGTATCTGCAACCAGTTCATGCCATTTGGCAGCAGTAAGCTAGTTGCAGCATGGGATCTCAAGTTAACTCTCAGCTGATCCCCCATCAGATAAGTGTCAGCTTCTGACCTCCTGATGTGGAAACTATGCTGAGTCCCTGAATTTCTGCAAACCAGAAAAGCAAGAACAGGGGAACCAGAAGTCGGCTCAAAGATGACTACAAGGATCAGCTGTGTGTTGGCTTCTGCTCTCTCAGCCCTGGAAACTTTGATGACCATAAGCCTGATGCTGGGACATATTTTTTTTTTTTGGGGGGGGGGAGGATAAGACACTGACTCCTAGCTGATCAGGGGATCAACTAAGAGGCTTCTGATCTCAGCCTTGCCAAGACACAGTAATTTTTTTGTGGAGATGGGGGATCAAAAGCCTGCTCTTACAAGTCAGCTTCTGATTCACCCTCCCCAAAAATCCTTGGCTGTGTTCCAGCAATTCTGGTAAGTAGCAACAATTCCAGGATTAGGTGATCAGAAGCCAACTCTCAACTAACTGGGAACACAGCTAGTAGTCAGCTTCTGTTCCCTGCCATGTAAAACCACTGTCTCCTATCAAGGCTGGGACCCAGCAAAATTGCCAGGGAGGAAATTAGAAACCAACTCACAGTGGATCCTTGTTCAACTTAAGTTGGCTTCTGAACAGTCTCGTTCTTCAGTTGTTCCCATTATTTGGGCTGAGCTGAATAAATCTGTGTTCTCTACACAGGTTCTCTGCAAAATCTATGGAATCCCTAATAAGATAATTGTCCCCTCTATAACATGTGAGCCTGACATTACATTATAGAATATTATTGAGCTATCTATAGACATGGTTGGGAATATGAATTGGTTGGCTGTCTGATTATGTACTGAAACGGTATGCAGTTTGATTTACATTCTTGTCAGTTTTCATGTACAATGTGTTTAGATGTTAGAAATCCAAAACTAAACAGGTATCAGTGAATGCTTGAACAAGAGATTACTTTGGACTCTCATGTAAGCTATTCTCAACTTCCCAAAGCAAGTATAATCATTGTTATGCAAGTCCATGTCTATGGTCACCAACTCTAACGTGAAAGTTCATTACTGTTCCCTGTGGAATATAACTTAGTGCCCATTGTGATTCCTTTATCTTTCACCTACCAGGGCCTTCTTCGGACATCATATAGGTCAATCTTATCAGGTACCCTCCAGGGGGTAGCTGCAATGAGAGAAACGAAAGAAGGCAGCTGTTATTTGCTTGCTAGGGCAGCAGATATTGGCACAAGGAGAGACAATCAGCGAGGACAAAGGCATCAAAGACTTCATAGGAAGGTTCACCGGCCACAAGTAATGTTGGGGACATGTGGAAGGACTGTGGCTCAGTCACAGAGTATCTACTTTGCATGCAGAAGGTTCCAGGTTCAAACCACAGCATCTCCAGTTAAAAGGATCATGTAGTAGATATTGTGAAAGCTATCCACCTGAGACCCCGGAGAACCACTTTCAGTCGAAGTAGACAAAACTGACCTTGATAGATTAACGGACTGGTTCTGCATAAGGCAGCTTCATGTGCTCAGATGTAGGAATTTTGCTTACAAAGAAAATGTTATCAGATAATAAGAAACAAGGTCATAGAGCAGGGTGGACAAATTGGGAGCGATGTTCTTTAGAGGAAAGCAGGTGTTGCTGTTTCCAACCACATGCGGCAGACTGCTTTAGGAGCATCTATATTTCTGGCCAGCTTACTGGCTCTATGCTTTCAGTGACTTTCATTATAAAGAGTTAAATGGGCCGGCAGTTGTATAGAACACTGATATACATTTAAATCTGCACATTTATTTTTGCTTTGTTTCTAGATTTTGAAAATTGTAATTTTTTTTCTTTAGAAATTCGTGTCCATTAAAAATCAGGGTATAAATTATCAACTATCAAATACATTCCTTAGTTCCTTCTTACAAAGCCATACTAGTTTGTCTTGCATTGTTAACATTGCTTAGTTATTATTAAGGTGTACAACAAATAATCTTAAAATAAGTTAAAACTCTGCCAAATTTTGGAAAGGCTTTCACAACTTAATCTTGAATGTACTCTCCCGGCAAGGAGTTCATAGATACATATTTCCATTAATTTTTTTATATTTGTACTTTCTCTTTATTCCCAGCAGCTTAGATTAACATTCTGAGGTTACAATGACCTGTCCACAGTCAGTATGATATAATGGATATAATTTTTGCCATGAGTTGTCAAAGTTCTTGATTATACTCTTCTAAACTAGCTCCCCATGCTGCTATTAATGTTTTAAAGAAGAAAAACTTGTATTTTCTCCTTTAAAATGTTAATACCAGAGTGGGGGAACTAGTTTTGAAGGGGAAAAAAACCAAGTTGAGGTTTAAGGGTTAAACCCCCTCTCCCATCCCTTCATGCTCCTAAAGCATGGATGACTTTAGAGAGGGAAGGAAACCTGTGATCTTTGTCTCATCTGCTTGAACCCTCAGCCATGAGCTCAGTAGGAAGCCTTAGAGAAGCCCCTCTGGGCAAATTGGATGTTCCATCCAGAGGCATGTAACATTACTCTGATGTCTGTTTAGGAAAACCTTTTTCAGTGGCGTGATCAGGATCAGAGAAACAGTCGGTGTGCTCATCTCTTCCCTCCCTTGAAAGCGCATTCCCAGCAGCTTTCTCAGGTCTTGAAAGTCTTTTGGGAGAGATTTGAAGCAGCAAAGTAGCAGGTCGAATTAACCATAATACCCACCCAAAGTAAATTTTCCTGTTAAAGAGGGCCACAAGAATAATGTAATATGCATCTGTATGCCACATCTAGCTTGGTCTGCTGTCTCAGTCACTGTTCCCCCACCTGTAAAATGGGCCTATTGATGACCTACCTTGCAACATTGTTGTGAAGACAAATGAGATAAGGATTGTAAGAAATGAAGCACATTAAAAATGTTAGGAAGATGGTTGAGAAGTGAGGAGCAGCTGGGAAAGTAAGACAACTGAGGGCAGCCATGGCACTGAGAAGGAGCCAGAAGAAGGTGCAGGCAAGTGGAGAGACAGAGAAAAGAAGAAGAAGAAGAGAGCAATGAGCCAAGTATAGAAAGAAAAGTATGGATGTTCCACAGACTCCTGCTGAAATGCACAGTACACAGCACAAAATATTTTCTCCTCATTTCATTTTTAGATCATCGTGCTAGTTTCTAGAATCACCAATATGGTCTATTGGTTTGTATAGGAAGAAGGAGGACCAATTATCTGCTTTCTTCACCAGTCATGATCATGTCAAAACTTTGCATCTAGCCCATGCTGTGAAATCCTAGATAGAAAGGAAAGCAAAGAGATCACTATTCTCTGTCATAAGCACCTCCTGGGCCAGTACTGTTAATGAAACAAATCATGACAGGACCAATCTTCAAGGGCAATGGCCCAAGGCAATTACTATTGGAAAAACAGTCCACTCCATTAACTTTACTGTGCATTACAAGGGGCTATGGTACTACCTCTAGCCACTCCACGCATGTCTTCCTCCCTAAATATTGACTTGTGATTACAGTGCTGCTGCTGAAACCCCATAATTATATGTTACCCCCTCCCCCTTCCATTTTAAGAATGTCACACACCTGGGTAGAAGCGAGTCACACCCGTGGCACTGCCAAAGACCTGCCACAGCAGAGATGGGTCTTCTTTTCGGTTTTCTACAAATACATCCTCCAGGGCTTCTGTCCAGTTCAGCTCATTGAGGATTACAGTAGCTGTAAGAGACAAAAAAGCAACTAAATTAACTTGACTGGGACTAGGAAGGCAAAAGATGGATTTCATTCTCAGGCAATTAAAAATAACTCAGGAAGTTGTCATCAAAATTCATGGCCATAGTGAGGCTGAGCTTTTTCAACTGACCCATTGAAGGAGCTGATACCACCTGAAGAACCATTATTGCCCATGTTGAGCATCCCTTGCTGGGTTAATAGCCACAGGCTCCTGCATTTTCTATCCCATGATGTGTTCCTATTCTCTTACTTATTCTTGCCTTTTGGAACCTTTCCTGATCTCTGTGTAGCCAAACAATCAAATACCATGGAGGGCATTTTCTCATATGAAATATGCCCACATCCAGGCTCTGCAATGAACATCGTACTGTGGGAAAAGTACATGCTTAATAACCCCTGGCATCTCCAGCTAGAGGATCTCAGGTTGTGGCACTGGGAGAGATTTTCTGCAAGGACCTTGTAAAACTGCTGCCAATTTGAATAGATAATACTGGACAAGTTGGATCCAGTGGTAGAACAGAGAGTGGTAGAACATCTACTTGGCAAGCAGAAAGTATCAGGTTCAACACTGGCATGTCCAGCTAAAAGGATCATGATAAATGTTATGAAAGACCTCTGCCTGAGACTATGGCAAGCTGCTGCTATCATCTGGTTCATCAGATAAAATATATAGCATGGCAATCACCAGGGCTTTCTTTGTACAAAAAGCCCAGCAGGAACTCATTTCATATTAGGCCACACCCCTGACACCACTATTGTTTCACACAGGGCTTTTTTGTAGAAAAAGCCCAGTAGGAACTCATTTGCATATTATGCCATACCCCCTGATGCCTGTGTTCCTGTGCGTTCCTGCTCAAAAGCCCCCCTGGCGATCACAAAAACACACCCTAAATACCACCAATACCACCAACCATTGACTTTTCTCTAGATTTCTCTTATTTACATTTTCCCTCTCTGAAGTGGTGCACAATAATATCAAATTAAAACCCATAAAAATGATGCAAACCTCCCCCCCACAACAGAAGAGAATCAGGATAAAAATATACAGAATCAGAAAAATAAATAAAACAGAAGTCATCAGTCAGATTTCTAGATACTCTGAATGACTGTGCAATGGACACAGACTCACAGCTTTCACTGCTGCCAGCATGTTGGTGCTGGCATCTGTGACCATGTAGCCATGGATGATGTTGCTTTTACCCACCCACTCCCTCAGGCTATTCTATATCACTGCAGTGATATTTTGCACCGTATGATCTTCATCCATGGAGCAGCACCACTTTGCAACTCAGTGGCAGGACTTGCCCCTCCTGGGCCCTTCCCTGAAAGCCCAGACAGAAAGGTCCTCTGGTTAGCACCAGTGGCCAGAGAGGGAGAGGTAGCCATGCTGAGGCTGCTCCAGAGGTCTACCATGAAGTGCACAGTTTTGCCTGAGAGCTCACCCTTGACCATTGCCACTGTGCAGCAGTGCATGGTGGGCAGCACTTGTCAGCTTATAGTCCTCCACAAGGGGGTGGAGCACCAGGGAACCAGATGTTGCAGCAGCCAGTGAAAGTTATCCTCCACAAGGGAGAAGGGTTGGCCATTCACAGCAATCATCTTGTTGATGAGGTGACTGCTTCCTGGGGCCCCATGTAGCCATTCTGGATAGCACTGTTGGCATTCCAGTGGGAACAACCTTTTGGTGGGTGGCCTGTCTTGATGTCCCAACCATGGCACCTTTAGTGCACGGAGCCTTTCTTGGAGGATTCTCCTGCTCCTCCTCCATTTCTCCCTGCTGAGAGGAAGTGAGCCTCTTCTCTCTCCACTGGCTACTACTCTTTTCCCAGTGACAACATACTGGGGTGCATCCTTTTCAGGTGCCTCTGAAGGATTGAGGAGGACAAGAGTTGGGGGGTTGTGAACCTCTGGACATTGGTGTGGCACACCTGGCACTGTGATGCACAGGGGTCACTGGGAAAGGTACGGAGGAGGTCTCAATCAAAATGTGGGCCCTCAGCTGAGAAACTCACTAGCTAAGTACCTCTGCTTGGCATGAACAGAGAGATGGGGTGGCTAAGATCTCTGAGTCTAGCTAACACCAAAACCCCAACAGGGGAGAAGAAATTCCAATCACAAGGGAATGTGCTCTGCTACTCTGCTTTTAACAAGTTCCTTGCCTCTCTGTGTAATTGTGAACAGCTGAGAGAAGAGAGGCTGCAAAGGTAAGCTGAGTGTACATATAGCATTTTGATCCCATAGAACAGAATGGGAACTGTGTTATTGACAGCAAGCAGTGCCTGTTAAGCTTTGGAGGGCTCCTATTGGTGTTTCAAAGGCTGGAGAATTTTCCCCATTGCCTTGGAGTTTTGTAAACAGTTTAATCGAATGAAGACAGTCTGGAAATGTAATCATTCACAAACCGCCACAAACTGCACCAAAGTCCTTGAAATGTTCCTGCAGGGCACCCTTCCACAAACATTGATTTGCGAACCACAAACCAGCAAAAATTCATGATGAACTTTAGTTTGTGAGCTGATTTGTGCCGACCCCAATCCATTCTCCCCAGCTTTTGTTTTCTCTTTTAAAAATGTCAGCTGGTTCAGGAACACTTCTATGGAAATAAATAATGCATTACGGTCATCCAGTATCAGGGCTTTTTTTGAGCAGGAACGCAGTTCCAGCTGGCTTGGCATCAGGGATATGTGGCCTAATATGCAAATAACTTCCTGCTGGGCTTTTCTTAAAAAAAAAAAAAAAAAAAAAAAAGCCCTGTCAAGTTTCAATACTGCAAGACGCTGGCAAGGTTATCACTGTCCAGGAGGTGCTGAAACTGTTATAGCCCTCTAAGGTACAGAAAAACTACCAGAGTGTTCAGAGCAAAGGCTGCATCTAATAGTGCCCTGAGCAATGAATCTGATCATTAGGAAGGAGAGGAAACCCATCCAGCAGTAAATGAACATTGGCTAAGGCTAAATAAAAGATAATGTTTTGTTTTTGTATCAAAATGAAGAAATATTCTCTGTAAGGTTTAGAGTGAGATCAATATTGGAGGCTTTGCCTTCTGTTGTACTATGTGCTACGTGAATACAAAGAACAAAAATGTTCAGGGGAAAATGGACCCCCCGTATCACTTGAACCAAAAGTTTGGAAGACAAACCCAGATTATTTTTGGGCTTGTCCTTAAACCTTTTGGATATATATGCTGCTTTTCCTAGAACATACCAAGCCATTTCATAGTCCCACAGGCAAAAAATCCAGCACCCTTGACAATGAAAGCTTTATTCTAGACTTTAAGAATATCAAACTTTTCTGCAGAATGTGATATGTATTATGCCCCTGGCCACCTGCAGCAGATGGGAAATAAATTGCCTGCATCCCCTTTAGGAATCACAGCCAAGTTTTCCCTCTATAAGGCAGATCCAGAGAGACACAGAATGAGAAAAAAGGCCCTACTGGGGCTGGTCCCACTCAGCATTCATGGTGGCCCTTGTGTCTAATGCAAAAGCAATTAAGACGCCGGCAAACAGAGGTTTTAAATTATTCAGCTATTAAGGAAAGTGATAAGCTCAGAGCAGCCTGACTCTATGATTAATCAGCTAGGGCTGGGATTTAAGGAATGTGCAGAGGAACAGGCACTTGGTTACTTGTCGCTGCCAGCCTGCTCTGATTTTTTTAACAGGATTTTTTCGTCCTAAGAAACTTCTAATGACAGCACTCAGAGGGAGAGAGATTCTCTACTTGATTCCTAGAAAGTTACAGCTTGAGCCAAGAGGGAGGGGAACAGGTTGAGTATTGATTGGTAAGATGAAAAGAGGTGTGTGCCCTACAAAACCTCATCATTCTACTCTGTCTCTCACATTCACACTTAGAAGATCACAGACCATCCTTCTGCTGAGGATTTTGAAGCTTTCAAAGAGCAGTCAAGAAATAATCCCAACAGATTTCATGAGAGTACAACAGTTGAATTTTCCCCATCTCATGGTCAAGAAAAAAAAGGTCACAAAGGCAGGCTCAGAGTTGGACCCAAAGTATCCCAGATGAAGTATCAGATCACGGAATGCACCAGTGAGTGAAAGACATGGCACTATACTGTGCCTTTGTTAACTTATCCTAATTGACCTTTTCTTCCTAAACCTTTTGAAATGCATACAGCTTACATAAAATAACTCCTTCCCCACCTTTCCATTGTGGTCCTGTTGGGGAAACACTGGAGTTTATTAAGTGTGAACTCTGTCCTGATATCCTAGAAGTCTTCATGTCTATCAGTCTTACCTGTGGCTTTTTCAGTATATATATATTTATTATCGTGCACATATTTTTCTTAACCTGGAAAGGTGACCTGCTGCTTGCACAGATGGCATCACTCTCCATATTGAAGGAGGAAAGGATTTGACCTCTTCTGTCTAGCACTTGGAACAAGATTCAGAAGAGGCTACACTTAGCACACAACACAGCCCGGGTGCTAAACTATAATATGGATTTACTACTTCCACTAGCTGGTGCCAAACAGATTGTATCTAGAACAGTGTAGTGCAGGGACATCTGAACATGGGAAACAATCCATACAAACTGCCCACATCCAAATCTGACATGGCTTTCAAAACAGTGTGGCAACAATATAGTGCTGGGGAAATGGACTGGAATGGAATGAATACGAAAATAATCACTTTTATGTAAAGGCTGGCTAAACGGTTATTTCATGTCTCCCTAGACTTATGCAGCACGTAGGTATCATCCTGCTGTATCTGTAGCCAGTGAGGGCGTAAGAGAACTGCACATTTCTCCATTAAAGTGAGCCAAAGTTACAACTGCCTGCTTGAAGGATCAGAGTGCAAAGCCAAGATTAAATGAAATTAGCTACAGTTTGCTAATTTTGCAGTTCAGCTCAGGTCAATTTCCCACTCCAAAGATGAACTGCCAGCATAATGCCCATCTTTTATTGACACTGCCATTCCCTTCCTCTAGGTCCTTACGCCTTTCATTCCTTCTGTCCCTCTTCCCTGTGTAAAGCATGACTGTCATAGATAACTGAGCCAATTACTATGTCCCCCCACTCACTATGGCTAATTAACACCCCACACTTCTACTAAGACAACAAGGTAGCAGCACATATGAAGAATTTTCATTTAGTATATTGTTATTTACTTCCATAAGAGTTTAAATAATGACATCAACAATGAACCTTTATATCCTTTTAGGATTAGTTAAACTATTACCTCTGTAGTCTTTACAACATCTTTGATGGTAGATCAATTATTGTCAGTATCCAGATACTACCCCACCCTAGTAATGGCAACTACTTTGTAGATTTATACCCTGTCCTTCTCCCTGAATCAGAGACTCAGGGCGGCTTACAATCTCCTATATCTTCTCCCCCCACAACAGACACCCTGTGAGGTGGATGGGGCTGAGAGGGCTCTCACAGCAGCTGCCCTTTCAAGGACAACTCCTATGAGAGTTATGGCTGACCCAAGGCCATTCCAGCAGGTGCAAGTAGAGGAGTGGGGAATCAAACTCGGTTCTTCCAGATAAGAGGCTGCACACTTAACCACTACACCAAACTGACTCTCTGAGAAACACAGGTACCAAGAAAACAAAATGTCATGGTACAGAAGCAGTCTAACAGACACTGAACTCTGAGTGAAAAATAAAATTCTTTGTTTTTAGTTTGGCATGTTTTGAGATGTACCACAGAGTTAATGAGCTGAAATCTCTAGTTCCAGAACCAGTTTTCCAGATCACACTCCCAGATGCACAATCTACACTACTAATTGAGGAGTGTGTGTTTGTTAGGGGTAAGTAGCATATGAGAGAGGAGTTAAGCACATATCCCACCGCTGCCTCCCTCCTGCAAACTGTCCCCACACTTTGCAGTAGACAAGTAGCTATTGAGATAACATTACACCTAGCTGTATTATATGTTTATCTTTGCTTTTAGGAAATCTTAACTGCCAAATGAATTAAGGATATTAGTGATTTTTATACACTGGCTCTTATTTTTTTCCCATCTAAAACAAAAGAAAAATATTTTCATTTAAAATTTAAATTGTAGCAATGAGAAACTACAAAGCCATTGGTTACTTGGAATTTAGAGAACTGTTGAATGGAAGGGAGCAGAAGCAACATGACATTCCTTCCCCCAGTGTGCTTGACAAGTGCCATCTTGGTTAGAGACATCACATGCTACATCTAGACACATCACATGCACATCACCTCTTAAACACATCACATGCTAGACTCAGTAACTGTAAACAGTCTAAGTTGCACATGTAGAAGCTGTATCAGATTCTCTCAAGAGCGGTTTTCTGAGAGCTCTCTCAGCCCCATATACTTCACAGGGTGTCTGTTGTGTGGAGAGGAAGGGAAGGAGATTGTAAGCCACTTTGAGACTATTATTTTTGGGGGAGAGGGGGTTAATTACCTCATTTTTTTAGATTTCAGATTTTTCTGAAAACCTGTAGTTTCTCTCAGGTTTATTAAGGAATTGCCTCTGCCTGTCTCTGTGGCTTTTTTACCCATACTGTATAGCCTAGTTCAGGATTGTGTGGAGGATTTAGAAAGTCTGGATAGTCACTGACATAGGGCCAGGCATAATTCCCTTAGTGATAAGAGCTGAGTATCCTTAATATAAGGATCATGGAAGAAGATGGTGTAAGAACAAGTTCATCCAAAAGATGCTACCTCACAGGCTGTGGGTGGAGCTAAATCAACAACAAAATAATTCCCAGAGAAAACCAAAGCAGCTAGGATCACACTGAATAAAGAAAATGCTTTCAGGGACAGTCACTTTTAAATGTCAGTGCTGTCAAGAGGATGGATGTATGGAGAGGGATGACTGTTTTCCCAGTGTGATTCACACAGCCAGAGAGCTTGCTAACTGCAGAAGTTTGAGTGCATGAGGGTGAAAAACAGCATATTGTGGTCTGGATATAGCACCAGCCCTGCCATTTTGTTTGAGAATTGACACCTGGAAGGCTTAACTTGGGGCGGAATGGATTCCTCCACTTTAAAATGGGTGGAAGAAGTGCTGCATACATATTCTCACTTCCAGTGAATGGGGAGTCTGTACAGGAATGCCATGTGTAAATCAGAGCATCTGCAAAGTGTTGGATTGGGGTACACCTTGTGGGAACTTATGCTGTTTCTCACTTTTATCTGAAAAGCCCCACATGAAGCTGCTTTTTTTTGCTGTGAGCATAATGCCCTGGGCCAACCTAGTGCTGTTGAAATTTAGAACATGATATTGTACTATGTGTTTGAGGAATAGTGTATATTTAGCTCTTTCAGATACTCTTCCTGCAGCAGCCTCTCCTCCATTGAACTGCTCTTTGATCAAAGCCCTAAGGATCATTGTAGACCATTTGCTTAAGCAGCTAACAAATGAATCATACAAATGGTTTTTGTACTATACACACACACATACTTTTTTATTCTAAAAACTGTCTTCTGATCGCCATAACCATTTTGACAAATTCCAGAGGGATTTCAGGCGAGGGATTTGATTTTTATTTTCAGCATCATATTTGGGTTAGATTCCTGAGACACTTACATGTAAGGATTCATAGATTTAAAAAAATACTTTTAAATAATAACTATTTTAGAAACCCAGAAGAGATCCACTTATTTGAACCTTAGTTATCCTAACTTTGGTGCTCGAATGCCTTAACTCGCATAAGGTCTTCACCTAAAAGCGCATAATGATTCACACGAATCTGGGTTTTGGCTGATGGAGCCAGGTGCAGGTCAGAGGCCAAAAATCAGGATGCTAGCAGGTCAAAATGTCCCTTTCAGCTATCAGCTATGTAATTACTATGGCCAGATGTACAAACAAGTACTTATGTTTCGAGAAAGAATTGGTGATGTAAGGCAGGAATTTAAGCAAAGGTAATTCAAAACAGAAAAGGTCTCTGGACTGTTGGAACTACAGCAAAGGGATTCTAAAGGACAGGTAAGCAGGCTCCAATAAGGATGCCCAGGATTGAGGAATGAGACTATTAGGAAGCTTATAGACAATCAAAGCTTAGGAAATTTCAGTCACTGCATACTAGTAACCAGAGAGACAGGAAGGTTCAGCAATTCTTGTTACTTTGTGTACTGACTGAAAGGTGAAAATGTCTACCCATGCACCTGAAGAGCTGGAGGCTCTTGGATCATAGATGCTAGTAACCCCTTTTCTTTTTGTGTTTTTTCTTTTTCATCCTTGTGACATCCTTTTAAATGGTAGGCATGTGGGCAAGGTATTTAGAAAATATGCTGTTTGTTCAATGCCTAATGTTCACTGTAACAACCTGAGAATATTGGTGCTTTTCTATGAATATATGTCCCAGCTGTGGCTTTTTAGCTAATGTAATAAAATATTTTTTTGGGGGAAATAATACATTGCCCATTTATCTGAATTTTTACATATTTACTTTTGGAAGAGAAGGGATGGATGCTTATGCATTATGTTGGGTTTCTGTTTGTAGAATACTGCAATAAAATATATTATACTGATTATATGTGAGGATTTTTTAAACAGCACCTAATCTACCAGGTGATGGTCTTTTGCAGCTCTCCTGTGCATTTTACCCCAAGCCTACTGAGATATCCCTAACAGTGAAAGTAGGATAAAAGCCCCTGCAAGTGTCCAGAATCTCTAAAAACAGACCTCTCTGTATGTTATTCAGCATTCTCAAATATTATTGGCTTTTTGTGACTCTTTCCCCCAAAAGATTGCAGTGTTTCGCCTCACAGGCAGGATTGTTTCATAAATCTGTTAATGTATGTTAGATACCTAGATACTGTAGTGTCAAATATATTTTTAAAATCTACAGATAAATAAAGCAAACTTTTAACCTATAAATAATTCCATGGGCACATTTCTTCCATTCAGATGGTATAGCTCTTAACATAAAGTATGTTTGCTTAGGCATGCAGCAAAAACACATTTTTTCTTTTCCACACTCATACTTTCAAAGACTTGATTTACATCAGGGTAGCGGTTAAAGAATTAGATATTGACTGACAGCTGGGTTCAAGTCTCTGCTCAGGCAAGAATCTCACTGAGTGATTCTAGGCCAGTTATCTCTCTCAGACTAACCTACCTCATGGGGTATTGTAAAGATAAAGGGAAGGTAGAGCCTCAGTGTATGCTGTGTTGAGTTCCTGGGAACTGCAGGACAAATCTGTGATATTTAAATCAACACATTTATATGAGACAGAGACAAAAAAACACTTATCCTATGCAGGGCTTCATTGGTTCAAAACTTTGTCCTTAATTTGTGGATGGTGCTTTTCATGTGCAGTGTCTGTAGGTCAATGCCTGATGCAGGAAGGGAAACTCTGTTGATGCATGGGTCTAGTCACGTGCATGGATTCAGAACCCTTAGAGGAACTGTAACAACACATGGCAGAGGCATGAATGGCTGCCTGTTCTTTATTCTGTGCCTCTTACCTATCTGTCTATATATTTTTATCCTTTCTTCCTCCAAGGAGCATAGAGTGGCAGAGTTCTCCCCCAGCAAATAATTGCTTAAGAGATAATGCAAGGAAGCATTTTATGCAAAAACTAAATTCAGAACTGAAATCAAAGCTGTTAAAATATAAAAACATTTTCAGATTTTATTTTTTATATATAACCTTGAGAGCTACTTAAAGAAAACCCCTTAAATTTCATTCCTGTTGATTAAAAAATCAACTTGCTAAACTCAGCACTGTCATTCATCAATGGAAATTTTAAGATTTTGTATGCAACATTAATTCAGGGAAAATTATTTGAGAATTTCCTCCCCCCCCCCTCCCCCAAGCTCAACTTTGTTTTGGCTTTTGCAAAACATTTTATCCATGGGAACTGATTTTTGTTATCTGGATATCTCCAGGCCTCACCTGGAGGTTGGTAACCCTAACAATAGAGAGTGATTGTTTCAGAGTTGCAGGCAGACAAACAGATCAAAAATCAGTAGGAGTTGCCTGCGCAATGAATCAGTACGCTGGAGAGGATTGTCCATACTTTGTGAGCCACATCATAGGGAAAAGAGAGGGCCCCCTACAATTCTGTCTAGTTTAAAGAAAGCGGGTAAGATTCAGACTCCTGCAAAAGCTTCATCCTTACCTCTCTTTGTCTTCTTAGCATGCCTTCTATTTTTCCTTTTTTGATTTTCCTGCCTCCTGACAGTCAATCAATGAAACATTACACGGTGTAAGATTCTGCATTATCAGGGCTGAGAAAAATGCTTTATGAATTGATTGCTTTCAGTCTATATAACAGGGTGGAGAACAGAAAGCAAAATATTAATCTCTCCAAAGTTTCTATCTTTCCATTTGGTTAGTATGGGCAGCTAGTATGGGCAGAGGTCTGAGAGGAGTAGAGCAGCTCTGATAGCTGAGACAGCTGGAGAAATTGCTGAGAATTTCTGAGTTTTGAAGGACTTCATTCTAAGGTTTGTGGGGCTGCCTAAAATTCTAAGGTGTGATAGCTGGGGAACTGCTCTTTGTTTGGTTGACTGGCCTAAGGGTGAAAGAGATTGAGAGTGATTGCTGCTGATTGCTGAGGAGTGCCTCTGCTCCACCTCTTTGCATTTTAAGCTGCGCCTTGCCAAAGGGCGAGAGCTAAAGGGCTCTTGGCCTGTGGCTCTTCGCCTAGGGGCTCTCTAAGGACCAGGAACCCAGATCCCTGATTTCCTTGTTTTCCAAATAAGGTAAGTTCCCAATAAGGTAAGTTGAGGTAAGGTAAGTTGACCCTCCAGAAGGGGAGCCACTTAAACAAACAGCATTTAAAGAGGACTGTATATATATATATATCATGAAGATAGAATGCCAGCAGGGGGTTGGGGGCTTTCCAGTGTTTTGCACTGAGTGTCACATGTATGACTATCTGCCCAAAGGACAGAAGTCTTGGGTGTGTGCTCGATGCAAGGAGCTCCTGGTCCTCAGGGAACGAGTTCGTACCCTTGAGGCCAAGGTGACTGCCCTGGAGAAGCAGAGATGGTCAGTTAGGCACTTGGGGAAGACTCTCGGGGGCGTATTAGATGAGCCCCGCTCTGAACGTAGCAGCCCCGTTGCTGCCAGAGAGCGTGAGGGTCGAGAGGGAACAGGGCACCGGGCTGAGGACAAGGGGAATGCGCCCTTAGAAGGGACCTCTTCTTCGGTTGGTGAGCGGATATCCTTTCGCGCTAAGGAACCATCCCTGAGCAGGGGGAGAGGGGGTTTTTTGGTAGTTGGTGATTCGATCCTTAGGCAAGTAGACAGCTGGATGGCGAAACCGCGTACTGACTGTATGGTGACTTGCCTGCCTGGTGCGAAGGTAGCGGACATTACGCGTGTAGTAGATAGACTGATAGACAGTGCTGGGGAGGAGCCTGTGGTCGTGGTGCATGTTGGCACCAACGATGTGGGGAAATGCAGTCGTGAGGTCCTGGAGGAAAAATTTAGGCTGCTAGGCGGGAGACTTAAGGCCAGGACCTCCAAGGTAGCCTTCTCAGAAGTGCTACCTGTTCCACGTGCAGGGCAGGAGAGACAGGCACAAATTAGAAGTCTCAATGTGTGGATGAAACGATGGTGTAAGGAGGAAGGGTTTAAGTTTGTTAGGCACTGGGATGCTTTCTGGAACAAGCGGGACCTGTACAAAAGAGACGGTCTTCACTTGTCCCCGGATGGAACCGGGCTGCTGGCGCTTAAAATCAAAAAGGTGGCAGAGCAGTTTTTAAACTAAATCTTGGGGGAAAGCCAACAGGAGATGAAATGTCTCTGGTTCGGGAGGACTCGTCTCAAAGAGATGAAGGGTTAGCTGCTATTTTTCTACCAGGTAACGGACCAGAGTTGTCCACTGTGAAGGTGACAAACAATATGGACTGTCTGCTAGAGTCTCGAGGCGGCAGGAGGAAGGTGGCGGGCCTAGCTCGCCTGGGAAATTATAGATGTTTGTATGCAAATGCTAGAAGTGTTCGAAGTAAAATTGGTGAATTGGAATGTTTAGTGTTGGGAGAAAACATAGACATTGTGGGAATTTCAGAAACTTGGTGGAATGAGGAGAATCAGTGGGACACGGTGATTCCTGGATATAAGCTATATCGGAAGGATAGGGAGGGAAGGGTTGAAGGTGGGGTGGCTCTGTATGTCAGAGAGGATATACGGTCCAGTAAGACTGAGATCAGAGAATTAGATTCACTTTTAGAAATGCTTTGGGTTGAAATAGAGGGCCCAAAAGGAAATTTAACTATAGGAGTTTGTTATCGCCCACCAAATCAAAAGAGAGAGGATGATTATAATATGATGGAAGGCTTAAAGATAGCAGCTAAACGTAAAAACTGTGTCGTAATAGGTGATTTTAACTACCTGCAGATTGATTGGGTCAATATGTGTTCTGGTCGAGAGAAAGAGATTGAGTTTCTTGATGCTCTCAATGACTGTGCTATGGAGCAGATGGTCTCAGAACCTACCAGGGGTGGGGCGATCCTGGATTTGGTCCTAAGTAATACCCAAGACTTGGTGAGAGATGTAAAAGTGATTGCGCCACTTGGGAGCAGTGACCATAATGTTATTGATTTCACCGTTTGTATAAATAGGGAGTTGTCCAAAAAGACCGCCACAACCACATTTAACTTTAAAAGGGGTAAATACACTGAGATGAGGAGGCATGTGAGGAGGAAACTGAAAGGAAAGGTACATACGGTCAAAACCCTTGGGGAAGCTTGGATGCTATTTAAAACTATAATCCTAGAAGCTCAGATAAAATACATACCACAAGTTAGGAAAGGCACAAACAGGCATAAGAAAAGGCCTGCGTGGTTAACAAACAAAGTAATGGAAGCTGTAAAAGGTAAGAAGGACTCCTTTAAGCAGTGGAAAACCAGTCCAAGTGAGATTAGTAAAAGGGAACACAGGCTGTGGCAAATCAAATGCAAGACTGTGATCAGGCAGGCAAAAAGGGACTATGAGGAGCATATTGCAAAAAACATAAAGACCAACAATAAAACTTTCTTCAAATATATTAGAAGTAGGAAACCAGCCAGGGAGGCAGTGGGGCCCTTGGATGACCATGGGGTAAAAGGATTACTGAAGGAGGACAGGGAAATGACTGAGAAGCTAAATGAATTTTTTGCCTCCGTCTTCACTGTGGAAGATGAGAACTTTTTGCCCACCCCTGAACCACTAATGTTGGAAGGGGTGTTGAAAGACCTGAGTCAGATTGAGGTGAAAAAAGAGGAGGTCCTACAACTGATAGACAAATTAAAAACTAATAAGTCACCAGGTCCGGATGGCATACATCCGAGAGTTCTGAAAGAACTCAAAGTTGAACTTGTGGATCTTCTAACAAAAATCTGTAATCTTTCATTGAAATCTGCCTCCGTTCCTGAGGACTGGAAGGTAGCAAATGTCACCCCCATCTTTAAAAAAGGTTCCAGAGGAGACCCGGGAAATTACATGCCAGTCAGTCTGACTTCAATATCGGGAAAGTTGGTAGAAACCATTATCAAGGACAGAATGAGTAGGCACATTGATGAACACGGGTTATTGAGGAAGACTCAGCATGGGTTCTGCAAGGGAAGATCTTGCCTCACTAACCTGTTACATTTCTTTGAGGGGGTGAACAAACATGTGGACAAAGGAGACCCAATAGATGTTGTTTACCTTGACTTCCAGAAAGCTTTTGATAAAGTTCCTCATCAAAGGCTCCTTAGAAAGCTTGAGAGTCATGGAGTAAAAGGACAGGTCCTCTTGTGGATCAAAAACTGGCTGAGTAATAGGAAGCAGAGAGTGAGTATAAATGGGCAGTCTTCGCAGTGGAGGACGGTAAGCAGTGGGGTGCCGCAGGGCTCGGTACTGGGTCCCATGCTCTTTAACTTGTTCATAAATGATTTAGAGTTGGGAGTGAGCAGTGAAGTGGCCAAGTTTGCGGATGACACTAAATTGTTCAGGGTGGTGAGAACCAGAGAGGATTGTGAGGAACTCCAAAGAGAACTGTTGAGGCTGGGTGAGTGGGCGTCAACGTGGCAGATGCGGTTCAATGTGGCCAAGTGCAAAGTAATGCACATTGGGGCCAAGAATCCCAGCTACAAATACAAGTTGATGGGGTGTGAACTGGCAGAGACTGACCAAGAGAGAGATCTTGGGGTCGTGGTAGATAACCCACTGAAAATGTCAAGACAGTGTGCGTTTGCAATAAAAAAAGGCCAACGCCATGCTGGGAATTATTAGGAAGGGAATTGAAAACAAATCAGCCAGTATCATAATGCCCCTGTATAAATCGATGGTGCGGTCTCATTTGGAGTACTGTGTGCAGTTCTGGTCGCCGCACCTCAAAAAGGATATTATAGCATTGGAGAAAGTCCAGAGAAGGGCAACTAGAATGATTAAAGGGCTGGAGCACTTTCCCTATGAAGAAAGGTTGAAACGCTTGGGACTCTTTAGCTTGGAGAAAAGTCGACTGCGGGGTGACATGATAGAGGTTTACAAGATAATGCATGGGATGGAGAAAGTAGAGAAAGAAGTACTTTTCTCCCTTTCTCACAATACAAGAACTCGTGGGCATTCGATGAAATTGCTGAGCAGACAGGTTAAAACGGATAAAAGGAAGTACTTCTTCACCCAAAGGGTGATTAACATGTGGAATTCACTGCCACAGGAGGTGGTGGCGGCCACAAGTATGGCCACCTTCAAGAGGGGTTTAGATAGAAATATGGAGCACAGGTCCATCGGTGGCTATTAGCCACAGTGTATGTGTGTATATAAAATTTTTTGCCACTGTGTGACACAGAGTGTTGGACTTGATGGGCCGTTGGCCTGATCCAACATGGCTTCTCTTATGTTCTTATGTTCTTCTTAGTAGAGCAACTACTAGTCCTGTGCAGATGTCTTCATGGAGGCCTTGAGGAGGGGGGGATCAACAGCACACTTTTCATGCTAGACAATACATCAGATGACAGATGTGTATAATGGCCTAAGCCTGGAGACCCCAATGCCTGTAGCCTCCAATGGTGGGATCTGTACAAATTAAACAACAGAATTTGCTGGACAGCTCTGTTTCTTTGAAGACAGCTCCACCTACTTTACAATGCAGGAACCCAGGATAGTGGTTAACAAAGCATGTAAAAGAGAAATCTTCTCCAGAACAGTGTTCTCCAGCCTGTGGGTTGGGACCCTAAAGTGGGTTGTGATGCCTCTGCAAGTGGGTTGTGAGCCAGCCCTCCCTAATGGCTGTTCCTGCCTTTTCCCTGGCTCTCTTTTGTATCTTGGGAACCAAGATCTGAACCTGGAAGCAGTGCCTTCCAAGCCATACATTAGTTGGTATTTTTTCCCACTGCATATACATGTTGATCAAGTAAAACGTGTCCCAATGGTCTCTAGAGTGAGTGAGAAACTTTGGGAGGGTTAGAGGGAGGAATGGAGAAGGAGAAGGTGGTCAAAGGCTGGAATGTAACCTCCATGTGGAAAGGCTGGGTATGCCAGGGATTCATAATGGAGCGGGTATGCCTTTTGTACAATGTTTGTTGGTTAGCCACTATAGAAAATGGAATGCTGAGCTATATGGGTGCTAAGGACATAGTTTGTCTAGGGCACTAAAAAACTTTCTTTTTCAGGTTTAGAGATGGTGGACATCAGAACTGGAAAGAAAAAGTTTTGAATAAAAAACGAGGACACTAAAAAACTAAAAATTCTTTCACAGGGACATAAATTTGGATTGTGGATTGTCATACCAAAAAAGTTGGGAATCCATGCTCTAGAAGACTGTTCTATAGAAGTGGCTAAAGCAAATGTATCAGCCACAGTGTATGGTTAGAACTCTCTGTTTGGGGCAGTGATGCTCTGTATTCTTGGTGCTGATGGACCTCTTGGTGCTGATGGACCTCCTGATGGCATCTGGTTTTTCTTTTGGCCACTGTGTGACACAGAGTGTTGAACTGGATGGGCCATTGGCCTGATCCAACATGGCTTTTCTTACGTTCTTATGTTCAAAAGAACTCCTGGTCACAGATGCTGCCTGCGCTTCTGAGTAGAAGCATTAAAAATAACATAAAGAAGGAAGGCTCTTGGGATACTGAAAACAGTGGTGCCCATTTTGTATTACTCAATTTAGTTTTTTCTGACAAAACAAAGACCAAATGCCAAGTTTTAACCTTAATATGCATTTCAAATTTACCTACTTGTTTACTTAGCTCTAACTGGACATCACAACACAATAAAGATGGAGATTTCCAAGCCAAGATACAAGACCAAACAAAACAATGGCCAGGTCTTGAGAAAATAACTAAATATTTCATCAGTAAGAAAAAATACACTTGATTATTGTTCATATATTAATAAATCAATCTACATGGAGCAGCTAGAGCAACAGAAACATGGGAAAAGTTACTTCGGATCTAGTGAGTCCATGTGCATACACACTGCTGACAGGTAAAATTTCACTTGTGTAGTTGCATATTTTCCACCTCTCCACCCAACTGAATTGCAGTATCTACAAGATAAGATGTCACTTTATCCAAATGGAAAGAGTTCAGTAGCACCTTAAAGATAAACAAAATATGTGACACGGTATGAGCTTTTGTGAGCCACTGTTCACTTCAGATACCATACAGCTGTATTTCTTGGCTGTTGGTGGAGTGATTTATTAATTTCTTTATCAGCCCTTTGGAACCATTATAAAAGAACACTAGAGCTGTATTGTTAACTGTGTCTTTAATTCAGTGGGAAAATTAATACAAGCTGGGTTTCTCTCTTCCCAGCTATGGAAGGCAAATGAGCTTTGTGTATTTGGGAAACTCCATATGCGATAGCCAATACTGGTAATCCTGTATACACTTGGGGCTCTGAACCACAGGTAATATTTTTTCTTGGTGCTCTGTTGTGGGGAACCATAGCAGAAGTCCTTTGCAGAAGACTATCTTTGCCACACAAATGAACGAACTGTCCATTCTAAGGGACTGGTTCGGATAATCAGTAGTGTTAAGGCGGGAACACATGCAACAGCCTTTAAACAGAAATTGCTTTGAGTTGCTCATATGGGAGCTCTTTTAAAATGGAAAGCTTAGAAGGTAGACCTGACAATTCTCTCTAAAACACTAAAGACCTAACTGGAGGCCTATGACATCTGTGTTCTTATATGCTACATGTAAGTTACTCTAAGAGGTAAATAGCAGCTCCCTTGGCCTGATTCAGATCAGAATAATGGTACTGTGTGTGTATGTGGGAGGGATGGATTAAGTCTCCAGTCCCCACATGCTGTAGTGTCGATTGAATTGGGCCCAAGTGATGCTGGAAGTTGATTTCCAAGCACAGAAATCCCAGAATATAGGATACATGGCCCCAATATATATACATGGCAATATATAGTTTGGCCCCAAGGGACATCAGTTTCTGGGATCAAGTGTCATATTTATCAAATTTGTCTTCATTGACAAATCAAAATAATTTGGTAAGGACAGATAAGAACAGTGAGAGAAAGAAAGCATCAACAAGGGGCTGAAGAATAGGGCCATGGAAAGAAGCAAGAAGATGGAGCAATCCAGTATTCACCTTGGGCTTTCAACACCTATTCCCCAAACATTTTCAAATATTTTTTTCAGTTAAATATGAAGGGTAAAATGTGCATTTTAAATGTTCTTTGCAAACAAAATGAAAAATTTACGAAGCACATTCTATATGATATTCAAGGTTTCAAGCTCCAAAACATGAGAAAAGAGTCCTGATTCACTTAATCTCTTTCTATTCCTACAGGTTTTATCCACAGACAGAGCTCTCTCCCTTCCTGTGAAGAGTCTCCCCATTAATTCGAAAGAAAGCAAGAGTTCTGTTCAAATGAAAAAAGGATGCTTATGTGTGCAGTAGCTTCAGGTGTATGTTAGTGAACATACATGATTTGGGACTAAACATGGGCAGTGTTCAGGGCTTTTTTGGTAGAAAAAGCCCAGCAGAAACTCATTTGCCGATTAGGCCACACCCCCTGACATCAAGCCAGCCAGAACTGTGTTCCTGCTCAAAAAAAGCCGACAGTGCTATATGCAGTGCATTATACATCATAATTTTCTCTGTTGTTTTAAAGGTATAATGGGTTTACGTTTTTTATTTACTGATTTTAATAATAATACATTTTTATTTAAAAAATCTAATGGCTGTCATATGTTTTTATTTACTTAGAAAAGAACCCTTCTCCGACTCTTAGTTTGCTTTATAAGCTATCTTCCCTTCCTTTCTCTATGATGTCTGGTCTTGAATCATCTTTCCCAGCATTACTGCATAACACTGAGAAGAGGATATTGTCTTTTTGCCGACAGATGCACCTCTGAACAATAATTTATTGTGCCACTATCTCAGAAGCTGTTTTCTCAACCCTGCACTATCACTATATCTATCTGGTATGTGATTTCTTGTTTTACTCCCATTTGAGGCTGTGCAAGTTTTCCACTGGAGAAATTATGAAATAAAAGGGCAGGTTTCATGAGAAAGTTTCAGTTTCATTAGCACTTGTGTTAATAGCAGAAATCTGGACAACAGGACAAAAGAGTGTACCATAAACAGGGTGGGGCATACCAAAACTGAAGAATTGCCTGAGGAATTCACTTGCATTTTTGGGTTATTGGCATGTCTTCATATCACTATTCAATACTGATATTCCAGGAGTCTGAGCCATAACTCAGTGGTAGAACATTCGCTTGGCATGCAGAAGATCCCAAGTTAAAAACTAGGTGATGTGCAATACCTCTGCCTGAGACCCTGGAGACCTGCTGTTAGTCAGAGTAGACAACACTGACCTTGATGGACCAGTGGTCTGATTCAATATAAAGCAGGTTGCTGTGTTCATCCTAAAGAGGTTTAATCTGAATCTACTCAGATTATTCAACAGGGCTAATTCCCAGGCAAAGATTGCACTGTAAGGGAGCCAAGGAGGTACAGAGAATCATTATAGTAGGGGCTGGCTATAATATACAGAGAACAGATCTTCCAAAAGAATTCAAAGCTATATAGGAAAATACCCAGGTTTAGAGTTGAAACCTTTCCATCTGGCCACAGCTTAATGAAACTCAACCTAGTAAATCCCTAGCAAAACTCAGCACAATATGATAAAACCCCTTGTCCTCTATGTTAAATTTAGTCGGATTTTTAGGCTGACTGAGAAGGCCACTGGCTTTATGTGAGTAAAATCCTTTGAAAAAATGCTGCTTTAATTGCCCACAGAAAAAACACCATCCAGATAGTCAGCTAATGATGCCCAAACCACTTTCCCCCCATAGCACAGTTCCCAAGCACACTGCTAACAGCATGATATGCAGTCTGCAGATTAATTAGATGTGATGGAGGAATAGCATCAGTGTGGGGGGAAATAGCTATGCAACCATTTGCCATCTCCTGTCCTAAGAAGACTTCAAATTGTATACATCTAACGCTGGAGAAACTCAACTTGCTTTGCAATCAGAAAACAGGAATTCTAGCTAGCATGCTCAGACTCTGAGATACCCACAGTCTCAGTTACGGTCTGCTGCTGCATCAAATCTTACTTTATTAGAAATGTATTAGAATCACAAGACAATAAGTCTACCTTGCCTGAACCAGCTTCAAGGCTCGTATTTTTCACAGCCCCTCTCAGAACCATATGCACTTTAGCTTCTTCTCCCCTAATCCTCTTCCTTGGCCTTTTCTTCTACCCTTCCTGTGCTCTTTCCCTTATAAATGACCCTTCTGTGGGCCTCCTTCACATTCATGGGTGGCTCACACCAGCTCCTCCAGCCAGGTAGAAAAAGCCAGAGTCCAGGCCACACCCCCTCCCCACCCTTCCTTAGCAAGTGATTACAGATTTAATTAAAAGCAGCACAGTAAATAAAAGACATATAAAATGCAATTTGTGTGTGTAGTGACGGGTGACTATGGAGGGTGCTTTATCAAATGTTTTAATTAGTGTGCCAGCTAGTGATAGTGCCCCTCCATTGCTTCAGTGCCGAAATTCTCAGACGAGGGTGGAGAACTAGGAGTGTGGCATACAAGCTCTGGGTTGGCAAGTCAAGAGGAACAATTTGTTCATTTCAATCCCATTACAACCTCTGCTTGTGTCTCTGGCAAAAGCTGCTGCTCCTGCTTCACACCACACAGAGTAGAAAATGAAGGCAGAATATTAGGAAGATCTTTTAAATTGGTTTTACAGTGCAACAGTAAAAGGCTTGAAAATGTCATTTGAAATACAGGCCAAGTTCATGGCTTTTCTATAAAATGGCCACTTTAAAATGAGCACAAAATGACCACAACACACTGCATTTGTATACTGCCAACACCACAAGTTCTGTTCCATCCTTGTTGCACAGTATCCTTAGTGTTTTGGTTTGCCAGTCAACTATCCAGTTCATTTGCATTTGCTTCCATTCAGCACATAACTCTATCTTTATCGACTTATTTACATCATTTAAACCCCACCTTTCTCCTCTCCTCCATTTTAACTTCACAGCAACCCTGTGATGCAGACTAGCCATAGAGTATGTGACTGACCCCAGACCACCCAGCAAGCTTCCATGACAGGGTGGAGATTTGAACCTTGGATGTCCCAGGTTCTAGTCTGACACCTTAAGTAGACTTTCTCCTTTACTACTTTTTTGAACCCTGTCCTTCCTCTAGGACCTCAGGGTGACATACATGGATTTCTCCCCTCCTATTCTTGCAAGAACTGTGTGAGGTTGGTTAGGCTGAAAGAGAGTGACAGGCCCAAAGTAATTCATATGGTATCCTTGGTCTCTGATATTACCTCAACTATGTTACTGAATAGCATCTCCCGCCTCACTTCCATGCCATGCTGAGTATGGTAAAGTTTGGCTAGTTTGAATGGCACATTTCTTTTGTCACTTTTGATACTTTTGTCAGCAGTATCAGGGGGACCAAGTATATATGTTTGGTATTATCAAAAGTATGACTGTGTGGAAGATAATTTTCAGCAATATGCATCTAGCTCTAAGGCATACTATTATGGGAATCATTTCATATGTGGTTTGCATATTATTGTAGAATATACAATGTGACAAGACATATTATTGTTTGAAAAGTTTATTTAGTAGAATTCTGTTCTTACATATTGCATAGCATTGCCAAGTTTCAGTAAAATCTGTTGTCACTGGGTCATGAGGGAAAACAATAAGAAGTAGCAATTGATTTTTCCCACTTAATCCTATTCTACCTGGTTTGGGATAGAAAAAGTTAATGTAAGAGGAAACATTTCTTCTGAATGGTTCAGTATTAGTAGCCAAAGAGGACACTCTATGGCAATAGCACAGTCAGGTAAAAATACAAGGTTGTGGCAGGGTTTTATACTTTGGCCAGTCATTCTGCAATTCAGCAAGATTCCAACACATTGTACAGGTCTGACAGTGTTAGAGTAAAGAAACTTCTGAAGGACCCCAGCATAGCAAAGGGAACATGGATCTGGAGGAGTTCTATCCAGAAAGTTGAGGAATGGGCAATAATTGCTGTCTCCCCAGGGTCTAGAAAGAGATAACAGGAGTAGGTTTTTATAACTTGCTTCTCTCTACCTTAAAGAGTCTCCAATTAACTTACAATCACCTTTCCCTTCCTCTTCTCACAACGAGCACTTTCTGAGGTAGGTAGGGCTGAGAAAGTTCTGAGAGAACTGTGATTGGACCAAGATCATCCAGTAGGCTTCATGTGGAGGAGCAGTGAATCAAACTTGGTTCTCCAGATTAGAGTCTGCTGCTCTTAACCATGATACCACACTGGCTCTCACATAAATTTCTAATACAATTCTAAATTTAACTGAAACCATTGCAAAGAGTCTGAAGTCCAATGACTGAGATAAAATGAACATTCTCGGTTTTCATTGCCTTTCTCTCAGTAGTTTTACTAATGTGGGATGATTTAAACATGGGTCAAACTCAAGGTCCTCTCACGTTCTCAGTACATTAGTACACATAACCCAGATTCTAGTCTATTACAAAGAAAAAAATACAAGCAAGATGCTATAATGAGGTATTTGTTTTACTTCATTTAGACTTCATTTAAGCTTGCTGGGTGACCTTGGGCCCATCACACACGCTCACTCTAACCTACCTCACATGGTCACTATGTCAGTAAAATGGAGGAGAAGAAAATGATGTAAGGCACATTGGACCTGCATTGCCAAGAAAGGCAGGGTATAAATGAAGTAAGTAAATGAATAAATGGACACTGCTTTCAACAGGTAGGTTAGGGTGAGAGTGAATGTGATTAGCCCAAGCTCACCAAGCAAGCTTCCATAGCAAAGCAGGGACTCAAACCTGGGCCTCCTGAGTCTAATCCAATGCACTTATCGCTACACAGTGCTGGTTGTTTATACAATGCTGACCTGCACATGTACAGGAGAGATTATATTTTTGAAATATGCTAAATTCTCCACATTGCCACACAGAAGATTCTACAACAGAGAGTTCCTTGAAATACTGTGGAGAGCCAGAATTGGTATTGAAGAGAATGTTCAGTTTGTATTGTGGGACCCTAAATTTAAATCTCCCCTGAGCCATGAGACTCCCTGAGCAGTCTTGGGATGGCAACTTTTTCTCGGCTGAGCTATCTCCTAATGATGAAATGCTGTGAGGTTAAAATGGGGGGGGCAATGTTTGTAAGTACTTGGAGGACGTGCTATAAATGTGGTACTAATTAAATTCAATTTTCAAGCACTATGACCTTTCAAATAAACACAGTGACTTTGCTGAGCTGAGCAAAGAGTTTTGTTTTGTGAAACCAGTTAGAGCAAAATTGAGTGAGAAAGCACCACTACAGCTGCTCTGCTAACAAAGGAAGGAGCCGGGGGTTGACAACCTGTCTACTCACATGGGAACTGAGTTAGTTTTCTTCCCCAGCTGTACCAAGGACCTTATTTACTGTAGTTTACAACATTATTCTCCTTTCCTCCATTTTATATTCATGATGTAGATTAGCCTGAGAGTATGTGATTGGCTCAAGATCACCCAGCAAACTTCCATGGCAGAATGTGGATTTAAACTTGGGTCTCCTAGACATACTAGCAACTATACCATCCTTCCTTTTTGACACTTGGTGAGCTACTGTTTCTCTGTATATCAGTTTTCTACCTTTTAAACTTAAAAAGCAGCTTCCAATCTGAACTCTCAAAAGTGCTATAAGGATCTTAGATGCTATAACCATGGCAGCCTGAGAGGATCTTATGGACACAGAGGATCCATGGAACCAATCTTCTGTAGACTTAGGCCCTATTCACACAAATATCTAGTGATGTGGGGATTACTCCCCATGGTATAATCCCAGACTATGGTCAGAGACATAACTTGTAAGTGAGGGAGATGGTCAGATGGAAAAAAACCCTATGAGATTATTTGCCCCCAGTGGTTCTCATATTCACACATATACTACAATATCATGTGTCTGTATCAAAGAGAATTAGTTTTAAGGCTAGAGGTATGGAGTAAAGGGAATATGGTATAAAGTAAATGTTAACTGTTTTGGTTAGGGTGCTTTTATGTCTGCCTTCCTTAGCATGCTCAGTCATTACTGAGAATGCAGCAGGAATAACAAGGCAAGTTCAGCTAACTGATCAAAATACAATCCTGTCACCAAGAGAAGCAAAATTCCAGTTTTATAAATGTGATCCAAAAGGCATAGGTCAGGTTCAGGTATCACATGAAATCACAGTATGAGAAAATTAACCATAGTCAATTGTCCAAATACAACACACACCCCCAACTATGGATAATTAGGATATATCAAATCAGGGTCTGAAACCAAGGCTTGATGTTGGTTTATTAACCACAGTCAGCTATGGAATGATGCTTCAGGGCATTGTATTGTGCTCTTGATATTTGGGTAAGTTTGTGGAGTGCATTTGAATCAGGTTTGTTTCCTTGATTTTGATGTGAGAAGAGTTAATGTAAAACACCAGGCAGCTTCCTTTACAGATGCCCGAGAAAAGGGGTGTGGGCCTGTGGCCATTTACAATGTTAAGGACATCTTAAGATTCCTAAGAAAGTGAGTATTCCAGTTTCCCATCTCTGCAAAGCTACTGTCCGCCAATGGTAAGTGAGTTGATGGTACAGACTTTGCCCTTAGTCAGGCAGCATAATACAGGCTGGGGTGCAGGAGAAAGGAAGAAGACACCAAAACAAGTATTAGTTGAGACATACTAGGGTTGAATTCTAGTCTGCAAGATTAATCCTGGTTTCGCAAACTAACCATAAGAAAAAGAAACTGGTTTTGTGTTGCAGCTGTGAAAGTTTAGGAGCTGTCCTATGTGCTGAAAAGAGACAGGCATCACCCCCAGGTGAGAAAGAACTTTGCTTTCTTTTTTTCAAAAAAGTGTCTAATGAGGAGGAGCTATATCACGTACTCATATACTCATTTTCAGGCTCATTTAAGCCTGCTACTTATAATGTCTTTGTGGATAAATGCTGAATACAGCCAACACAAACTTAATGTAATCTGGCCTGTGATTAGAGATGTGAAAGAAAAATGGAAATGTGAGGAAAAATGGAAGAAATCTGGAAAACAATTCCCCACTGCCCCTGCTTTTTCTGAGGACATCACAGGAAAAAAAATACCTCATATGAAATATTTGCTCTTTTAGAATGAGTAAAATGCTTTTTAAGGCAATGGTTTATATACTCAAAGTGTATGGCATGAAAAGGTTTGAGGACTTTTCCAGTTTTTCAATGGAAAACTTGGGAAATTTGGAGGAGTACTAAAAAAAAACTTCTTAGACTGTAGACACATAATGTTTTCTTTTTTAACAGCTTGCTTTTACTATTGTGACTTTGTTTACTGTACTGTATTGTAGTTTTAAAACCGGTTTACTGTTAGAACCCTAATGATGTAACCCACCCTGCAACCACTTGCAGGTACAGTGGGATAGAAATCAAATAAATAAATATTTAAATTGTAAGCTGTCTCAAGAAGGACTATGAGGCACCATAGAAATGTACTAAGCAAATATATAAACACAACATTTCAAGACTTCTTTGTTCAGATGTAAATAATTTTGGCAATAATTAATATGTTATAATGTGTTTAATGACAATACATTATTAAATAATTCAATGTTTTTAGTACAGTAAAGTTTATAAGAGTGTTTCTACAAAAATAACACACCCCTGCTTACTACTAATTTTTTCCCTACCTTTAACTTTTCCTTTTTTCCTCTCAGGTGGTAAAAATGAAAGATACATGCAATGTGGTAGTATAGCATGCAGCAGTTTGTAACTCCTCAAGTATTAGGCATACTTGTTATTTTTCTTATAGAGAACAAAGATATCTATATTGATACTCCATAAATATGGCAAACAGTATAATTGTATATGCTAAGTAATTTATAAATCATGTATTTTATGTTATTAAAAGTTTCAGTTTGATAGAAAGTAAGTACTGCACATATTTCAATTTTGCCTCAATTTTTCATTTATTTCTGTGGATTCAAAACTTCTCTTCCTGTGATACAGTTCCCAAGGGATAGAAAGCCAGCTGCTCTCACAGGCTCTGTCATGCCCTGCCTGGTCTGGGAGCCCCACCCTTCGAGCTGCCGTCACCTGACAGTCCCCCGAGTCCCTCCTTGAGGTGGCCAAGAGGTCTCAAGGTAGGGGGGTGGGTCAGGTTGCTTCACCCTGCCGCCCCTGTGGCTGGCCCGCAGTTACAAGCCTGCACACTCTCTCTCTCTGCTGCAAGGCTCTGTCGGCTTTGGGCTCCAGCACCACTCCTTCTGGCATCACTGACCTCCCAATGGCCCTCCTCCCCTTCTTTTATCCCCCTCCCAATCATCCTGCCCTCGCCCCATAGGCTGCCTTCCCAAGCCCCACCTTCCTTCATCAGGGGAGATGCCCAGCAGCCTCCTCCTCCTCTGGGGGCTGTCGGCAGCTGGCAGGACGTCTGGGCGGGTCGTGGTGGGCCCTGTGGGCCTGCCGTGGCTTGGCGTGAGGCTCCCTCATCTGCCCGGCTTCTCCCTGCCCCCTCCTCAGGCACATGGTTTGTCTGTGGGGTGTCAGGGACGGCCGGACCATGCTGGACTCTGCTATGGGGCTGGGCCCGTCTGGCGGCACAGTGGTTCCCGGCCCTCGCCTTCATCCCCGGTAGGCGGGGGTTCCCGTGGCTGCCAGGGGCTGGCGTCAGGGGTGCGGGGTGGCTTTGGGGCTGAGGGATGGGTTGGGTGGTCTGCCTTGGTTGGGGGGGTCAGGGTCATCATCCGGGGTGGGCTTCTCTTCAAACAGTTGTGACAGGTAGTCGACCATGGTGTGATCAACCCTCACTTGGTGGCACACTGTAAAATTAAAAGGGAGAAGAGATAAGTACCAGTGTCGCACCCAAGTGTTGTGGTCTTTCATAAATGTCATCCAAAGCAGAGGCTTGTGGTCGACAACCAGTTGGAAAGGGTTATTGGTAAAATAGTAATTGGAGTACCCCAACTGCCCAATTCATGGCCAAGGCCTCCTTCTTGAGGGTTGGGTATTTCTGTTCCGCCGGCTGGAGCTTTCGACTGATGAAGAGGATGGGGCTCTCTTACCCGCTCCATTCCTGGGCCAAGGCAGCTCCGAGGCTGGTACCGGAGGCATCGGTGTACAAGATGAAGGGGTGGTCGAAGTCGGGATTCTGCAGAACAGAGGCTCCTGACAGACTGCAGTGGAGGGCCTGAAAGTCGTTCTCCTGTGCCTCCCCCCAGCGGATGGTGTTCAGCTGTGTCTTCTGGAGACAATCCATCAGTGGGCTAGCGAGCATGGGAAACTGTGGGATAAATTTACTATAATACCTGGTGAACCCCAGAAAGCACCGCACCTGCCACTTTGTATGGGGCTTTGGGTGTTGCTCGAGGGTGATGACCTTGTCAGGTAGGGGCCGGAGCTTGACATGGCCGACCAGGAATCCCAGCTCCTGGAACCCCAACCTACTCTTCTTGGGGTTTGCCTTTAAGCCGGTGGCGCGCAAGGCATGGAGTACCCAGCGGAGGTGGTCCAGATCAGAGGCCCAGGTTGGGCTGCAAATAATAATATAATCAATATACGCTTGGGCAAAGCCCTTGCAGTGGGCCAAGGCCCAGTCGATAAGCCGCTGGAAGGTTGCCGGGTCCCCATGCAGCCAGAAGGGCATGCACTGGAACTGGAAGAGCCCCTGTGGCATGGCAATGGCCGTCTTCTCCTGGTCTTCCAGGTGCATGGGGACTTGCCCTTTTGTAAGGTCTATAGTTGACAGGTACCGGGCAGTCCCTAGTTGGTCAATGAGGAGATCTGCCCGGGGCATCGGGTACACATTGAACTGGGCCAGTCTATTCACGTCTTTGTAATCCACAATTTGGACTACGGGTAGCCCAGCTGGCAGGAGGTTGGATCTCACCATGGATATTGGGCTGCCATTGTCTACCATGGCTGTGTGGTGGTCCCAGCCCAGCCCAGCTCAACCGGTAGCGTCCAGGCCAGGGATCTGGCGCCCACCTCTGAGGTCTGCATGGTGGTCTCCCACTCCAGTTCACATTCCATCAGGGGACGGTCCCACTTCAGGTGCCCCCGCTGTCCACAGGTGAAGCAGGAGCCAATATCACCAGGGTTTCTCACCGTGGCTAGGGGGCTGAGGCCACCCGCGTCAGGTCGCCCCTCTGAGCTGCGTCCCTTGGGCACGGGGGTTGGAGTTCTCCCACGTCCCAGCCCTGGGAGTGCGGCCAGGGCCCTGGTGGGAGTTGGTCGCACCCAGCTTGTCTTGTCGAATGCCTGTAGACCTTGGTTTCCTGGAGTCCCGCCGGCCCCTCGTCTGGGGACAGGTGGCCCTTTACATGGTGGCTGTGCCCTGGTTCCCATCTCATGGCCTTCTGCCGCTTGGAAATTCTCCCACAATTCCGGCACTTCACTGATCCGGGTGGGCTTCCAGCAGGCCACTCAGTGCCAGGCACGGACCAGGAGGATCTGTAGGAGTTGCCCTATCACCACAGCTTCCACTTTACGCCGGCCGTCCTCGGTGCTGGTGCGGAGCCAGTGGGTGGTGGTGTCCTTCAGGGCCACAATGGCTGCCCGGGGCCGGGTCCCCATGGGGAGCTGCCACACCCGAAGGCGCTGCCGATGAGTCTCGGGAACACCTCATAGCGATCCAGGATGGTGGCCTTTACTTTGTTGTAGTCGGCCGCTTCGGCCTTCTCTAGCGCCTTCAGAGCAGCCTGGGCATCCCCCATGAGGTATAGGCCCAGGATGTGTGCCCATTGCTCTTTGGGCCATTGTGCAGCTTCTGCAACTCACTTGAAGGCCTTGATATACACCTCGATATCATAATCGGTATTCAACTTGGTTAGTGGGGGCCACGGGCTACACCCTGTCCCAAAAGGACCACCAGCCCCACCTGGGGTGGGGTGGGCCAGGACGGCTTGCTGTAGCTCCTGTACCAGGGCCTCCTGGCTTGCCCTCTGTTGCGTCAAGTCCCAAATCAAGCTGGCCTGGTGCTCGGCCATCCACTGGCCAAACTGGGTTAGGTCCATGTTGCTGCTACTCGAGTCCCTATGGGGGGTGCCGACCAGCAGCTTTTCCACCACAGAGTCCTGGCTGCAATCTGACTCGTCGCTGTCATCTGTGGCTGCACTGCCTGGGTCCCAGGTGCTCAGGCCGGGGCTGCGGTTGGGCCATTGGGCGGACCACTCAGGAGAAGCTGGTAGATGGGGGCGGGGTGACTAGCGGGGCTGCCCTGTCTGCATTCACCACAATGTTGTTACGCCCCGCCTGGTCTGGGGGCCCCACCCTTTGAGCTGCCATCGCCTGACAGTCCCCCAAGTCCCTCCTTGGAGTGGCTGAGTGGTCTCAGGGTTGCTTCACCCTGCCGCCCCTGTGGCTGGCCCATGGCCACAAGCCCGTACTCTCTCTGCTGCAAGGCTCTGTTGGCTTTGGGCTCTGGCACCACTCCTTCTGGCATCACTGACCTTCCAATGGTCCTCCTTCCCTCCTTTTATCCCCCTCCCAATCATCCTGCCCTTGCCCCATAGGCTGCCTCCCCAAGCCCCACCCTTCTTTATTAGGGGAGATGCCCAGAAGTCTCCTCCTCTTCTGGGGGCTGTTGGCAGCTGTCAGTTCCCCTGGGCGGGGTGTGATGGGCCCTGTGGGCCCACTGCGGCTTGGCGTGAGGCTCCCTCATAGGCCTGGCTTCTCCCCACCCCTTTCTCAGGTACCCGGTTTGTTGGCAGGGTGTCAGAGACGGCCAGACTATGCCGTACTCTGCTGTGGGGCTGGGCCTGTCCGGTGGCGCGGTGGTTCCCGGCCCCTGCCTTGGTGGTGGCAGCATTCAGAGGCTCCTCTTCATCCCCAGTAGGTGGGGGTTCCTGCGGCTGCCAGGGGCTGGCATCGGTTGTGCGGAGCAGCTTTGGGGCTGCGGTGGGTGGGTCGGGTGGTCTGCCTTGGTTTGGGGGAGTTGGGGTCGGTGCCAGCAGCAGTCCCGGCGGGCTCCGGTCGGGACAGGCTCAGTGGTACCAAACCAAATGTTTTACCACAAGGGAGAGATGAATTTATAACCTTACATGAACATAGAGCTGAGCTGAAATGGTGAGACCATTTTTATGTCCAGAAAACACCCATTCTTTATACAAATTGTGGGCAGGGGACTCTAAATGGCTCAGGCTGAGTGGGTTGAAGTTGAATCCAACGAAGACAGAGGTCCTTTGCTTGGGCCGCGGTGCCCTGGGAAGGGAAATCTCCCTTCCGATTTTTGACGGTGTGCCTCTGAAAGCAGCCCATAGGGTCAAGAGCTTGGGGGTTCTTCTGGAGCCTTCATTATCCATGGAGGCACAGATAGCGGCCACTGCCAAGTCCGCGTTTTTTCATCTTCGACGGGCGAAGCAGTTGGCCCCCTTCCTTGGGCGCCAGGACTTGGCAACGGTGATCCATGCAATGGTCACCTCAAGGCTGGACTACTGTAACGCCCTCTACATGGGGCTGCCCTTGTGCCGAACCCGGCGGCTGCAGCTAGTGCAGAACACGGCGGCTAGGCTGTTGTTGGGGCTCCCAAGATGGGAGCACATACGGCCGGGGCTGCGCAGACTGCACTGGCTGCCGGTGGTGTACCGAGTTTGTTACAAAGTGCTAGTTATTACCTTTAAAGCCCTATATGGCCGAGGACCTGCCTACTTGAGGGACCGTCTCTCCCCATATGAACCCCAGAGAGCGCTGAGGTCAGCTGGAAAGAACCAGCTGAATATCCCTGGGCCAAGGGAGGCCAGATTGAAGACTACCTGGGATCGGGCCTTCTCCATAGCAGCTCCTCTACTGTGGAATCAACTCCCGGAGGAGGTGCGGGCCCTGCGATGTCTAGACCAATTCTGCAGGGCCTGCAAGACCTACCTCTTTAAAATAGCCTTCACTTAATACCGAGCCAAGGAAGTCTCGCTGGATATGTTTTAGCCACTGAATTTTATAGAAGACCTTAGTTATAGCACCATAATGTTAATTCTAATACAAGTTGTTTTAATGATTTAAGGATGATTTTATATAATTGTAATTGTAATTATCGTGTATGGTTTTATTGTACATTGTATTTATGTGTTGTGAGCCGCCCTGAGCCTGCTTCGGCGGGGAGGGCGGGATATAAATAAAAAGTATTATTATTATTATTATTATTATTAAAGGGGTACAAAAGTATATGTGGTGCAGTCTCTACTGACAAATCAACACTGCACATTTTGCTCTGTTGCACTGTACTGTGAGCGTGTGTAGTGAAACTGCTACAGTACAGCATGGAAGCTTGCAAGGATAGGTCCAGCTGCCTTAGCACTAGGAGCATGTGCCTCCTGCTGATTAATTCAGAGCCCAAGGAAAGATTCATTTGCCTTTGCCAAATATAATTGGTATATTGGAATATGCCAAATATATTTGGTATATTGTTCTGTGACATCAACCCAATCTCTATATGGTACATGAGTGGCCGGGATAACTTGGAGAACAAGAATGCAAAGGCAATAATAATAATAATAATAGTACCAAAGCAATAGCCAAGATGAGTAGGGGGTAGGGGGAAGGTCTGAGTTACTGCAAAGGACTTGAAATGAAGCCTGCCAAAACTGAACCCAAGCACATGTAACTGGACTGCTCCTATTTATTCCTACCTTCACTTTAGACATCCACTCCTTTGCTGCCTCTGTTGTGTCCAGTTTTAGATTATAGATTCCTCAAAATGTAAGGGACCTGTTTTCTTTACTCTATAAAACAGTAGGCATATTGGTAAGAGTACAGTCATTATCATCATAATGCTTTGGTGGTACACAGGCAACACACCACATCTTCCCACAGAGTGCCATTCTGATAAAAAAAAAATAAGGTGAAAATTTAGCAGCGACCTAATCTAATGTGCCAGTAATCCTTCCCAAATATAACATTTACTGGTGCAGTGTTGTGCTTTTCATTTCTTGCCAGAGAAGAATAAGCAGGCTGCTTCACTGTAAGTTCCATCATTCAAAATGTGTTGCGTTCAAAATGCGGAGGTTGCACATTATTATTCAGGCACAGTAGCACCAGAATAATTAAGGTTGCACCAGGAATATAATGAGGGCTAAAACATTTAATATCTCCAAAAATACACAATCAATCTTAATGAAACTTTCTAGGGGGTTAGTTCCAAGGACTTTTCAATTTTCTAAACAGTTATGCTTTACAGCAATGGAATGTTAAGGGGCATTTGTTGGGTTTTAAAAGACAAAAAATGTCCCAGCTGTTTTTGAAGCATGGGTTCTGCAAGATGCTTCAAGAAAACTCTCAGAGTTTGTGTAACAAGCAATTGCTTAATTTATAGGATCATGTTAGTGGATTTTAAGTTGTCAAAAACCTCAGTTAGGGGAGTCTGTGTTCCCCACTAAAATACTTCAGCTGTTTTCTGCAAGTATTTTCTTTACCATCATTCTTTTAATGGAGACAGATGACCATCCACCAGGTTCAGTCATTTCATAAACTGAACAATATGGTACTGTTGGTTTGATAGAGGACATGGTCATTGGCTGGCTTTGACTCTATGGTGAACTCAACATCCTCATGCTTGCACAACTGAACAGAAATCTAGGGTAGTGTATGATTGAGATAATGCTGGGTCTACAGTGAAATCAGAGCCTGAAGAAAAGCACCTCACCATACAAATTGATGTGGAATGCAGTTGTCTAGTTCTGCCATGGCAAGAGGCAGCAAACTGGACTGTTCTTATCAGGATGCAAAGGACATTCTGATGCCTGAACAAATGCTGGGCTGCATAGGTCACAAATGAATGTTAATTTATCAAAAATGATTTACTAACATCTTTTTATCTTAAACAAGGGAAACTTTGTGCAATTTGCTACTTTAAAGGGCACTTTATCTTAAAAATAATTTATAACAAACGAGTCAACAGTATTACATTTAAATTATATTTCTCCTAATATTCAGCTTTAAATGCCATTATAGATGTACTGAATTGATCATGAGCAAGTGGGGGAGGAAGAGACACTTAAGTTCAAGGAAGGTTCCTGAGACTAGAGGAAGGCTTCAAACTGCTCATTGGAGTGGAGCAACACATACATTATCAGAATTAGGCTTTATGCCAGCATATAATGGACTTATTGCAGTGTATCTCAGTTATACCAGCATATCCCAAAAGTGCAGCAGCATGATGGCTGGCCACCAGCAGGCCACTTCTGTGGTGAGCCATTAGTGATATAGCAGCATACCTTGTGTCCCTTCCACAAGTCTCAGTGTAGCACAGGATTCTGACTGTAGCTTGTGACATCACTCCTCAGTGAAGGCCAAACCCCCAGTACTCCCCAGTACTATCACATTCCCTAGTACTATCTAAACTCCAGGCAAGACTCCTATAGCTCAGATGACAGGCTGCATGGCATGAGATTCAGCCTCTCATATGTATGAGTCAATGGGAAAATCTCTGGATTAATTAAATTAAGTTTACTGAATGTCATATATTAAGGGAGAACTGGTATAAAATGCTCTTTAGGTGGTATATTACCACCATTTTATCATATGTGGTGGACTTGCAGAAAATCAAGAAAGTATTGGATAGAAATGCATAAAGGAATGCAAAAGATATTAAAACTTAATTTTGTGATGGATCCAAAAAATGTGTTATCACACAAAATGTGGTTACCATTCATCAAATCCCTAGGACGCCCCCTCCCAATAGACTATGGGGGTAATGTAAAAGACTTTGTTGTGTCATGTGTACCCCTCTTCATGCCACATTGTCTGTTGTCTCCTGTCTGACTCAAAGCAAGCTGGCTATGGACTGCAACACTGGGCACTCATCTGTGGACACCCTGGGGTGTATTGGCTGCCATTCATGCCATGTGCTCTGTTGGAATTGCAGCGTTGTTCCTGTCTTCTGGTGCTTCAGTGAGGGAGAGGGCAAGTCAAGGGGCCATGGCCCATTCAGTGGTTGGTGGTTGCTGTGCCTGTGTAAGCCATTCAGTGGAACATCATCAGGTGCCACTGCATGGCTGATGAACTTTTCTGCGGTTGCTAGGGTCTCTGGAATGGCTGCTATGTGGCCTAGGCCTTGCAGTGGTGCACATGTTGTTCCCACACTATGGTGTGTCAATAGGGAACTAACCAGCAGCATTGACATGCCCTGGCAGCTGGCCTCCATTGCCACAGCAGCCCTCAGGATTCAATGTATGTTTGTTTGTAGCAGACCCTATCCTATGATGTTTAATCAGTGATGGCCACTTCACACATGTTGTAGCAATAATCAAATAATCAACATAAGCATGGTAAAATAATTTCCTCACCTATTATGAACATACAAACAGACATGCAAATATTGCTACTGCCATGGAACAACTACTTCTCTTGTGCTCATCAAGAGATTGTGTTAATTTTTTTTTAAACGCTCTGCTTCTGCTACTAACCTTCACTCTTGCTTTGCCTCATTCTTCTCTAAGAGATACCTGATCATATAATTTGCTTGCATTGGAATGCTGATCATAGTAATCACCTAAGCTTTTTACAAGCATCACATTTTTCACTTTAAAAAATAACAGCAAATTACCCACTTTTCTCTCTCTCTTAAATATACTTGTCAGATACAAAGAAAGTGACAGATTGGTTCCAGGGAAACACTTGCCATTCTTCACTGCCCCTCATAAAAATTTTACTTTCAGCCTCACTCGGGGAACAAAGCCAAACCATTATACTCAGATCCTTCCTCACACTTGCTTGTAGAAGTGCAGTAGGTGGAGCAGCAACTGGGGAGGGGGACCTCTGAACAGCAACAAGGGTATATCAGACATATGACTCCATTTGGCAGGATATATTCTCCTATTTGTTATTGGAGGCAGTCACTGGTTACCCAGTTTATAATTGACACTCTTGGGGAGTGAGGGGAAGAGGTACATCACCAAGTGGAAATATGGGGTGGCTGTGGTTGGGGGTTTTTTTAACCTCTGAGGGGGGGGGTTCAATCAGAAGGAAAATGAAAGGCCTGTGAATCTGTTCCAGGAATCTTTAGATTCAGTCATTATCATTCAAATGTTATAACATTTTGCAACCAGCATATTGCTTGACTGAATAGTTCTATCATACTTGTAATCTTACCTAAGACAATGACTCTCTCTCTGATACTTATAACATCACTGGTCCACTGATATGAGGAGATAGTTTCAGATGCCATGTTGGTCTGCATAGAAAAGCAAGATTCAAGTCCAGTAGTACCTTAAAGATCAGCAAAATTTCTGACAAAGATATCTGACAAAGAGAACTCTCCCTCTTGAAAGTTTATATCTGGAAATCTTTTTGGTCTTTAAGGTGTTACTGGATTTGAATCTTGATATCAGGAGAGCTACTCTGACAAACAACAGAGAATGATGCCCAATTAAATGATCACATATTTGTCACTTCTGTAGCCATGTTTGTCACTTCTTACTAATGAATTCCAAGTCATAATAAAAGTAAACTGGTTCTAGGAACAAGTCACAACAATGCAATTTCCAAGAATAGCACATTATACTCCAGCAGTTGCCTACCCCAAAGACTTGACCCAAGTTTTGTCTCCGAAGATAGTTGCCAATCAAATGTTGGTTCTCTACAGTTTCTGATTTCACTTGCTTGCTCTTGAACTGCTCATCTTAAAGACTCCGTTTTAAAATTGGAATTATGGCTTGCTAGTGTTAACATGTGAAACACTAACAAGCATATTTGACATAAGGAACATATTGAGCACACCTTTGTTTTACCATGGAACAACAATTATGAGATCGCAACAGTTCTGTGATTAGAGATAAAGGTTTTTCCAGAACTAATGTAAGACCTGAGCTGCAGCACTTCTCATTTTGCTTAGTGCAGCGTTCTTACCTAACAGACAATCATATCTTTCCTTTCTATGGCATGCCACTATTCTATTGATTGCAGTACAGTGGAATTCATTTGCATGGTATATTGAGAGGCAGTAAACATACAAAGGCCTTTCCCGACAATCATTCGACATTACAACAGATGTGAATTTCTTTTACTTATTTGTTGTAAGGCAGGGGTAGCCAATGGGGCTGATGGGAGTTGTAGGCAAAAAACATCTGGAGAGCTACCATTGGCCACCCCTATTGTAAGGAATCAATAAGCATGAGAAAGCACTTTTGTTGCAAGGATATTATCTTTTCCCTACGCTCAAATTCCTGGGACATATGAACATCCACCACACCTCAGAGGGTTGAGGCCTTAATAATGATTGCAATGAAATGTAAAAGGCATGGCTACCTACCTGGTGTCATCTGGACAGTCCAGAATAAATAATCTAAATAAATATATAATATTTGGCTATTGCCTGAGTAACACAATCATTCTCTCATGACTTTTTGAGGTAGGTTTTTTTAAATTTTTACTTATACTGACCACTGTCATTCTGTATGATCTTATGCAGCCTTTTAAAACAAACAAAACAAGCAAACACTAACAAGGCTATTATGTTGTTATGCCCTACTATTTTGTAAACAATATTTTTTATTTTGTCTTTTGAACATTTTGACTTTTGCACTCTCCCCCTTCAGTGCAGAAAAGAATAACTTCTCTTCCTTTAAAAAAATGCAGTAAATAGGATGTTCCCCATCAAGAAGCTTACTCCTCCATTCTCCCACAATTATATCTAAGAACATAAGAGAAGCCATGTTGGATCAGGCCAATAGCCCATCCAGTCCAACACTCTGTGTCACACAGTGGCCAAAAAAATTATATATATATATATATATATATATATATATATATATATATATATATATATACACACACACACACACACACACACATATATATACACACTGTGGCTAATAGCCACTGGTGGACCTCTGCTCCATATTTTTATCTAACCCCCTCTTGAAGCTGTCTATGCTTGTAGCTGCCAAATGAGACTGCCACCACCTCCTGTGGCAGTGAATTCCACATGTTAATCACCCTTTGGGTGAAGAAGTACTTCCTTTTATCCGTTTTAACCCGACTGCTCAGCAATTTCATTGAATGCCCACGAGTTCTTGTATTGTGAGAAAGGAAGAAAAGTACTTCTTTCTCTACTTTCTCCATCCCATGCATTATCTTGTAAACCTCTATCATGTCACCCCGCAGTCGACGTTTCTCTAAGCTAAAGAGCCCCAAGTGTTTTAACCTTTCTTCATAGGGAAAGTGTTCCAAACCTTTAATCATTCTAGTTGCCCTTTTCTGAACTTTTTCCAATGCTATAATATCCTTTTTGAGGTGCGGTGACCAGAATTGCAAACAGTATTCCAAATGAGACTGCACCATCGATTTATAGTTTTCAATTCCTTTCCTAATAATTCCCAGCATGGCGTTGGCCTTTTTTATTGCAATCGCACACTGTCTTGACATTTTCAGTGAATTATCTACCATGACCCCAAGATCTCTCTCTTGGTCAGTCTCTGCCAGTTCACACCCCCATCAACTTGTATTTGTAGCTGGGATTTTTGGCCCCAGTGTGCATTACTTTGTACTTGACCACATCTGAATGGAACTATCCGCTTTTGTTGGACTGTCCTGCAAAGTCTAAAATGTAACAGAAGGACTCCCTTTGACACTGTCAAGTTGAGCCATAAAAATAAATCTTACAAAGTAAAATGTTTGAAGTTTTACTTTTTATCACCAAAATACTCAAATATTGCAACTGGGGCAACTTTTAGATATGATTTTTTGAAATGATAGACAATAAATTCCATAAATTGTAGCTTCATGCTTTTCTTTGCTTGCTCAGCTGCATTCTCTACCTATTTTCTCATTTCCTTTTCACTTTTACATTGCAGGGTATTCTACTGTATTAAGCTGCAGTAAGCCTCTCAGGGTCAACATTGTTGCTTTAGGGCTTTTATCAAGCACGAGGTCATTACATGCACCGGAAATTGTTGTTATTAACTACAGTTGTATTCATGGCATCTTGAAACCCAGAAACATTAATATATGTGAAACAGCTAGGCATGAACAATTGATTCTTGTAATAGCTTTATTCCTTTGACAGTTCTCCACTAAAGTGAGGATTGAGCTGGAGTAACATGCAACACAAGGAATATTAGTATTTTTAGTTTGGGACCCAGTGCTTTTGTATATTTAACATGTATATCAGAATTATTTATCCACTGACATTGCACAAATGCCTAGGGGGAAGTGTCTGTAGCTTTGATAACAGAAAGCGACTCTTTTACATTAAATGGCCATCAGAAAGCAGATAACCTCCATTACAGCTACCAAAACTCTCCATGTCTATATATATCAGAGGTAAAACAACTTCCCAGGATTCTATTGTTAGTCCATCTAGAGCACTCACTGAAGGAGTTTTCCAATGATACAATTTCTTTTTAACACAACCCAGGTGTCACAGCAGTTTATTTTACAAGCTGCAAAATATGAGCTGCAAAGTACCCTAGAATAAAATAAAATTGCCTTAGTAGATATTTGCTGATCATCCTGAGATTCCTAAATGCATATAGAGATCTTCCTGCTCACAGACATTAGCCTCTTTGGTTCACTCCACAGTATCTATTAAAAAGTAAAGGTAGTCCCCTATGCAAGCACCAGTCATTTCTGACTCTGGGGTGACATCACATCATGATGTTTTCACGGCAGACTTAAGAACATAAGAACATAAGAGAAGCCATGTTGGATCAGGCCAACGGCCCATCAAGTCCAACACTCTGTGTCACACAGTGGCAAAAATTTTTATATACACACATACACTGTGGCTAATAGCCACTGATGGACCTGTGCTCCATATTTTTATCTAAACCCTTCTTGAAGGTGGCTATACTTGTGGCCGCCACCACCTCCTGTGACTTTTTACAGGGTGGTTTGCCATTGCCTTCCCCAGTCATTTACACTTTCCCTGCAGCAAGCTGGGTACTCATTTTACCGACCTCGGAAGGATGGAAGGCTGAGTCAACCTTGAGCCAGCTACCTGAACCCAGCTTCCGCCGGGATCGAACTCAGGTGATGAGCAAAGCTCAGACTGCAGTACTGCATCTTTTAGTGATGCCTTAAACCATACTTTCCAGTCTTTGCATAAATAATATTCCAAAGTACTGGTTGTGGGATATTTCATCATTTGGGGAATGTTCACATGTAGGGTTGCCACTTTTCTGGAGAAAGAAAATGTCCTGTCCCTTTAATGCAGCCTTAATGTGTGAAAATGGCCAGATGAAGTTTTTCATGACATGGTGCTAAATTACAACTCATTTTGGCTCTATTAAAGGCATGGGACATTCTTTCCCAGGCCTGTTTTCAACCTTTGGGAATTTCCTTCTGCACTCCCATCCTCTACTATCCCTCTTCACAAGAAGAAGATACCTTCCATTAAAATCAGTGAGAGTGCATGGCTTTAAACCTGGGTGATTGGATAGGATTCCAAAAAGCCCCCCCCCCCCCCCCGTAAATAATGAGCTTTCAGGATTCAAGACAAAATCCCTTTGAATTGTAGCTAGGCCTATAAAAAAGGTCAGGACTTTCCAAGGTGCCTATACAATCCCGTGCACATTTACTTAGAAATAAGTCCCTTGTGTTAGATGAAACCTAATTCTAAGCAGTGTGCTCACTGTGATTGCCACTGGAAATGTTCCAAAATAAGAAATACACAGTAACACTACAAGAAGATGATGAATTATGTGTGTCAGAACACTTATCAGAACTTTACTAGATTATGTTGTTCTTGCTATGAATTAAAATAGGATTTGGGATTTTTTTTACAGTTATGGTGCAGCTCCTCTCTTCTGTGAGTATTTCTATTAATAGAAAATAATGAACTGTTCCTGGAAATAAAGAACAGGTAGCTAGCCTAGCTGGGTAAGGACCCAGAAGCCTTGACAGATTACAGTTCCCAGAGGTCTTTGTGCAGGGAATTTCTCATTGATCAGACTTGCAGGCCAGGTAAAAGCCAAAGGAACAGCATTTTCATTTATACTGCCCTGGTTGCCACAGCTGTTAGGTTAATTTTGAGGAAAGGGAAGGGATGGGGGCAATAGGAGGGAGGAAAAACAAACAGCTGTTGAAGTAGTGGAGGGCTTTCAGGAAAGCACATGAAATGCACCTAGTCTGTCTGAGAAAGAACTCTTGAAACAAGCCAGAGCCCCTTCCAGGAGCTCTTTGAAGAAGCTCAGAAAAAACAAGCCCGTTCAGTTGTGAGACAGGGGAAGTTCATCAAGAGGAAAGGAAGGGAGAGGAAAACTGAGAAAGCATCTTCTGTTGACAAATTCAAAATTCTTTGGCCAGGCTTTTATTTCACTAAGTGATCCCAGCCAGTTAAAGATCAAAAAGGGAAGATAAATTACATCATAGAGCCATATATCCCATCTGAGTTAACTTCATGGCGATGTCAGTCAAATGGCCAATGCCTTTCCTCATTTTAAATTAATGGATGGAGGGGAAGGAATGTCCCAATTGCTGTGGTAACAGTAGCACAAGCTGGGCCAGTCTTGGCAGCAGGAGTGCATTTCCTCCCCTGGTCAACATTTATGCCCACCTTTTAAACCACTGTAAACATGGGGAACGTGGGGCTTTGGGGGTGGGGATTGTTGCAATACTGAGCTCCCTCCTAGTCAATGTTCCAGATATGAGGGATAAGTAGGAACATATTCAAATAAGAGGATTTTTCTCATACACACTTCAGTAAGACAATTTTCTTCTATTGATGAACCAACTTATTTTTGTGTGTGTGGTAGAATGAGACTATATATAAGCCAAATAGGACCTGGCAATTTTTTTTAATCACTCTTGCAATTCACTCTATTATTGCATTAAGTAATCAGAACAGAAAGAAGAGTTAAAAAAGAGAAGACTACAGCTGGGATTGTTTGGTTAACAAAGTAAACTTTGCCAGGATGTACTCAAGGGGCCACAGGACACATTAAGATTATATGACACATTTGTCACTTGATAAAGCATACAATATAAACTCTTGGGAGATTGTCTCAAAATTAACTCCACCTGGCCTAATATCAGCAGCATCACATGGAATGCATTAAAATTAAAGTGATGTATCAGAACAATGCACATAGTTTTAGCAGGTAACAAAGCTTGTTGGAATCATTGGTAGCTCATTCTGATAGCAACTGCATTAGTAAGCCTGATGATAAGCTGTACTGTGAAAAATAAGAACTTGGAAGGAACAGCAAATATTGTCCATGATGGAGAATAGGGACATGCACTTGGGAAAATAATCAGAATGTTTTGGATTCAGATTCTGGAAAGGATATCCTTACCAGTACTCTGGATTATTCAGGTGCCCAATACTGTTTTAAATTCTTACTACTGAATTTATTTAGGTTTATTTAGGCGCTGCGGGGCCGTTGGTTGCAGCCCCGGATGGATCCGAGGCTTTTCGGCCAATTCCAGGGCATCCGGGTGCTTTGGGTGGGTGGAGCTTCAAGGCTATATGTAGCCTCAGCCCCACCCATCTGGCTTAGTGGCAAGGTAGTGCTCGGCCCACCCACCCACTTTGCAGTAGTACAGGTTCGACCGGTCGTCTTATTAGGGGCCAGGTAGAAATTTTTTCACCTTCACCTGATTGGCGGTTGGTGAGGTGTGTTTCGCCTACCTTGTACTGTGGGCAGTGGTGCGGCCGTTAAGTAGGTAGGTTAATTCGGTCACTTGGCAGAAGGAGCACAGGATTTATATCTTGCCGGTGAGCACTCAGGCCTTTGCACCTGTTTTGTGCAGTTGATCCGCATGAATGGCAGATGGGCTTTACGGCTCAATGTCGTATAATGTGGATCATATTTAAGCCTCCTCTTATTAGCCTCCTTCTGGTGATCGGGGCTCAGGTGAAGGGGAGGATAATTCGTGGCCTGCCTGCCCGGCGCTAGCCACAGTGGTATGGCTCGTGCTGGTGGTTGGGTGGCTCGCCCATTTATGGACTTGGCGGGGTTGGTGGAAGACCCCAGGGCTTGTCCTATAGTTGTTCTCCTTGCCGTGTTGAGTTTTTAAATTTAATAAAGTGGCCCGTTTCCCAATTAATTATGTGTCAGCCTCTTTATTCCGACTGGGGTGCAACCGGTCTGTCCGCTAAAACTCAGAATTTCAATCATATCAAGGGCTCTAATTCTATGGGTCCCTGAGCAAGATGCCTCAGCCATCCTAATTGTCTCTGTTGTTTCCTTTAGGGAAAAGTTCAGGCTTTCTCCAAGGCAAAGAAGTCAGTAGCCAAACACACTGGCCAAAAGTCTCCAAATACCAACAGAACCAACAAGCCCAACAAAATCAACATCAAACCAGATAATCTTAGCAGAATGACCGACCAGTGTGGCAAGCCCAAACAAAACCAATTTAAGCAAGGTAAAGTGCTACAAGTCCAAAGAACCAATGTCAAACCAGAAAACCCAGTCTTGCAAGCCAATACCAAAGCAGCCAGTCATATCCAACAATATGCTGACACAGTCTCCCCCCTCACCCACTCCACTCAATTAATGGTGTTCTGGAAAATCCAAATATTGCTCTGAATTCCTGAATTCATCTGAAAAATACCAATAACATATGTTTCTGATGTATATTTGAACAAAAATATCTGAATGCACATCCTTACTGGAAAAGCAACAGAAAGATGCAGGCTGCATCAGGATTGCCATTCACAGGATTTAGCAGGAGAAAGGAAACTCATATATCATATGCCATATTTACCCAGAACTTACCTTGTCAGCAGGGTTATGGCCCTCTAGAAAATGCTTCGATTGAACAATCACTACAAATTTATCAGTGTTTCCTTCATCTACATCAGTGTTTCCTTCATCACCTACATCTACAATGCTTCCTTTATCTACATAAACCCATCATTCTTATGACTCTCCTCTTTACAACTCTTTCATTTTTGCTCACTACTTTTATTTGTTCCAATTGTATCTGTATATACCCTGTATGAGCCACAGGGCAAGTGATGCAACAGCAAATACTGAGTTCTGACTAGGATCTTGTGCTGCTTCTAAAACATTTTTTTTTTTTGCAACAAAGAATGCTTGCCTAAAGTCAATACTTACAATATGCCTGGCACTGATGGTACCCAGGCACTTTATTCTACAAACCTCAAGGACATTGGTTCAAAGTCTTCTATGGAACTGAGACCGATTTCGCACGAGGCTGGTTCTGGGTGGAGAGCTCTTTTGCTCTGGGGGCTTCTCTCCATTTTCACACAAGTTGCCCCAGAGCCATGAGTTGGCATGGCAGGATCCTCTTCCAAGCAGTTTCTGCTTGCCGTATGGGAGAATGGCATGCCAACTCGCAGCTCCAGGGCAACTTGTGAGAAAACTGAGCGAAGTGCCAGGATCAAAAGGGCTCTCCACTCGGAACAAGCCCAAGTGCAAAATCGGTTTGATAGTATAGATTTGGACTGTCCATTGTGAGCCTGTTAACCCCACAACTGTGTTATGCTTCCTGAAATATATGCTTCCTCTCCAAAATTTCTACTCAGAGCCAACAAAGATGTTTCTAATGCTTACCAAAGCAACATAAGAACAATTAATGTTACAGCCACCCATACATGACAGTCCACAACTCCAATTTACTTTTACTACCACAAGCGTTTGTTCAGAATGTCTTTTAAGAGACTACTGGATTACATGAAACTCCAGGGCCACTATGTCTCCATTGTGGATATTTTAACAGGTCAGATATTCTCCTGAATGCTTGGAGATTCTCTGAGTATTCCCAGAATGTTTGCTGTCCTTATTTTAAATTAATATATTTGACAATATTTGATAGCTGGAAAAAGTGCAGAAACGGACAGTCAAAATGCTTTCGTAGGTGGAGTCCTGTTTTATGAGGAAATATGAAGGCTAGTTTAAAAAACTGACTAAGAAGGGATATAATAACAGTAGAAAGACAGACAAACTTTTTTTCTCTCATAACTAAGCAGTTACATCCTTCTAAACTCATGGGCTTTGCTTAGGATTGCACAGGAAGTCACCCAATGAAATTGGATAAACTGCAGGCTCAAAAATAAAATAAAAAAGGAGGTAACTCTTCACACAACTCACAGAATCTGCTTCCATAAGATATGTTGATGGCCACTATCTTAAATAGCTTTAAAAGAAGACTAGACAAATCAATGAAGTATAGGTTAGCTTTTAGCGATGATAGTAGGCTTCCCAATCCCCAGGTCCCAGCGGGGGATCCCCCGTCTTGACAGGCTTCTCCCCGCCCCCAGCCAGCTGGCCAGCGGGGGAAGCCCCGCCCCCACAGTCATCCTGTAGTTGTAGAGCTCCTGCAGGTTTAGAAACCTGCAAACAGTTTTTAAAATGTGTGCCTTAAAGGCTGAGCAGGAAGTAGGAAACAGGAAGGGCTTCATGGGAAAGGATCAGAAACAGTTTCCTCAGAGAATGGCCCCTCCCATTCTTTTGCTTTCGTTTCCAGAGCCAGTAAAGTTCTGCAGGAACAAGACGCAGTAAGTATTTGTGTATGTAAGAGAGGGAGGGGACAGGGGATTCCCTGGTTTGGAGGCCCTCCCCCGCTTTAGAAAGTGTGAGGGGGGGGAGGGAAATGTCTACTGGGCACTCTATTATTCCCTATGGAGAACGATTCCCATAGGGAATAATGGGGAATTGATCAGCGGGTATTGGGGGCTCTGGGGGGGTATTTTTTTTAGGTAGAGGCACCAAATTTTTGGTATAGCATCTAGTGCCTCTCTCCAAAATATCCCCCAAGTTTCAAAATGATTGGACCAGGGGGTCCAATTCTATGAGCCCCAAAATATGGTGCCTCTATCCTTCATTATTTCCTATGGAAGAAAGGCATTTGAAAAGGTGTGCTGCCCCTTTAAATGTGATGGCCAGAACTCCCTTGGAGTTCAATTATGCTTGTCACACCCTTGTTCCTGGCTCCACCCCCAATGTCTCCTGGCTCCACCCTCAAAGTCTCCTGGCTCCGCCCCCAAAGTCCCCAGATATTTCTTGAATTGGACTTGGCAACCCTAGATGATAGTACAGTTCAGTAAAATTTGTGTAAAGCCATTGGCCATTACAATTACAGCAACTTACAAGTTAAAAGCGGTCAAGGGGTCTAAAATTAACACATTCAAATTTAGATTATTCACAATCTTAGTTACATACAGCATCCCCATGAATCCATAATCAGGCTCTAATTGTCCAGTTAACAACATCGTTTAACTGTCTACTGCCTTTTTGCTAGCAGCCAAAGCAAAAAGTGCTACCTTATAAGAAACCGTAGAGTCAATATCTGATAACAGAAATATTAGCTTATCCATATCGTAAGCCATATACAATTGATTTGTTATTTTAGTCAGAAACTTGCATCTAGGTTCTGAATACAGTGGGCAAACCATAACATAATGGAAGAGGTCCTCCACAGGGGTTTTGCATGTACAAATACACTGTTCCTGAGGTGTTTTAGAGTATTGCCCCAGGAAGTATTCTGTCGGCATAGTCTGAATGCACATGAAGGAACGCAGAGCTGTAAATGCTGATCTAAGTTCACCCACAGTAATATTTGCCAGATATGCAAATCTTAGGTGGTCCTTCTTTGTATTTTTATACCATGGGGCAGATCTTGTCTGAACAATTAGCGAATAGTCTACTATGGCGTCCCCATTAAACACCCATTGACGCAAATCATGATTATTACCTGAAGCTCGCACTAGATCATCTGGAATTGTATAGCGAGAAATGATGTCGTTAACGAAATCAGAGTGGATTTTATCCTTACTTAATACTAGGTAACTAAGTTTGCCGAGTGATTCTGTTTGTGCCAATTGATATTTCTTCTGAGATTTTAATACAGCTAAATGTATGCATGCCCTGATTGATGGGAGGCCAAGTTCTGCCCTTAATAGGGCAGACGGCATTCCTTTTGGAAATGCCAAAATATGTCTTAAAAAGGAGCTTTGTATTACCCTCAGACTAGATAGTGTTTGTTCTTTCCACCCCCAAAGTTCAGTACCATATAATATATGTGAAATCACTTTGCTAAAAGTTTGAGGGCCGGATCTATAAGGAAGCCTCTGACAAGCCTCTGGCTAGGGGACAAACAATAGGAAAAGGCTGCTGTCTTAATGCTCTGCTAGTGGGCTTTCTGGCAAGCCATTGCAGGAATGGGATGGTGGACCAGATGGATCCTTGATCTGATCTAGCTTGGAATGCAAGGGCATTGTTGACATGCAAGGGCATTTAGCATGTGACAGTTTTGGCAATTGTATATCACAGTAGTTTTTAAATTTTCTACCTGTTGTCTTGTATGGAACCCTTGCACATTGCAGAGTATTCTGGGTAATGGTCTATCTATCTATTGTATCCTCCATTAATGTGGATATTGGGTCTCACCACTGCTTGTGAATTAAGAGTGTGCCCCAGAACACACACAACATCCCTCTGTGGTTGTGCACTGCAGAGGACAATCAGTAGTGGAACACTGAATGTCTCTAAGAAAGCTTGTTTAACACTACTAATCTTTTCAATAAGAAACTGATAAATTTCTAAAGAAATCAAGGCTCTGTGGAAAACAGGAATATTATATTTGACAGGAATAACGTGGACTTGCAATAAACAGATGTAAAACACTCCAAATTCTTATAAATTGTTTTGTATTCTGCATAATAACAATGCAAGGTTGGATTTAATTCTTAAGTCTGAATGCAGTGGGCAGTAGGACAACTAAATTTGAGTAAAATTGCTTGAATCACTGTTTCTAATTGCAATATTTGGCCATGAAAATTCCATCAAAACCCTCACAGCATATCAAGGCATGCCTTACCTAATGATTTCCCACAATTTCTTGTATTTAAATAACAGCTGGAGGCAAGATGTTTGGCATGCAATTATGAAGCTTGAGGTATTCTAAAAACATACTGAGATGAAGATTAAAAGGGCAAGGAGCACACCAGCATTGGTACAGATGAATGGTAAAGCCACCCTCTGATATGACAGAAGCTGGGTTCTGGGTCAAAAGAGATATCCTACGGGAAATCTAGAGCTTCCACTGAATAGAGCAAGGCTGAATCTGCTCATCTTGAGTCCCAGCAATATAATTCCATGATGAGCAAAACACAGGCAGTTGTATTCTGTCATTTTCTCTCAAAGGTAGATTATCCAAATATGCTTCTTCTCCCCTCTGATAACACAGAAATATTTACATGTTTCCCCTTACCCTTGTGTGAATCTTCTCTAAGGGCCAACTGCTTAGCAGTTGCCATTTATAATGGTTGTAACATGAAGTGATAGAAATGTGAAATAACAAATAAATAAATAGTTTGGCTTGCCATACAATTTGCCTGTATATGTGGAGAATGTATGTTACTGGTGGGAATATATGACAGTGGAACTGTGACTCTTCCCTTGCTGGGGATAACCCATGTGGCAAGCCAATCCATATGGCATAAGAGAAAGAACTTTGAAAGTGTTTTGAAACAGCAGTTTCCAGATTAGGGAAATGCTTCCCCATAGAAACTCCTGTACTGTACTCCCTTATGATCCTTCATCATATTCTGATTATTGTTCTTCTTTCAGTAGGCCATATTTCCCCAGAGTGAGTTAATTAGAGATGAGGATGGACTGGGAAAACACGGTTCATGTCAGTTCATGGTGTGCCCAATTTGTGAGTCACAAACTGTCATGAACCCTTAAACACCAAATGAACCAGTTCAGTTTGTGAGGCTCGTGATTGTAGAACAGCTCCCTGCAGTGCAACTCTGGCTGACTCTCCACTACCTGCCTGGAGGTTCAGGAGTGTACAGAATGGAACCTATGGAAGCTAGAGACATCAAACTTGCAGGGGACCTCCCCCTGATGCTCCTCTATATGCCTTCCAAATTATGGGCAGATTGGATTCAGGAGGTAAGAGTTATGCCTCCCTCCAAAAAGATGCCCCCAGGAAAGTGCTTTTGGGAAAAATGGACCCCCTGCAACCTACACACACCAAATGCACAGGCAAGCTCACCCTGACTTTGAAGTTTTGTACTCATTTTGACTGAGCACTCACACACCACCATGAACCGCTTGAAAGTTCAAGGAAAGTTAATGCCGGTTGACCAGCCACGGAACTTCAGTTCATGAACTGGCTAAAATTTGTTACGAACTGTATTTTGTGAGCTGGTTCGTGCCCGTCCCTAGTGTTAATCTTTCATGCAGTTTTGTTCTATGGCTGTATATGCTGATTTATACGGCTTTGGTAGCACTTATGCTACATGAAGAGCAGGAGGTTAGAGATTATGAACATTTTGCCCTACTTGTTCCCCTTCTCTCCCCCATTCTCATCATTTGCCTCATTAGATGTTCAGCCTGGATTAGTTTGGTAATAAAACTAATTGCAATTTCTAATCCACTGAGTCAGAGAAATCAATTCCACTGATGTGGTTGTCTGTACATTTATGCCAGTAAGAAGACTGCATATATAGGTGCATGATGGACTGCATAGTTACCAAGGGAAGTAGATGCCAGGTAGGGTATAGAGAGCTGTTGCAAAGCCTCAATAAAGTGAGCTGAAGAGCAAGGGAGGATTGTGTTCACATGCACTCCTTGTGCAGACATAAGCCTTGAATGGAAAGGAGCTACTACTTGGGTCTACGTCAGGAAACCAAGCAGGATTTTCAGAGTCAAAGCATCTACCATGAATTGCAATATGAGGTTAGGCAGGTGAGTCTGACTCAGCTACCCAAAGTAACTTTGTGCCTCCTACCACTGTTAGTTAGCTGGAATTAGCCTGTCTATGCAAGGGTATTAACTTGAATTTATAATGAAAACACACCTTTCCAAGCTTACAGTCTCGCTGAAAGGCAATAAAAGTTAAGCTTCTATGTCGCTTTTGATTAGATTTCTAAGTGACTTAATGGAGAAATTTTCAAAGCATATTAAACTCTCATAGCTAGCAGGTAGTGGAGACTTAATAATCTTGATATTCAAAGCAGCCACTAAAGGGAGACCAAGAGCTGTTCTTTCTAGCAGATGTTATATGCACAAGGCAAGGGAACCTATTGAAACTCTTTCCCCTGCAGTTGGAAGCAGGTGAAAAAGGAAGGATTGAAGAAATTCAGTGGGCATTTGCACACAGAAAGTCTTTGCATGCACCCTTTGGCAAGCATGGCTGGGGAGCCCACGCCAGAAAACTAATAGTCTAAACTGCACATATCACACTTAACTGCACTATGCCTGAAGCAACACAGAAATGGAACCAGTGCAAAATTTCCTGTGGCCATAGGAGAGGTCAGTTGCAGTGCTGAGGGAAAGGGTTGCTGGTTATTTAACACTGATGTACAAGGCTTTTTTTCTGGAAAAAGAGGTGCTGGAACTCTCAAGAGAGAAATTAAGGAGAAATACATGGGTACCCCTCAAGAACTTTTACACATTTTTTGAGAATGTTGTTTCCACAGAGAGGTTCCGGAACTCAGTTCCAACATATTCCCCCAGGAAAAAAACCCTGCTGATGTACACAAACAAGAGTATATAGTTTGTTCAGACACAACACACAAGGCAAATGTGCCACATCTTCTGTATGAGTGCAGGATGGCTTGCATTCCAGTCTATAATAATCTGAATGTGTTTGAACATACGGTCAGTTATTATTAACAGGTATGCAATATTTTAAAAGCTATGGATATAGGAACTCTTCCTTATTCTACAGAACATTCAGAAAGAGGAACTTATGTTAGACTGCAATCTTATACACAGGACTATGCACTTTCCCCCAATGGTAAAGGCTCAGTGTCTTAAAAAGAAGCTGTAATAGCTGCTCCCACCCCTGTTCTTCCCAGTTCTTGAGCTTAGTTATGAGACCAGTGTGTTGTCAATGTGAATTCTTGCCAAGCTTTCATGAGCACACTCATTTGTGACTGTGTGCGAATTAAACTGCTTCCAAAAGCATAAGCACAGTATTGGACATGTACAATATGTTTTGATGCATGCCCTGAGAATTGCCTTTGGTTGCCAATGAAGCTCCCTTAAACACAAACAAAAGCCAAGGTATAAGAACATAAGAGAAGCCATGTTGGATCAGGCCAACGGCCCATCAAGTCCAACACTCTGTGTCACACAGTGGCAAAAAATTTTATATACACACATACACTGTGGCTAATAGCCACTGATGGACCTGTGCTCCATATATTTATCTAAACCCTTCTTGAAGGTGGCTATACTTGTGGCCACCACCACCTCCTGTGGCAGTGAATTCCACATGTTAATCACCCTTTGGGTATAAAAAGCCTCCCAAAGCCCTTGCTTACTTCTAGGGGTGGTCACAGACCAAAAAAATTGAGGTTCATATGGGTCTGTAGTTTGTGGGTTTTCCGGACCATGGAACATGAACTTCCATGGATTTGGGCCATTAAATGAACCAGGCCAGGGTCCATAGGTCCGTGACTTTGGGATGCATTAGAATGCCCCCCATGGGCTAGAGATGCCAAACTCACAGTGAGTCTCCAGTTGAGTCTCTTCTACTTGCCCTCCAATTTGCGTGCAGATTGGTTTTTTAGGGAGAGAGATCCTAGTGTCCAATATGCAAAAGGGAAAGAGTCTGTCAAATGGCCCCAACAAAAGCCAGAGGCATGAAAGTTACAGTAGAGCTCCACAGGATGCCCTTCTACCTGCTGCCCAAGTTGCATCAAGATTGGCACTGGGGGGAGGGGGAGATCGTAGGGTCCAATGTGCAAAATGGGAAGGAGTCTGTCAAACAGCCCTATCAAAGGCTAAAGGCATGAAAGTCATCACATACCTCCTTAGGATGCCCTTTTACCTACCATCCAAGTTGGGTGTAGATTGACATTGGGAGAGGGGAGATCCAATGTGCAAATGGGGGGAATCTGTTAAACAACCACCCCCACAAGCTAGAGGCATCAAACTCTCAGAGGACATCCCCAGGATATACCTCTCTGTCTGCTCTCCAAGATGCATGCGGATTGGGGGGAGGGAAAAAGATCTTATGGTTCAATGTGCAAAAGTAAATGCCCCCCACATCCCCCCGGTTGCCTGACAAGTAATGCCTCGGTGCCAGATTGTCTGGCCCATGAATAGCTCCCATGGACTAAAAAGACCACGTGGAAAAATTCAGTCTGTGGGCAGTCCACTGAAAAGCACAATTACACCGACTAGGCAAACAGTCTATGACTCTCCCTCCCGGACTGTCATGGATTTTGGTCCATATTCAGCCCATGCCCATCCCTACTTACTACCTTGCTGGATAAAGCCAAGCTTCAAGACTAGCTTTCTTCTCCCATCTTCCCATGTCAACAGAGAGACAATCCCACAGGGGGTAACAAAGATCTCAAGGCTCTCAGTGAAGACACAAGGTCCGGCTATGGCTATTTTAGACCTAATGAGAAAGAATGAGATTCCTGCCTGGTGATGAACCATGCAGGGAAGACAAAGCACTTAATTGGACTGTAAACAGGCAGCAGCATTAAGAGCTTCTGAAAACACTTAGGGCCTATTTCCATAGGACTGAAAATCTGTTGGAAGCATTTACACAGTGATGATTGCCCAGTGCAAAAAACTGCGATGGGCAAGACTAAATACACATCTTCAAAGCAAGCCCCTTGTGACAGAACTGAGAGCTCCAGGGGACCCCCCTCCCACCAACAAAATAGGAAATCTCTCTTTCACATCTGCACACATGCAAAGCAAATGCCTGCACACACATCAACTGTTTCTCCCTCATCAATCAGAATGCACTGAAACAGTATGGCATGATTCTGAATGGACTACATTTCTTATCTTAGTGAACTCTCATCTTTATAAAAATGTAACAGTTTTTGATTCCATTACTTGGATGCTGCAAAGTTCACATGCAAGTGGAAGTTTTCACCCCTCCTTTCTTTGTCTACTTCCTGTGATTCAAAAGCTGTGGTTCACCATTCTCCCAGAGACAAACAGTTGCTCTGCAGTAACCTCCATACATATGGACACTGATTAGTAGCAGCAAAGGACCAGACAGAAATGCAATGTAAGCATTAGAGCACCAAATGGAAATTATTTAGCCGGCAGTACAAATGGCGCATGCATCAAACTGTTCTGCAAAGGAGCATTCATGAAGACAAGCTTCATGCCTTTCATTCTGAAGCAGGAAGCAAAAGTCTAAGGGAGTGATAGAGATGAGGACAAAGCAGCCTCAGAAGCAGAATAAGGCTGCATGCTACAGCAGCCACCAGGTGCAGCACTGACACACAGGAGGCATTTTTAATATGATGCTAGAGAAAACGGCAGTGCCCCATCTTAATTAGAATGGCAGTTGCACTTTTAAACCATTATCCTGGAAACAACTGCCTGGGCTAAAGCCCCTCCTTATGGTCTGCATGAGAAGAAATGCTCCGCGTGGGAGTATGTTTTTGCAGCCAGGTCAATACCTCACCAGCTCTCAAAAGGATCAAGTAGTGGAGCTTGTTGCCAAAGGGCAAGCAGTCCCTCATGAAAGGCATGCAGCTGACAGCAGCACTGGAATAAAAAGCAACAGATGGCTTTGGTGCAGTGCTGCTAGCTGTCCAAACACCAAGTCCTACTTCACGTATCCTGAGGTTTCTAAAACAGAATTTCCTCATCATGCCCCTGACATTTATATGTAGCCTTCAGCACTTTTCTATTTGAAACATGAAAGAACAACTGGAGAGATTTCTTGTAAGTACAGACAGATCAAAAGTTGTTTCCCAAAGTGAAGAGATCTTTTCATTAAAAAAATCTGTCTTAAAAACATCACACATTATCATGTGGCTGACAACATATACCAAAAGCTGAGCTGTAGTTTGCTTTTTGTGCAACAGCTGAGGCCAGATAGTGAAGCCTTCTAAGGCCACCAATTTCACCAGGCTTGTACATGCCTCAGTGTGTGCTAGGTTGCGGATTCTTTCTACAGCCTTCCCATTAAAACAAAACAAAACAAAGGAGTAGCCTTTGAAAATTTTAATACAAAACTTAGGATTTTGTTACAGTATAAATCAATCAAATTTTGAAACAAATGAATTATGGAGCTCAAAGTTTTGCATTTGGCTCATGGCTTTTGGCTTTCCCTTACACGTTAACAGTTTCTGTATGCCCCTTGCAACTAGTATCAGCAACCAGCACACTGCCGCCAAGGTACCCTCTTCCTGCACAATCAACACACAGTCAGGGGCCATTGATAGTCCTTCACCCCCACCCTACAGCTTTCTGCAAGAGGGTAAGCCTTTGCATCTACAGTTCCTGATGTAGAAAGCAGGGGTGGCCAATGGTAGCTCTCCAGATGTTTCCCCCTACAACTCCCATCAGCCCCAGCCAGCATGGCCAATGGTTGGGACTGAGGGGAGTTGTAGGCAAAAAACATCTGGAGAGCTACCATTGGCCACCCCTGGAATATGGTATTCCTCTGGCAGACCTGCCTGAGATGGTGTATCTCATCCATTCAGTTGGAAGGAATTGCTATCTAATACAATATCCAGTTGCAAAACAGAACCATCAATTCAACAGCCCTCTACCAATCACCCTGAATGACCAAGCAGTTGAGTGCCCATAGCAGAGAACACGTTAAGACGTCTGCCAAGGAACAGACCCAGCCTCAAGGAGGCAAAAATCTTTGGGCTGTTTGGTAACCTTTTGAAGAGAGATGCATTGGAAAGAGAAAGAGATCTGGTCTAGCTCAGCTAAAGTTTATCCATTACCATGATGCAAAGACAAAATAATCCCAATCCAAGCAAGCAACTTTAGCTAATATGAAGGATTTTCTCCAGTTTTAAAATGCAGAGTTCTGTGAAAAATTGTGCGTGTGGGGTGACTCACAGCCTTTGTAGATGTCTGTAGGTATCTGTACAGCAGCATAAGAGTAGTTAACCTTCGTTTTAAAATGTGCATCATCTATGAATTCCAGCTTCAAGGAGTTGGATGCTTCTCCTTCAATTTCTTCTCCCTCTGGGCCATCCTGGAAAAAGAAAAAAAAGGACATACCATAAACATTCAGACCAGTTTGAGACAGCAACAGGCAGTGAGGCAGTCTGGTAGTTGGGACAGGGTCACTGCTAGACAACCAAGGAGGAAAAGCCCCCATGCTGTCTCTGTGGAAATCATGCACAGTGCTGCTGCTGGGGAGCAGAGATAAAAGCTTTCTCCAGACATATAGCTGCCGGCTACCCAGAAGTGCACTGGATGAACTTCTAAAGACATTGGTTTATGCTGTTGTGCATTGCCACTGGCCAGCAATCAGCCACGACACTGACTAAGCCACCCTGTGTCTCCAGTATTGCTGCTCAACTCTTGCCAGTAAAAGTATGGGTCCACTGGCATCTCAATTGTAGCCAGTCCTCCAAGAATTTACAGGGCCTACTGTAAGCTCTTGGAGGTTTGGCTACATCAGGAGGGTGTGGCCTAATATGCAAAGAAGTTCCTGCTACAAAAAAAGCCCTGACTGTCTCACAGGCTGCTGCTGTTCATGGCAATTAAAAAGACCCCTCCCCCACCAGGGGTGTTTGGAACCTCCAGGTAGTTGGTAGTGGAAGATTTTAATGCTTCAATAAAAACTGAACTATAATAGTAATTTCCATCTCAAAGAGTAATATTTCTTGGTCCATTAAAAGGCTGAATGAGAAATGGCCTAGAACCAGGGCTTTTTTTCAGCAGGAACGCACAGAAATGCAAGTTCCGGCTGGCTTGGCATCAGGTGGTGCGGCCTGATGCAAATGAATTTCCACTGGGGTTCTTCTACAAAAAAGCCCTGTGTGAAACAATGGTGACATCATGGGGTATGGCCTAATATGCAAATGAGTTCCTGCTGGGCTTTTTCTAGCAAAAAAACCCTGCTTAGAACAATGTTAAGATAAACAACAAGGCCTTGCCATAGAACTAATTGGGTGGTTGTATGGGGAAGTTTAAAAATCGCCAGTTCCTCTGTGCTGCAAAATATAAGAAATATCGCTAAATTGTAAACTCTGTTGGTACAATAACAGTGGCCGTTCAGAAGGATTCATGGTTAACTCCCCTTCCTGAACACATCAGTATTTCTTTCACGTTGAAAAAATCTAAATCCAAATCCATTTTCATTACAAGAAATCTTTAAGGTGGGTCATTATTATAATCACCTTCCTGTTACAGACACAAGGTTGAAATTAAGAGGCCAAAGGCTACCCAGTTACTACATGGCTGAATTCAGTTTTGAACAGAAGATGCCCCGCTCCAAGCTTATGCTCTTAACCACTACAATACTCCAGCATTGGTGCTTCTTTCACAAGCAACAGTCCTGTCCCATTCCCTAGGGTGAGGGTTGCTGGGAAACCAGGACATTTATGCTTGAGAGCCCTTTCTCAAGTTAACACCATAGCAACAGAAGCAGCAGGAGTGGTGGATGAAAATGGCTGGGAATGGAAGAGCTGCTAATTTTTTTTTAAATGCACAATTTCTGCATCAGGTAGATGAGGTTTGTAAAGCACACTGGTTGAAAAGATGTACTGATTTCTGGCTCATTTCTCATTTCTGTTTAACCTTGCCTCTATGTTTTCAGCAGCACGGCAAGTATTAAATCAGACAAAACCCCCTTGAAAATCAATTAGCAGCAAAAGGCGACTATCAAAGAACAAATTAAAACGGAGTGGAGCTTAGTGCTCTGTCAATAAGCAATGCAAACAATATTTAATTATGGTAGGAAGATGGCAAACTCCCCACTGCTGAAGCTGAGATATGCGCCTGCTCTTTTGCACACCACTTCTCCCTCCCTTTCCTACACAGATTTCCACAGCATTGGCAGGCAGATCTAACCGAGAACTCTTTTGTTCTTCATAAGGAGATTTACTCTGTTTGAGAGGCAAAAATGTTTTGCTCTCAGAGCTACAGAACTGAGAAACCATTCTTTTCCCATGCTGGGAAAAGCATATGAGAGCAAGATCCCTACTTTTGGATCCAGTTTTCCAGAATCAGTCTTATATAAAACCTGCTTGAAAACAGGGGGAGCTGGCAGGGAGGAGAGGAAGGAGAAAAACTACCTCTTCCCTCTCCCTCCCCATGCCAAATTTTCTTTTCTCTGCTGAAAATACTTTCACTTGAAGATAAACAGCTGTTGGGATTTCTGTTACATGCTAGGTGAAACATGTAATAATTTATACATAGGGATGCCTTCAAAAAGAATTAGACAAATTTAAAGGGAATAGCTTTATTAGCCATGATAGCCAAATTTAAACTCCAAATTCAAATGATATATGCTTATGACTAAAGATGCTAGAACAAACACGGAGGGGCTGTTGCCTTCATTTACTGCTAGTACACTCTCAGAGACATGTAGGGGGCTACCCCTCTCTCTTATTGCCAGCAGGCTGGAAGTTTGAAGTGGTTCAGATGTTTTCCTGGTGGGAATGATTCTTGCAGCATCAACACCAAACACAGTTGCTACAGCAACAGAAATTTCCGCAGCCACTTTAGTTGGGTCTCCCTGCTCTAGTTCCAATCCACTGAAGCACCCACTGACTCTACCTATGTGGTATATCATAGGGTTTTTAAATATATATATATATTGTTGCTACCTTTGGATTTTACTGTTTTAGTTTTTTTAAGTTAATGTAATTTATTGTAGAGTCTTTCACTCTCTTCTGTTGTGTTCCGCCCTGAGCCCACTTGGGGAGGGCAGAATAAAAATCTGAAAAATAAATAAATAATACATGAGCTCTTGCAAGAGGCAGGGATCTGACAACTATTCATGCCAGGAGATAGCAGTGAGTGAAGGCAAGATGGTCAATGGCCACAACATGCCACATATCCCCCAAATGGAAAAGAAGGAAGAGGCTTAATTTAAGGGGGGATAGGCATCCGATGACAATTTCCTCTGATCGGCCACAAGCAACTAATTTCACTGTTTTGTGCTGGCCACCAGGGCCATAATAAGATGTTGTGTCAGTTCTTTTGGACATCACTCATGTAGATCTTGCCTGGTATGAGAGTGAGCCTCTGGCAGACCCCCTTGGTAGCCACTTTGCCATTTGAGAAAATAATAGTGGACCTCCTCAGCTCAATGTCCTGTATTCAAGAAATACGTGCTTCCAGCATGTGCTGATCATGCTCTTAGCTTTTGTCCAGTCCCGGGTATGAAGTGGATTGGGTCGGCCAATGGTTCCCCATGCACTGTGCCCTCTTCTGTTATCACATCACACACCCAGGGGATGTGAAGGCATGGTTCATCTTTCTTGCTTTAGCCACTGACTAAAATTTCCAAGGGGCAGCAGAATGAGGATAAACCTACCTGCTACTGCCCAGCATTCAGACAACCTGCCATGTTAAACAGAACAAAACTGGTTGGGAAACCTCTCTCATGTTTCTCTCTTTTTGCTCTCTGCCCCCACAGTCATATTATGTAAGACACTGAAATACACATTCACTGGCTAGCCAAGGCCTACCTAGGAATGTAGTCTACCAGTCAAAGTAGCCCCTGAAGAGCCTGATGAATCCATCTTTGGATTCCTTCTAAAATAGAATTTAAAAAATGGGAAGGCTGTTACGCACTCAGCTGACCACGTTATGTGGCTGGCAAGGCTCCCTTTGGCTTAGTGGGTTGTAAGTTGTGCAGGTTTAATCTCAGTCAAGACCTCTCTTCTTTAATGCCCTCTGCCACTTCATCTTAATCATATGCACAGACCATACTTCACAGATTTTTAAAATAAATATGAAAGAGAATAATATATAGACAGTCCTTTATAGCCTCTGTGGAGAAATGCCATCTGAGTTAATGTTGGTGCTTGGTTGGAGGGGAACATGAAACTACTAAAGCAGGCTTTGGGGCCTAGCCTTCCCTTCATCCCCCTCCTCCCTTCCAGAGTTAAACCAGCGCCTCTAGGGGAAAAGCCTCCTAGAGGGGCAGGAAGTTCTTTTGTTCTTTTTATTTGAGTTAGGCGGGAAAAGGGCAGTTCTTGGCTGGCGCTCAAGGAGAGAGGTTGCCAGCCTGTGGGCTCCTGCCTGTGGGATAGGCGGAGTGGCCCCCAGGCAGTAATTCACAAGGTAGGGCAAGTTTACACCAGGAACGAGAGGATGCGTTTAAATCCACCTTTTATTTGTCCTTCTTGTTGCTGTTCAGGTGCTGTGCTAAACTTTTACATGTAACTGTTTCTGTTTTTATTTTTTTCTTTCTCTTCTTATTAAACATTTTTACTGTTTTGAATGCTGGCAGTCAAACTCTGTACCACATAGATCCCCAACCGCTTAGACCACGCTGCTTTATGAAGGGGGCCCTAGGGAAGGGGGAAGGCATGCAGTTGGATAAGGTGCCAGTCCTCCAGGGGTTCCCTGAAGAAGGGTTGTGGTCTCTGTGATACCCAAGTACAGGGTAGCAGAGGACCTTGAGGCCTGGCCTCATAGCTGGAGAGAGAGATTGGGAGTCCTGTTCCTCTCAATCTGAACCCCTAGACTGAGCAGGTGGTGGCAGCGAGCCCAAGTGGCCGGAGGAGAAATAGCTCCCCCCAGGAGTTGGCGACTCAATAGGGAGTTGACAGGACCGGGTCTGAAGGCAGAATCGGGCCGGTTCCGTCACAGCCTCGATGTAGGATATTTTCTCAAATAATTTTTAAAAGTGTGAGTCACATCCACATTTGAAAATACTTGCAGTTAAAATACTTTGCATTCATATGTGTCTTACTTTTTTACCATCTCTGGAGAAAAACAAAAGAAGTCATGCAAACATGCTTTTTGTCAGTTTGTGCAGAATGTTTCAGATCTGGGGGACATAGCGTGCATCTGCAAGAAAGTCTTCTGCAGTGGTTTTGCTGACTCAGAGATCATAGACATTTCTGTATATGTAAGTACTAGGCTCCTCCACCCTCTTCTATGAGGCATGCAATATTCATGAAACAAGCACATGTGCATCAGGAATACAAGTGAGGCTTGCTGTTGTGTTATTTCCTTTCCTACTGTGTTAGATCACTGTGACTGAGGGAACCAGAAATATAGAACAGATTACAGCAGTGGTGGTCTTAGCAACTGCACAAAGCATCCATAGGGTCTGGGATAGAGGGGAGATCTAGTATGATCCATCTCCAGGATTACAGAGACTGCTTTCCAAATGTTCAGGATCAAGAGCTGAGAGATAATGAGCATACGCTTCCTTCACCAGCAGAGGCAGGTGGTGAAGCCAGAGCATTTGTGCTTGCCCTCCCACTCTGCACATTGATTGAATGTGAGGAGAGGTCATGTGTAGACAGCTATTCAGACTCCTGCACCATTGTCCTGCCTTCATTCACTTCATCAGCTTACTTCTACTGTCCCACTCCCCACACAGCCATCAGTCTTCAGCGATGGAATCTGAAAAACCCAACTCCACTGGATCATACTACTGTATCTACTGGATCATGCTATTTTTTTAGAGCTGGTGGGTAGTGGTGATAAGCATATCTATATCTATATGCTCATCACCACTACCAACCAGCTCTAAACGAAATGCTTTTTCATGAAATGCTTTCAGTTTAGCTATTGCATGATTGTTGTTACTATCTTCATTAAAAAGTCAAGCCTTTTCTCCAGCATATCACTACTACCAGGACTTTTTTGGCAGAAAAAGCCCAGCAGGAACTCATTTGCATATTAGGCCACACCCCCTGATGTCACCATTGTTTCAAATATGGCTTTTTGTAGAAAAAGCCCAGCAGGAACTTATTAGGCCACACCCCCTGATGCCAAGCTTGTTGGAATTGCGTTCTTGTATGTTCCTGCTCAAATAAAGCCCTGACTATTGTTAGAGATTTTCACTGATTTCCCAAGATGCAGCTTTAAGGACTGCAGAGCTATGTTTTACCACAGGAGCCTCTTTCTACCGGATAGTGTTATGTTAACCCACCTTCCATTCTTTTGGTATAGATGCTGAGTTGATCAAGGAGGTTACATATTGCAGTTAGTAGTTTTGCAATTTCATATTTGAGCTTCTTCAGAACTCTCAGATGAATGCCATCTGGTCCTGGTGACATATTACTCTTTCATTTATTTGCTCTAAAGCGCTTCTTCTGACACATCAATTTGTGACAATTTCTCTAGTGCTGGTATCTCCCTGATGTCATCTGTAGTGAAGATTGATGCAGAGATTTCCTCTTCCATAGGTTCTCTGCATTGACCATAACTTTCTTTAATGTGCTTTTACTCCGTAATGGTCTAATGGCTGCAGTCATTTTCTAGCAGCCTTTCTACTTTTGATCTATGTTGGAGGGGAGGAGGGGAGAACATTATATTTTTGAGCTATTCTCAAAATGAGCTTGGCTGTCTGCCCTCACTACAGATATACATTGCCAAAGTCTGCCCTTCTTTTGGTCATTCCTACTTGAGCATAACATCTCTTTTAGAGATTTCCCCCCTAGTCATTGGTAGCCTCCTTTTACTACTATATTCATGTTGGGATTCTTTTAAATTGCTTGCAATGGAAATGAGATGGATGCTTATTTAGATCCAGGGTTATGGTATACTATTGTATAATTCACATGCAAGTTGTAATCATTTTTACCTTTGCAATGACTCCTTTTCAATTTTGTTTCCTGAAAATGGAACCTTTCTGAGGCTTTAAAGCAGAAAGGTTTGTATGTGATACTGAGGGCTAGAAATGATTTGAGCAAGAAATCTTTTTTTAAAACCACTAACAGCTAAAATCTCCTTGGTGATAGTGTCTTTTTGTGATATAAAAAATGGAGACATTGTCTTCATATGACCTGTATTTTTTGACTACAGTAGTTAGAATCTTTTTTAAAAGCAACTAAAACCATAGTACATAGAAAATCAGTATAGCATGTCAGTTTCTTTTCAGCTTTTGAGCACAGCAGTTTCAAGACTTGGGACAGAAGTACAATAAGACAATTTATTTTATTTTACTTCATTCACACCCCACCTTTCTTTCAAATGGGAACTCAAAGCAGCTTACATCATTCTCCTCTCCTCCATTTTATCATCACAATAGCGACCCGGTCAAGTAGGTTAGGCTGAGAGGGTGCAAATGACCCAGGGTTATCCATGAAGCTTCCGTGGCAAGGTGGTCATTCAGACCTGGCTCTCTTAGATACTAGCCTGACATGCCCCCAATTACTTTTATGGGAATAAAATTCTGAATAGACATTTCTTGACAAAACAAATGAGAAATTAAGAACATTTTCCTCACACACCTCATTGTTTCCAGACCGTCTATATTTTTCTACCATATGTGTGCATAAGCAATCATGAGTATGGTTGCCAGGCCTTACCTGACACCCCAACAAGACAACTGAGAAGCGTGAATAAGCTATTCATTGTTGTGACAATGCAAAAAGACATCTATTGTGGTTTTATGCCAGAAGTCACATCATGCATTAGTTATGATACTGAATTGCACCCCTCCTTCCCCTGAGCCCTTTTGAGCAGCATCAGTGAATGAAGGCCCTGGCCAAGAGATCCATGTTTCAGAATGTGGTGTTGCTCAACCCCTTGTTCTTTGGCTAGTCCCCTAAGGTTTTCAACATCTACATGAAGCTGTTGGGTGAGATTATCCAGAGATTTGGGCTGGGTTGTTACCGATATGCAGATGACAATCAGCTCTATCTCACACTTCTAGCTGATCTCAAGAAGGCTGTAGAAACCTGGAAAGTGTCAGCAGGAAGATTAGTACTGGATTCATGCTAACAAACAGAAACTTAACCCCAACAAGATGGAAATGCTACTAGCGAGTGGAAAACCTGACCTGGAACGTATGGGGTGATTACAGACTGGCACTTTGGTTCTGAAATCAACCCCAAAAATCTTTCCAGGTGGCAACATCTGCCGCCTATCCTCCTCCCGTCCTCATCCCATCCTCCAGGCTCCTGAGACCGGCTCAAAAAGCTACCACTTTCAAAGTGGCAGCAAATCTTGGAGCCGGCTGTTATTCACCTCCCCACTGTCTGGACAGGGAAGGGCGCAAGCGAGGCAACTTGGCAGTGTGAATCTGCCAAGCCATCCCAAGCCATTTCCAGGTTTTTGTTTTTACAAAACCAGTCAGAGCGCTTACATGAGCACATGACCTGCAGAGAAAAAAAGAGGAATCCAGTTTCTGAGGTGCCTTCCTGTGTGGAGGCGCCCAGCTGCCTCACAGATGGGATGGGAACGGCTTGTGGAGGAGCATCTGGAGGCTTCAGGATGGCTCAAAAAGAGCCTCCCAACCACCCCAAATTTCCCATCTGTTATCAACCATGGTGTCACCATTCTGGATGGGGTTGTACTCCCCTTGAAGGAACAAGTCCATGGTTGGGGCTGCTCTTGCACCACGGCTATTGCTGTACAAACAGGTGGCAGCTGTGGCCAATTTTGACAGGTTAACCAGCTGCAGCTTTTCCTGGGCAGAAAAGATCTGCCCACTGTGGTGCATGCCCAGGTTATAGCTAGATTAGATTACTGCATTGCACTCCATGTAGGGCAGCCCTTGAAAAGTGTTCAGAAACTTCAGTTGGTGAAAAATGCTGCAGGCTGGGTATGGGCAGCAGTTTGTCATAGAGGCCATATCTTTACAGTCTTACCCCATCTACATTGGCTCCCAATCTTTTTCTGGGAACAATTCAAGCTGCTGGTATTGAACTTTAAAAGCCTACATTGCTTGGTACAAGCATACCAGAAGGACCACCACTTACTCCTTATGCCCCTACCTGACCTCTACAGTCACCTTCAGAAGTGGCCCCGCCTTCTGAGATTAGACAGTTGGGAACCTGGAAGAGGGCCTTTTCTGTCATGACACCAAAAACTCTGGAACTCTCTCCTCAGTGAGACTTGCCTCTCTCCTTCCATTCCCATATTCCTCCAGTGAGTGAGGACTTCTTTGTCTGGGGTTTCCTCATTGATCAATTGTTCCTGTCCTGTTTTTATTTTTTTTTATATATGTGTGTATTTTATTGTATTGTATGTGTATTTGAACTTAGTTTTAGTTGTTTGAATGATGTGTTTTTGTTTATGATCAAGATGGGGAGCTGTTTTAGTCTGTCTGTAGCAGTAGAAGAGAGTAAGAGTCCCTAACACCTTAAAAATGAACAAAATTTGTGGTAAGGTATGAGCTTTCATGAGTCACTGCTTGCTTCTTCACTTCTTGTTTGGTTTTAATGATTTTTATGATGTATTTTTATGATGTATTTTCATTATGTATGTTTTTAACCTGTTTGCTGTCTTGATGGCCAGGATGAGTGCAGAAGGCTGGGGTATATGTCTTGACTCAAAGGTTATATTTATCCCATTGACATGACTGTGCAATAGGGATGGGCACAAAATGCAAAAAAGGTGGTTCATTTCATTTTGTGGTTCACTGGGTTGCTTGAATTGGTGGTTCATTTTGTTTTGTGTTTTTTTCTGATTTCCTGAACAATTCATAGTTCATTGGCTGATTCAGTTCAAGTAGGTGTAGAATGGTCCCCAAGTGGGCTAGAGATGGCAAACCTCCAGCAAACTCTTAAGTGGACTCTTCTCTATCTGTTTTCCAAGTTTGTTGCAAATTGGATTTTGAGGGGCCAAGCTGCAGCCCCTTAAAGCAGGTGCCCCCAGTAAGCTGCTCTTCTAGGAGCTGGGGAAGGAAAGGGAAGCTGCTTTGCAGCTTCTAGTTGGTTTCACCCCAGGAAGCTTGGAAACTGACTAGATGCTGCAGCTCCACTCTCATGTTCAATTCAGTTCAGTTTCCTGTGAAAATTAGAGGCCACAGGTGGATGAGGAGAGTGGCGCTGGGGCATCTAGTCAGTTTCAATGGAAACTGTCTTGAAGCGCAGGGGGTGTGGGAGAGTTGCAGCATCTAGTCAGTTCACTGGAAACTGACCAGAAGTGCACAAGCTGATGCCAGGCTGTCTGGAAAAATGAAGCAAACACAAATCAAATGAAACACCAAGAAAAAATGCTGGTTCATTTCATGTTTGGGTGTGGCGAGATCAGATGAACCAGTTCAGAACGAACTACAAATTGGCCATGTTTTAGCATCAGTCATAATTTTTGGTTTGGTTCATGCCCATTCCTACTGTGGAGGTTCCAACAGCTATCACTTTCTCTAGGAATGTCATCTTCATAAATTAGGGATGCTCGAACATGCCATTATGGCTCACATCCTTTTCTGCAAATGGTGAACTGATTTTTTGGTGATCAGTTTGACTGTTTGTCAATGTGTTCATGGCTGTTTAGCAGGTTGATTCACTGCATTCCTCCCCACAATGCAGCATATCACAATTAGGGTTTCATGCATGTGCATTCTCCCACAGTCCAATTGGATTCTACTAACCTCCTGTCTTTGCTGTGTAACTGCTCTACTCAGCTGGCAATGGTTTAGATAGACAATTTGTTAGTCACTAATCAAACAAATAAGTAATAAACAAAGTCTATGCTGTAATAGAATTCTAACTTTTGTTATTTGTCTAAGTAGTCCCTAGTGACATTAATGGATTCTAACTGGTTTTTATTGGTAGCATCTCTGTGCATATGCAGGTTTGCATAAACCAAATACAAACCTGTTTGGCAGGTTTCATGGCTGTTCAACGTGAACGGAACAGGCTGGGTAATTTACTCATATTTGACAGACACCTTCAAACATGGCAAGTTCAACTGTCAAACACATTTTTGGGGAAATTCCCAGCATCCTTTGCTGTAGTCCAATTTATTCTCCCCTGCTTTGTGTCAGAATTAAAGAATTACAAAAAGAGATTGAGCAAGGTTAGAGATCAAAGCACCATGGACAGAGTAGAATAATCCGATTGTAAGAAGAGCTTACCTGTCCCTTTGGTCTGAGAAAAGGAAGGACTCATTTCATGTCTATTTCTCTGTGGATGGTTTCTGTTTTATGGCAATCTCCTGTATGGCAGTGTGAGAGGTTTCTAGGCTAATTTGGCTGGCATTTGAATCCCCTTGGCAGAGCACTCCTTTCCTGTTCCAGAACAACTCTTGAAAAACTGGATTGTGTTATTTGTAAACTCCAAGGACTTGGCTAACCAACAGTGTCACACAGCAAATACAAAGATGCCCTCCACCTGTGCATACATGCACACAAGCAGTAATACTATGAGCCCATGGGCTAAGGTGCCATCTTATTTAAGCTTTGCCCTTATTTCCAGTCACTGAATCTTTGCAGTCAAATAGCAATGCCAGAAAGGACATGAGAAACACTAGTCCAGATAGCAGCCAGAGCTTCCAGTCATTGCCAAGTACATTTCACACCAAATGACTCTTTCTGATTGCAACTGCAATCATCAGAGGTACTTGAGGCAACAGGAGCAGGCCTGCTGTCAGGTCTTCAAGAGAATATAAGAGCCACCTTGTTGGATTAGATGGAAAATTCATTTAGAGTGCAATGCTAAGCAGAGTTTTACCTTTCCAAGTCCAATGAAATCAATGGGCTTAGAAGGGTACAACTCCATGTAGGACTGCATTTCAAGTTCAAACTTATGCCGCCTTGTTTTACTTCAATTGAAGAACTGGCATCAGGAAAAAGGGGAATGGGTGAGAGGATACAACCTGTTGTGTACTGCCTCTTTAAGAGGCTATCCCAGTAGGTGTCAGAGAAAGTAGGAGAGCAGGAGGGACACAGTACTTCTCTTCTCAGCCTGCCTGCTAGCAGCCTGAGTGCAGGACCTTCAAGGAATCAGAAGAATCAGGCCAGGACAGCCCTGGCCTATTGCTCTAGAAACAGCTCCGTTGTTATTCCTTTTAGCCAAGTTACCTGCCCTACCGTTACTGTTAATAAAGAGGCCTTCAGTCAAATTGAACTGGGTGTTTGTTGTTTGCTTCACTACACAAAATATGAAGACAATGATGCTATTTAAACACCCAGGAAGCTGTGGAAATAAACTGAGATCAGATTAGCTTGTTCCTTGCCTTCCACATTAGTGCTGAGCTGACTCACTTTGGAAATGGCTGAACCAGGCCATATAGAAGCCTCTTGGGACTGTTATGCAGAAAGACTATCTACAAGTGAATAAGACTGAAAGGTGTGCAATTTTATTGACTATCTGTGGAGCAAAACCTTTTTCTATTGTTCATTCTATGATGGCACCTGCTGCACCAAGTACAAAAATTATGAACTGATCGCTCTGTTGAAGACACATTTTGCCCAACACCATCTGTTAGTCTACAGAGGTTCTATTTTTGTAAGCATGATCAGCGAACCAGAATACATTGCAGAGCTCCGTCACCTTGCTGAACATTGTGAATTTGGAGATCTTCTGGAAGCTTTCTTACACGATCAGCTTATCTCTGGAGTTAAGATGAGGCCACCCAGTAGCACCTCCTCTCCGAACAGAATCTGATTTTGCTGCAGCGCAGCAACAAGCGTTAGCATCTGAAGCTGCTTCATGTGATGTCAGAGAAATTCATAACAGGCACCTCACTGACAGTCACATTCTCCAGCAAACCCAGGAAACAGATGAGGAGCAAGTACAGAGGCTCACATCTACATCAGTGAGATTAAGTAAATCAAGTAATTAATCTATATGTTTAAGCTGTGGAGGGCAACATAACCCAAGTGAATGCAGATTCAGGAATGCTCAATGTTACACTTGCCAAAAAAGGGGTCACATAGAAGGAGTTTGACAATCAAGGGCTAATCCCAGGAAACGAAGAGAGCAGGGAAAAAGTACAAAGTTTCAAACTGCCCATTATTTGGAGGGTTTCCCTGAGAAAGAAGTGCAAATATTGTACTCTAACATATTCATGCTGACAAGGGGCAGTGCCCAGAAATGATTGCCACTGTAGAGATAAATAATCAGAAATGTGAAATGGAAGTTCATTCTGGGGCTGGGTCCACCATCATAGACAGCAACACCTTTTCAGAGCAATTCCAGGATCATTCTCCCAAATGACACAGATCAAAATGTCACCTTCATGACTACAGGATCAATTCCCACTGGTTCTAGTGAGTGCCGGCAGTTGCTCACCCCCACCACATTTGAATGAAAGCATGTGGGGGGAAGTGGCCAATGTGGTCACATCAGTTGCTGCTGGCAGGCTCAAAGAGCAGGAAGCAGTCAGTGGCTTAACAGCCCTCTGCTGTTTCTCTGGCTGGCAGTCTCCTTACCTTGTTGGTTGATGTTCTCTGCCTCTTCTTCCTTATCTCCTGCCCTCTCTGTGGGTAGGGGCACTTGGGCTGGGCATAGGGTGGCCAGACCGTCCCCATCGTTGTGGGGCCCAGGGGGCCGGCGCAGCGGCACGCTGAAGCAGCCTGTCGGTCACTTCCGGGTTCCTGTCCTGCATCTCGACCTGTGTTATTAGTGACAGGCTGCTTCGGCGTGCCGCTGCGCCGGCCCCCTGGGTCCCACAACGATGGGACCGATGCCACAGGGACGGGCTCGAAACACTCTATAACCCCTCAAAAGAACAGCAGTCTAGCTCGCTTCCCCCGAGCCCTGCCGCCATAAGCCTCAAGGGGGCTCATTTTGCGGCATCTCCCGGCGGGAGGGTGGCACCCGCACGGGACACATATCAAATGAAAGAGGGGGTGCAGGGCTATCAGAAACAGCCGGCGGAGGGAGTCGGGAGACCACCCCACTGGGGGATCCACACCCCGAAAGTGATGAAGGTGGCGCAGATAGAGCCAACAGAGCAAACAGGACAAAATAAATAGGCTGCATTATGCAGCACAGTCTCACTGGAATCTCACTGGAATCTGACTGGCTTCTCAGCATGGAACCCGTTCTCTCTAGTCTTCTCACTTTGAAAAAAGTAAAAAAAGAGTTTCATTTAACTTTACTTCCCCCTTTCCCTCTCTATAAATAATTTTGGTGTTTCCGGCGGTGATATTTGGGGGATTTTTGGGGACGTCACAGGAAGTGCTGTGAAGTCACTTCCTGTTTCCGGCAGTGGCATTTGGGGGAAATGATGTCATTTGGGGGAAATGATGTCACAGGAAGTGATGTCACTTCCTGCTTCCGGCAGGTGGTGCGGGGGGGGGGGAAATGATGTCACAGGAAGTGATGTCACTTCCTGTTTCCGGCAGGTGGTGTGTGTGGGAATGATGTCACAGGAAGTGATGTCACTTCCTGTTTCCGGCGGTGGCATGCCGTCACCGGAAGTGCCGTCACTGGAAGTGCCGTCACTTCCTGTTTCCGGCGGCGCGCGCGCTTCGCGCGCACACACCCCTACCTTCCCCCCCAAAAGGTGTCCCTGGCTGGCCTTCAGACATTATGGCCACCCTAGCTGGGCATCTGCTAGGGTGAGGAATGAAGAGGAGGACTTCAGTGGACTTGGGTGTTCCCTCCACTTGAGGGAGAGGCTTGGGGGAAGCATGGAAGTCACAGGGATGGAGCACTGACATGGACAGCAAGTTGGAGCAGTGCTGCCTGGTCTGTGCGGTGGCACAGTCAGAGGCCCGTTCTTGTGGTGGCAGCGTGGCCTGTGCAGCAGTAGCATGGCCTGTGCTGGGGCAGGACCTCTGTAGTGGAGGCAGTATGGCCCATCTCCTGCAGGTGAGTGAGGCTGCTGTTTATTTACCTACTTCTACTGTTGCCTGACTGTTAAACAGCAGTCAGTGTGGCAGCAACATGGGCACAATCTGCGGCCTGTTCTTGGTGGCGTGGCCTGTGCTGTAGCTGTACAGCCTGTACAGCCTTTATGCCATGGCTGAGTAGGGCATTCACTGCCTCCTGCCATTGTTCCCTTTGCCTGCCTGATTGCCTCCTGCTTGGTTCCCTTGTTTTGGCTTGCCTTTCTTCTTTCTTAATACCAGTGGTGGATGCCATTTCCGCCCCCCTTCTTTTCCTGCAGCTAAGCCTGGCATTGTGTCTCTAGACCTTGTGTAGGTCTGGATTTGTACCATTAGGGATTTGGGGCTGACTGTTTTGAATTTTCCTTTTGTTTAGAATTTTGATATATTTTTTCGTTATTGTACAGTTATTTTTGGTTATTTTGTCTAAAAAAGCATAGCAGAAAAAGGGCAGGCTACCTAAAAAGCTGCCTAGGTACCCAGCTGCTCCAGTTCATTCCTCTTCTGAGGATGAAGGTGGTCCAGTTATTAGGGATCTGGTGGCTGGATTTAGGCCACTGAAAGGGCTAACTGGGATAGGGATGAAGCCTTGGCAGTTGGCACTGGCCTATCTGGCACAGCTATTAGTAAAATGAAGACCAGATGTGCCACATGTAACAAATTAATTTCTGATCTTGTTGACTGGGTTGCTTGAATGGAGAAGGAGGATCAGGGGATTCAAGGGTCTGCCCTTGCCACTGGAAAACCACAGGTTGAAACAGATGAACAGGTTGTTTCAGTTGAGTCCTCTGGAGCCCAAGGGAGTGAGGAGGAACAAGGGAGTAAGGGAGATGTGTAGCAAAGTCTGCATCCACACCAGTTCGGAGCAGGTCCTCACCCACCCCCAACATGGATGTCATTGTGGTGATGTCAGTTGGAACTGACGCCAGTGTTGTTGATGACATGCAATGACACTTTGGTTTTTGGGCGAACTCCATAAAGGTTTTGCCCAAAACCTAGAATGTCACATGCAACATCAGCAACACAATGACTTCTGAGCGATGTCATTGCTTTGCACATGTGGCAGAAGACTCCTGGTTAAATATTGTTTGGTGTAGTGGTTAAGCGTGTGGACACTTATCTGGGAGAACCGGGTTTGATTCCCACTCCTCCACTTGCAGCTGCTGGAATGGCCTTGGGTCAGCCATAGCTCTGGCAGAGCTTGTCCTTGAAAGGGCAGTTTCTGTGAGAGCTCTTTCAGCCCCACTCACCTCACAGGGTGTTTGTTGTGGAGGAGGAAGATAAAGGAGATTGTGAGCCACTCTGAGATTCAGGGTGAAGGGCAGAATATAAATCCAATGTCCTCTTATTCCAATAACCAAGTTAGCTACCTTACATTTACTGTTAATAAAGAGGCCCTCAGCCAAATGGAACTGGGGGTTTATTGTTTGCACCACTATACAAGACAACCAAATGTGGAATGATGAACCGGTAAAAAAAGAGCAAGAACTCAATAGAAGCATGTAAAACCCAGGGGCAATTCTGGTAAGGGCTTTGTTTTTTTTTTAAAAAGTAGATAGGTTGGAATTAGGGATGGGTACAAATTGAAGCACAAACCACAATTCATGCCTAAAATAGCTGATTTGTGGTTTGTTTCAAATCAGTTTGGGTACTTGCACTATGCACAACTCAAAATATGAAGCAGCTTGTTTTTGGCAGTTTGTTTGTCATTATCAGCAGGGGATCCTCCTCATGTGCCGTGACATGCCCAGCGTGATGATGTTACCCGATAGCCTCACTTCCAAGTGACGTCATCATGCTGGGTACATTTGCGGTGCGCTTGTACTTTCTAGCCCTCCTAAACCAAATGAACCAACAAACCACAATTTGTTCAGAAAATAAAAAAAACGGGGAATGAAATGAACCACCAAATCGGGGAAACCAACAAACCACAATTTTCGCATTTTGTGCCCAACCCTAGTTGGAAGTTATGGATGTTACTACCACAGCATGATGGGTAATGCTAAGATCCAGTTACTAGGGAAGGCTGTAGCAGTAGAGATGAGAGAAGACTATGCTCCATAAAGCAATAAAATGTCATGGTAATCTGAGTGCTGTTGAGTTATCTGTTTTAAAATGTTTTTATTGTATTTTATTGTTTTATTATATGTTGTACTCTGCCCTGAGCCCTACAGGGAATGGGCGGAATAGAAATTTACTAAAATAAATAATAATAAATAAATTCCATAGGATAAAACTCCCATTCATTATGGTAGATCTCACGTTTTCTGTAAGACACAGTAAATGGATCACACAGTCCTCTAGAAACCTACTGGAAATTAACATATGAGAAACATTCTGTACAGCCACAGAACTAACAAGCAGCACCAAAAACATATGAACAACTCCATTGGGACCGCCTCTCCCCATATGAGCCCCACAGAAATTTACAATCTAATAATCAACATCTCCTGGTGGTCCCCAGCCCCAGGGATGTCTGACTTGCCTCAACTAGGGCCAGAGCTTTTTTGGCCCTGGCCCCCACCTACTGGAATGAGATTCCATTGGAGATCAGACAGTTCTGCAGGGCCTGCAAGACCATCTTCCATCAGGCTTTTAGTTGAGGTAGTGAGCATCCACTTCTATGAGGCTTCCCTTCCAGTGACCTCAGAGCTCAATGGCCACCTGGGACCCAACTGATTCTTGTTGAGGTCTGTGGAGAAACACCATTTTAGTTGGGAGGGAACATGAAACTGCTACGCAGGCTTTGGGGCCTAGCTCTCCCCTTACTCCCCCCTCCCTTCCAGAGTCAAACCAGCAACTCTAGGGGGAAAGCCTCCTAGAGAGGCAGGAAGTTCTTTTGGTTTTGTTTTTATTTGAAAAGGGCAGTCCGCAGCTGGCCCTCGGAGAGAGAGGTTGTGAGTCTGTGGGCTCCTGACTGTGGGAGAGGCCTACTCAAGAGAAGAAGGACCCCAGGCAGTCAGACCGAGTGAGTAAGTCACAAGGTAGACCAAGTTTACACCAGGGACGAGAGGATGCGTTTAAACCCACATTTTATTTGCCCTTCTTGTTGCTGATCAGGTGCTGAGGCATCAATCATATGTTATGCTGATTTGAAGAAGAGATTGGATTTATACCCCACCCTTTACTTGGAGTCTCAGAGCAGTTTACAATCTCCTGTCCCCTTCCTCTCCTGGCAACAGATGCCCTGTGAGGTAGGTGGTGCTAAGAGAGCTCTTTCTAGAACTGCTCTTGAGAGAGCAGCTCTTTCAAGAACTGTGACTGACTCAAGGTCACTCAGCAACTGCATGTGAAGGAGTGGGGAATCAAACCTGGTTCTCCCAGATTAGAGTCCATGCACTTAAGCATTATACCAAATTGGCTCTGTTTTTAGATATATTTTAACTTGTCAATTTGTTTAGTATTGTGTATTTTATGATGGAACCTAACCTGAGCCGGCTTGCAGGGAGGGTGGGATACAAATTACATAAAACAAACAAACAATTGTTAAAGGCACCACGCATCATTTCTGCACAAACATGGCCTTGCCCTCCACAGTTCAGTTCTATGGAGTGCTGCTATGCCTCTTGCAGCATGAGTGCAAGGAAAGGGCAAGCTGGTTGTCTAGAGTCAGCTCACCTCCTTTCATTTTTTCCTTTCATTTCCTTTCATTTTTTCCTTTCTTTAGCTAAGGATTTGGAGGGTATGCAAAGAGCCCCTCAAAGCCCCTCAAAGAGCCTACTCCGGCGGGGAGGGCGGGATATAAATAAAATTAAAAAAAAAAAAAAGAGCAGCTGATTAAACTGGGGGCTCCATGAGCAGGTCAATAAGTTCCTGCAGAACTGAACATGAAGCTCAGAGCAAGGATAGAAGTACTGTACTGGTGCCTGCTTGGATTATGGAACATCAACAATCCATGCCTACCTGCATGGATCCATAGCTATAGCATCCCCCTGCCTACAAGCAGCTTATTTATAGCAGGTGACATTTCCTTAGGGAAGAGGTTGCCACTTACACCAGAGGGAGCGAAAGCATTACATTTCTAAAATCAGCCCCTGCCCTCCCTGCCACGTCATGCCTGCCCCTGACAGGTGCCAATTATGGCATCTCACCACTGCAGACACAAGTAAGGGAGCAAACCTCCCACTCTGCAGTTTGTCTCAGATGACAGAGTCTAACAATATAATTGGAGCAATGTTGAGGAGGAGAGCAGAAAAAAGAAGCAGCAATTTAAATCCTGCAGGTGTGTAAAAGGGAGTGTGATGGGGGTATGTGGAAAGCACAGTTATTTCTGTGTACTGTTTCTGCTGTTCAGAGAAATGCATAGCCTCTTAGTGCTGGCTCTCTGCACCCAAGCATGACCATTTTGAGGCTAGTTGTGGGTGCAAGGAAAAGAAAAGCAAGAAGATTAATTTCTGTCATGCGTGTAGAAAAGGATCATGCAATGCCAGCACCGCAGTTCAGTGAAGTCCATCTTGTTAGACACAGTCTTAAAAGCACCAGCTTCTAGCACTACATACTATATTTTCCTTCTAAAGATCACAGACTGCGTTTGAAGATCTCACCCAGAGTCCATGCATAGACTCAAAACTCCCAACTGGGCTAAGCTCCAATAGCAGGGGGAAAGGGGGAGTATAGCAACTCACATGCACACACACAGCCCCTATCCCACACCTCAGGCCCTAAACAGTAAAAGAAAGAGCAGAGTCTTAGTGGCAACAGCTACCCAAATAAAACAATAGAGGATAGAATAGGGGAAAAACAAGCCATCTCACACATGCAAATTTCCCACACCCTCTTGGCCACACTTTGGTGAGGAGAATGAGGAAGGGGGATTAGAGGATCATTACATATCTAAATGCACACCTCTAGTTAATGAGGCAGTTTCTGTTTGTTGGTAAATTCCCACAGCCAGTATATGCAGGTGGACTCTGAGGCAACTTGGACTTTTTTGGTGAGCAAAAAAGCTATAATGAACAGGACAAGAGGGAGTATCTGATCAAACTGAGAGAAGAGTAATCAGGTGGGTGACTAACAAGAGACCTTGTATGTATGTAAAGTGCTGTCAAATTGCAGCCAGTTTATGACTGAAGAGACATGAGGACCCAGGCAGTATAATAATAAGTTTATTCTAAGTGCTCAAAACAACAAGTAGTTTTAATTATTAGTGCAACAGTGGAAGTAAAAAAACCAACAACAACAGTAAATGTGGTGTAAAGAAATAATAAAAGCCCTAATGCAACTAGCTATATATTCCCTTCCTCTAATGCCAACAGACTCTCCACTCCACTCTCCCTCCTGCTGCCTTCTCTCCAGCCCTAACCTTTTCAGAGAGAACCCTCCTGACTGCAGCCTCTCCAGAGAGAACAACCCTTTTTCTGTAGTTGGGCCTTTTATTTCCTTCCTTCCAAGTCCAGGCCCATAATCAGAATGGGGCTAATGGGCTCTACCCCTTTTGATTTTGCAGTGCCCCCACCCCAGCAGTGATCTGCCTGCTCTCAAGGCTAAATTAATTAATGCCCTCTGGCACCATAGTGCCCCCTCTCAAAAAAAATCCTGGCTACAGCACTGTCCAGGTCCCACCCTTCTGGGCAAATTTTCCTTCCAAAACTGCTGCCCACCCAATCAGAGGGACAGAAGAGACCCTGGTTACTACTCTAACACTGGCTTCCCTAGAGCCTAGGATCATGACACCATACTATTCCATATCCCCAAGAAGAGACTTTATCTACATATCATGGGTGGATTTAGGAAGGTGAGAAGAAGCAGTGCAGACTAGACTGTCCTTCCCAGCTAAGCACATTGTGATAAAGTTAAAAAAAAAAGTTGAAAGATCCAAAGAAAAAGTTGAAAGAGCCAGATGGGAGAAGCACAAAGGGAAGGCCCTTGAATAGATCCAGGGAGCCACATGAAAGTTCCCTCTTGCAGCCTTCCAAAATAACAGCAATGGGTCAAACACTCCCTAGTTTTAGCACTGCCATCATCTTAGGCAATGTCTGACTAATTTTAAAAATCATCCTCAGGTTTATATTCTGATAAGTTAATCTTTACAGGGATGTCAAACATGCAGCCTGGGGGTCAGATCAGGCCCTTGGGGGGCTCCTATCAGGCCCACAAGCAAGTCTGCTTCCTTCTTCCTCTCTCTTGCTTCCTTCTGCATTACAGCATGCTTTGCCAGGCTTGCTCAATTGCACAGGAGCTACAGACCAAAACCTCTAATTTCTCCATTGACTGAGGCTCCTCTCTTGGGGAGGAAGGAGGGGAGAGAGCTTGCTTTGCCAGGCTCTCTCAATTGCACAGCAGAGCTATTGAGCCAAGCATATCTTCCTTCTATTGACTAAGGCTCCTCCCCCTCCTCACCCCTGGGGAGGGAGGGAAAGAGCCAGAGCTTCCTTTGCCCAGTTCCCTTGATCCCATGGGAGAAATACAAAGAAAGCGCTTTAAAAACAAACAAACAGAAAGCACCTCTATGTCTTTTATAAAGTTTGTATCTCCACTTCCTTGCATTACATTTTATGACACACATAGTCCAGCCCAACAAGGTCTCATTTATTTCAAATCCATCCCTCATAACAAATGAGTTCGACACCCCTGACTTAAAATAAAGAAAAACTAAGGTTCAGTCCTAAGCATATTCATTTGGAAGTGGTTCCCATTGAACTCAACATTCCAAGTAGATACATCTGCTTCATCCCAGAAAAATGACATTTTTGTATGTGAAATAAGGGGTTCTGAAGGGCTGAAAGAGAGGGAAGATGCACTGCTAACATTTGCTGTGTGAACCTGAAAAAGAACCTGCTACCAAAACCCTGAATTGCTTTCCAGACCATTTGCTTTAGTTTTTATTTAGCCATCAAAGAAAAGAAGTAGAATGCTCCTCAAAGGCTTATAGAACGCAGATATATTAAATGAAACTCCAGCTATCTCCAGTTCTCTTGAAAAGTCCACAGCCCTTATTCCCTCCGTGTAATCATCACTGACAACAGGAAAAGGAAAGAAAAGGTCCTCTGTGCAAGCACCAGTTGTTTTCAACTCTGGGGTGACGCTGCTTTCACGATGTTTTCACGGCAGACCTTTTATGGGGTGGTTTGTCATTGCCTTCCCCGGTCATTACACTTTCCCCCAGCAAGCTGGGTACTCATTTTACTGACCTCCAAAGGATGGAAGGTTGAGTCAACCTCAAGCCGGCTACCTGAACCATCTTCCGCTGGAATCGAACTCAGGTCATGAGCAGAGGGTTCCGACTGCAGTACTGCAGCTTTACCACTCTGCGCCATGGGGCTCTTAACATAAGAACATAAGAGAAGCCAGGTTGGATCAGGCCAATGGCCCATCCAGTCCAACACTCTGTGTCACACAGTGGGCAAAAAAATTACACACACACACACACACACATACATATATATATATATATATATATATATATATATATATATATATATATATATATACACATACACACACACACAAACACAAACACACACACATATATACACACTGTGGCTAATAGCCACTGATGAACCTCTGCTCCATATTTTTATCTAACCCCCTCTAGAAGCTGTCTATGCTTGTAGCTGCCACCACCTCCTGTGGCAGTGAATTCCACATGTTAATCACTCTTTGGGTAAAGAAGTACTTCCTTTTATCGGTTTTAACCCGACTGCTCAGCAATTTCATCGAATGCCCACGAGTTCTTGTATTGTGAGAAAGGGAGAAAAGTACTTCTTTCTCTACTTTCTCCATCCCATGCATTATCTTGTAAACCTCTATCATGTCACCCCGCAGTTGACGTTTCTCCAAGCTAAAGAGCCCCAAGCGTTTTAACCTTTCTTCATAGGGAAAGTGTTCCAAACCTTTAATCATTCTAGTTGCCCTTTTCTGCACTTTTTCCAATGCTATAATTTCCTTTTTGAGGTGCGGTGACCAGAATTGCACACAGTATTCCAAATGAGACCGCACCATCGATTTATACAGGGGCATTATGATACTGGCTGATTTGTTTTCAATTCCCTTCCTAATAATTCCCAGCATGGCGTTGGCCTTTTTTATTGCAATCGCACACTGTCTTGACATTTTCAGTGAGTTATCTACCACGACCCCAAGATCTTTCTCTTGGTCACTCTCTGCCAGTTCACACCCCATCAACTTGTATTTGTAGCTGGGATTCTTGGCCCCAATGTGCATTACTTTGCACTTGGCCACATTGAACCTCATTTGCCACGTTGACGCCCACTCACCCAGTCTCAACAGATCCCTTTGGAGTTCCTCACAATCCTCTCTGGTTCTCATCACCCTGAACAATTTAGTGTCATTTGCAAACTTGGCCACTTCACTGCTCACTCCCAACTCCAAATCATTTATGAACAAGTTAAAGAGCATGGGACCCAGTACTGAGCCCTGCGGCACCCCGCTGCTTACCGTCCTCCACTGCGAAGACTGCCCATTTATACTCACTCTCTGCTTCCTATTAATTGGCCAGTTTTTGATCCCCAAAAGGACCTGTCCTTTTACTCCATGACTCTCGAGCTTTCTAAGGAGCCTTTGATGAGGAACTTTATCAAAAGCTTTCTGGAAGTCAAGGTAAACAACATCTATTGGGTCCCCTTTGTCCACATGTTTGTTCACCCCCTCAAAGAACTGTAACAGGTTAGTGAGGCAAGATCTTCCCTTACAGAACCCATGCTGAGTCTTCCTCAATAACCCGTGTTCATCAATGTGCCTACTCATTCTGTCCTTGATAATGGTTTCTACCAACTTTCCTGGTATTGAAGTCAGACTGACTGGCCTGTATTTTCCTGGATCTCCTCTGGAACTGTTTTTAAAGATGGGGGTGACATTTGCTACCTTGCAGTCCTCAGGAACGGAGGCAGATTTCAATTAAAGATTACATATTTTTGCCAGAAGATCCACAAGTTCAACTTTGAGTTCTTTCAGAACTCTTGGATGTATGCCATCCGGACCTGGTGACTTAGTTTTTAATTCGTCTATCAGTTGTAGGACCTTCTCTCTTGTCACCTCAATCTGACTCAGGTCTTTCAACACCCCTTCCAAAATTAGTGGTTCTGGAGCGGGCAAACACTTCTTGTCTTCCACAGTGAAGACGGAGGGAAAAAATGCTCTTATTGACAACAGGAGGGCTGGTCAAAAAGAGCTGAGGCTCAGGTTAGTCTGCAGAAAGGACCCACAGATCTCAGTCTGATGTCCTTTACCTCTGCCCTACTCAGCTGCTTCTAGGCATTCCTAGGAGCTTAAAGAAGCATGACCTCCTATGCAGTATATTCCCAAGACTCTGCTACTGAAAGTGATTCAGCAGAACAAGAAGCCTCTTGATGATCAGACAATTCTCCAGACAACACATGTCCTTACCGAAATCAAATTCTGTGGTGTTACCATTTATGAAGCAAGCAGCTTGTTATTTTGTGTTCAGTATAAGGTGCCAGAGACAGTTTCACTCATGCTGAATAACCCACATTTTTTTTTTTTTTGCATTTCCACATTGTGAGCTGGAGAAATCAAGGAAAGCAGAAGCATTCTACTGTGAACAGAAGATGTTACAGATAGAACAAATGCAGGCTGCTTCAGACTGATTTCAGATACTGGCTCTTTCACTTTAGATCATCAACACATTGTTTTAAGAAACACGTTTGGTGTTCTGGAAGAATATCTGCATTCATTTGTAGGTACTAATGATCTTGTGCAGGAACTTTCCATCTAAAAAACTCTTGGGGATAGGAAACAAGCCTCATGGGAAGGCATAAGCTCGGAGCAGGAGACTCCTTCCTCTTATCTTGTTCTCTGTTTCCAGTGGCAGGGGGCCAGTCAATGATATATCTCAAACTGCATAATTTTAGATTAAAATTTATGAGTAACTGTTCATTTCCCCAGATAGACCAAGGCTGTTTCCCAGAACAAATGCTTCCCTCTTGCTGCCTTGATTGGAATGGGAAATGCAGACAACATTTCTCTACAACAAAATCCTTGGGTGGAGGGGAGTCTGTAATGGGACTCATCTCATTGGTAATTCTGAAAAATGACGGGGCTCTTTGGGTCAGTGCTCTGAACAGCGTAAGATCACAAAGCAGATGCTGCAGCAGGCGGTTTGTGAAGTCCAATCAGATCACTGGTTCACAAATTTAACAAACCCTAGATGTCAGGGACTCAATATTCTCCAGATCAGTGGTTTTAGCCACTATTTGGTGGCCTACTGCCAATTCATAGCAAGCTTCTTGGCTCTGTAGTTTATGAAGAAGCTTCTTCGGTTGCAGACACATATTTGCTTTCCATTGCATGGGCTCGTCAATCCTTTCTATTAAATGACAGACATTCCTTTAAGCCATATGGAAGCATAGTAAAGAATGATATATCTTTCCAGCTCTGACAAATTATGGTACAGGGAAACAACAGAACTGTTGGTTTCTTTTGCCTGTCTATTGGTAATAGTTTAGGAAGAATGGAGAATACACTCTCCATTGACAACTGCTATGAAGAGTGGAGGATCAACAAGAGGTGTTGTCAGAGGCTACTGCCTTTGGCCACCATTCCACACCTCTGACTGCCTCTACCGGTTGTGTCTTGCTGAAGCCACTAACACTTCTTTGCTCCTCATTCCCTTGATGTCTTTACACACAATGCAGCAAGCTTCCTGAACTCCCTAAGATTAATCTTGAAACAGTTCTTTCAAATACATCTGGGCATGTGTATCTTCCCACACTGTGTTTAAAGATGCCTGGAGGGGATAGGTTGCCAAGTCTAACTCAGAAAACATCTGGGGACTTTGGGGGTGGAGCCAGGAGACTTTCACATTCCCTAAAATAAATAAGTAAAAATACAGCAGTTCAATTCCCCTGAATACAGTCTTCGTTTCCTCATCCCCAAGCAGCTGCACATCCCCATGTACACACACACACACACACACACACACACACACACACACACACACTATCTCTTTTTCTCTCTCTCACTCATAGAGAGAGAGAGGCCAAAACAAACAATTTGCAATCCCACACTTATATAGTCTCACTGGGGCAATTTACTCATGAGTTGCTGAAGTCCCAAGCTCTTCAGACTAACACAGGGAAACAAAAGTTTATCCTTTCACTATGCAAATGACCTCTGAAAAGATTGTAAAACAAACAGAGGATCTGGGCTGCTTTCACAGCTACTGGGAGCAGCCATGTTGTTCTGCCGGCTCACCCCAGCCCTGTTCAGCCTGGATCCTTGATTTAAAGGCAAAGACATACCGTCTAAAAAGTAAGCCTTTCCAAGCGTGTTCTTAAGCCTTTCAAAGTGGAAAGGCAAATGGTGGCTGTGGGGGTAGGGCTTCCCCCCACTAGCCAGCTGACTGGGGGCAGAAAGGAGCCTGCAAAACTGGGAGATTCCCCACTGGGACCTGGGGATTGGCAAGCCTAGGAGGGGATGCCAACCTTAACTAAAAAGGATGCTGTTAGTTACCTCCATACTTGCGAGGAGACGGATGGAGCATAACAACAGGATCTCAATTAATTACTCTCAGCATTCCACAATTAAGGATACATTTACACATCAATCTACAAGCCTGCCTCTGGCGGGGGAGGGCGGGATACAAAAATAAATTTACTTACTTACTTACAATTTTGATATATTTATTTGCTTCACCATGTTTCCCTCAGAATTAAATCCAAACAAATGGTGACCATATAAACTAAGCTTGTTATTTCTGTTTGATCCTTTAATCTATTAAACATCTTCATTATGTTGTATGTTAATTTCCTGCCCACCCTCTACTGATAAGTATGGATTGGTAACATCTATTTCAATGTATCTGAAGAAGTGTGCATGTATATGAAAGCTTATACCTTGAAAACAACTTTGTTGGTCTTAAAAGTGCCATTGAATTTTGTTCTGTTACTTCAGACCAACACATCTACCTACCTAAATCTATGCTCTTTCAAAAATTAGAGTTTGATACTAATGAAGCAGCCAATATATATATTGTATTACACAAGCTTTGGAGAAAGGTTGAATCACTTAAACCTAGGGCTGTGCCAAATACGCCCTACTTTCTGGTTTTCTATTACATAAAACAGTGGTTTTAATGGTACGGTTCTCCAAAACCATGTATAAAATATATGTTCACTAATCTAAAGTCTTTCCCAGAGCCATTGTTTCCCTTGGCCTTGACTTCTTTGACACTATTTTACCTTACTGCATGCTACCTCATCCTGCTTCTTGGAGTAATCACATGGTTTCCCATCCAATTGGGGATCAAGAAGTGAATTAAATGATGCCATAATGCTTTGCAGATAATAAGATCCCTCGCATGGTGACGCATCTGAAAGCAAGCAAGAGCAACTAATAACAAGGGCAACACAAATAAAAAAGTAAACATTTTTGCAAAGAGTACTGAAAAACTTTCAGCAAGAAAACAATCAGCACTGCCAAAGAAGTCTAAGAAGTAGTTCTGGCTTTGCCTATTTGAAACAATTCTGAAGTAGAAACTACATGAAACAATTCTGAAGTAGAAACTAGTTCTTAGGAGGTCAAGTCATTTATTAAGACCCCCAAATCTATCTTTTTATTTTTTGTTCTGAAAATATTTGACTGAGAACCCTGTGCAGCTCAGTGGCCTGAATGCTTCCAGAAAGACCTCAGTCAAAGTTATCAAGAAAATTCCATCTAGGGCCACTCCATTTCACTCTGCTGGCACTACAAATGGACCATTCTCAGGAACTTGCACTCATATTTTGTGGCTTAGATCTTTTGACTATATTATTTAATCTGTTCTCCTACTTTGCTTTGGATGAGCACCCTCAAATTCCATGAGGAGCAAGCAACCAATCATTTCTGCTCTTCCTGAGTTAGAGGAAGTGTGGAAATAACTCTCAGAGCTGTAGTGTAGCAAGAGCTTTCTCCATAGCAAGAGAGAATAATAGGCTGGATATGCAATGTTTACTTTTTAATCCTAGCAGATGTAATCAGTGTAAATGCACCATATACAAGGGTCTTAATGGAGCAGCTCTACTGGCTTGGAAAGATTCAAAGCCCAATTACATTTTCAGGAGTCTCTACCAATATGCAGCAGAAGAAACAGCTGCAGTTCTCCTTACGGAGCAACTTAGTAATCCAAGTCTGACAATGTAAAAATGCAGGGCTAAATTGTCCTTTATATGACAGTATTGTTCAGGGTATTTAGAGAGCAGTGCAATCTCATATTTCATGGACAACAGGGCTGCTAAATTTTCTATTTCCCCTTGTTACAGAAACTGCACCATTGCACCTGCTATTTCTTATTAGAGGTGGTAACTTTTAGGTGAACTACCTAACAAGCTGGGGAGAGGGAAGGGAAAGCCACAATACTCTACTCTGAACTCCGCAGAAACCCACTGAATATTACTAAAGATGTACAAACAAAAGGAATTCGTCCCCGGTTCAGCCGGGCCACGAAAGCGGCTATGTGCCGCAGGGACGGCATTTGCCTCACCGGAAGGATGAGGCTGAGTGAGCTTCCCGGGCATCCAGGTCCTGCCAGTGGGTGGGGAGTGGAGGCTATATATAGCCTCGCCCCCACCCAAACTGCGCAGTTTGTTTTGGCTCTCGGCCCGGTTGGAGGCACGTCAGGCTTCTGAGGCCGAAAGCGGGGGGAGGTGTCGACATTGATGGAAGGACGTTGGTGGAAGGCCCAGGCGGCAGGTGTGTGGCGGCGACGGGCCGTGAAGTGGCGTCGGGGAGCGTCGTCCTTTGGCAGCGTAGTGGGTGCTCGGCAGCAGCAGTGGCCTGTGGAGCGGCGGCAGGGAGCGTCTTTGGGAAGTACGAGGCTGAGAGTGTTGGCTGTGAGCCCCTGGAGGGGCAGTAGTAAAAAGGGGGAGCGGGGGGCTGCCCTAGAGCGGCAGCCCCTGCGTGGTACTGGGTTGGGGGGGTGAAGGAGGGGCTTTTGCCTGGTGTGGGGTGGAACGGCAGCAGCAGTGGTTCCGTGGAGGCTGGTGGCCGTGGGGCAGGTGGCACATATGGCCTTCTCTCCTCCCCCTCACCCCCCCATATATATAAAGAAAAAGAAAAAATGTTTTATTGAGCCGTGGTGGTGTTGGGGTTCTTTGGGGAGGGTGAGTGGTTTAACTGCTACTACCCCCTCCCTTGCATTTTATCGACTGGGAGTGCGGCGGCAATGGGACCAAAGAAGGGGCAAGGCCCTTCTAAGGGCAAACAACCCGCCAAGGGTACTAGAAAATGGGTGCATCTGGCTACTCCAGGGGAGGACCAGTTGGATGGTAGCGAGATCTGCCAAGCAATAATGGACCATTTAAGCACCTTAGAGAGAGAGCGGGGTGCAGCTGCGGCATCCACAGTGTGGCCGGGGCACTGCAGTGCCACTGGGAGGTCAGGCACCTTTACTTTTAAAGGAAGGTGCTGGCAAGACTCTCTGCATGGCAGGAAGCTGCGGGTTTGAAGACGGCGCCTGATTGAAGCCAGGCAGCTGGGACGAGCAAGGATGTGGTGATGGCGACGGAAGTGAGGAGCAGGAGGTTGTTGAGGGGCAACAATCCGCTCAACCAGTGGCGGTGGCTGTGATGCCGACAGGTATTGATGGTAAGTGGACATTGATACAGCATGTACCCGCATGGCTGTGGGGAACATGGGGTCACAGCGCTTTGCCTGGGCCCAGCAGGGCGGGGCAGGTTACCACACCGACAGAGCAAGGTGGGCACTGGGTTTCCCTGGCACAGCCCGAGCCATCATGGGACTCAGGTAGTTTAGTTTCAGGGCGGGCACAGGGCCCCTCGGTGGGCCAGCCACCCCCCGCATCGTTGGGGGCGGAGCCCGCCCAGGGGGCCTCTGCATCATCAATGGCCCAGCCCTTGGGGTGGCCCGGTGTGCATTGGAATGCTTGGAGTTACCCCCCGAATCCTTATGGGTCCATGCCATTTCTGGCCCTCCCATTTGGAGATACAGCAATGCCATTGGGGGATCGTTTGATCCCCGCGATGCGGGAGAAAATTCTGAGGGGTGAATATGTCGATGTATTCAGTCTCCTTTATAGGGAGTTAGAGAAGAAAAGTAAAGAGGAAATGGACGAGAAAGAGAAAGAGAAGCTTCGGCGTAGGAAGGTGGACAGGACCTGGGCCAACTGGCTGCCGGGTTTTCTTATATACACAAGAGTGATTGCTAGGGTGCAGCCATGTAGGGCTGCGCTTCTCTTTCAGTATTGTGATATTATATACAGGGCGTACACCGATTTTGTGGGAGCTGCCTGGTTACAATACGACGAGACTTTCCGGATGAGGGCAGCTATCAATCCAATGTTGCCATGGGACCAGATTAATCAGCAGTTATGGCTACAGCTGATGGCCCCAGCAAAGCCCAATGCGGGCGACAGGGCGGACAGTGGTCATTTGGTGCATAAGCAGCCTAGCGCCTCAGTAGCCCGCTCTACGGCAGACCAGTCGGTTCAACCCCAGCTGCTATGTTGGGAGCTCACCTCCCAGGGAGTGTGCTCATGAAAAGCGTGGAAGTTCAGGCACGAGTGCCCGTTACGCGGGGCCCCCCCCACATTCTCAGCATGCAGTAAAGCCAAGCAAAAAGGAGGGACGAAATGCCCCAGAGGAGGGGGCAATTCTCAGACACCTGGTAAAGGGGCTCAGTCCCATTCGTCTTAAAGTAATTAGGGGTTTCTTGGAAGGTTATCCCAGGGTAATTGACAGAGTATATTTGTGGGAAGGGTTCACCTTAGGGTTTCGGATCTCATTCCAGGGGCCTAGGGCGCCCTGTAGGGCTTCCAATTTGCGTTCTGTTGTTGGGCTGGAACAAGTGGTTAGAGCTAAGTTAGTGAAAGAATGTGCGGAGGGGTGGGTCATTGGCCCATTTGAGCCCCCCCCCCCCAGTTCCATGTTTGCGGGTTTCCCCATAAGGTGTGGTGTCCAAAAAGGCAGAGGGTGAATATAGGTTGATTCATCATCTTTCATACCCCAGTGGTGGGTCGGTGAATGACGGAATTCCCGACCACCTTTGTTCAGTTAAGTACACTTCTTTTGACCAAGCAGTCAAAGTCGTGAGGGGGTGCGGGCTGGGTGCAGAAATGGCCAAATGCGACATCAAGTCGGCATTTCGCCTATTACTGGTGCACCCTGAGGATTTTGAGTTATTGGGGTTTAAATTTGAGGGAAAGCACTATGTGGATAAAGCCCTACCTACGGGATGTTCGGTATCCTGTTCGGCCTTTGAGAGGTTTAGTTCTCTTTTTGGAATGGCTGCTGAAGGATAGATTGGGGCTCACGGAGACGGTTCATTACCTGGACGATTTTTTGTTCGTGGGCGCTGCAGGGACAGGGCGGTGTGCCAAGCTTTTGGAGCTTTTTATGGAGCTGGCAGCAGAGCTGGGGGTACCACTGGCACATGAGAAGACGGAGGGGCCGGGTACGCGGTTTACATTTTTGGGTATCGAGTTGGATACCATTAGGCAGGCCTCTCGGCTGCCAGAGGAGAAGGTGTGGCAGCTTAGAGCGCGGCTGGCAGCTCTAAAGCAGAAACGCAAGGTGTCGCTTTTGGAGCTGCAGCAGATCGTGGGGCACCTTAATTTCGTGTGTAGAGTAGTAGCACCAGGTAGGGCATTCCTCTGGCGCCTTTGTGATGCCATGGGGTCCCTGTGCTTACCTCATCACAGGGCGCGCATAATGGCTTGCATGCGCAGTGATTTGGAGGTGTGGGAGAACTTTCTGGAATTATTTAACGGAGTTTTCTTTTGGCGAGAGGATATGAAGGTCGAAGCCGACTTACAGATTTCCTCGGACGCTGCAGGTTCCACTGGCTTTGGGATTTTCTTCCAGGGGCACTGGTGTGTGGAGCAGTGGCCTAAGGATTGGCATATGAATGGCCTTTGTAGGAAGTTAACATTCTTAGAGTTTTTCCCAATTGTTGTGGCAGTGTGGATTTGGGGGGAGCAGTTAGCCAACCATGTTGTGCACTTTTGGTGCGACAACATGTCGGTGGTGCACGTTATCAACTCCTTGTCCTCTAGGTCTATACCAGTTATGAACCTGGTAAGGGCGTTCACCCTACACTGCTTGTGATTAAACATGTTGTTTTTAGCAAAGCACGTACCCGGAGTTAATAATGGGGTGGCGGACGCTCTGTCTCGCCGATAGATGGCGCGCTTTCGCCAGTTGGCCCCGGAGGCCGATCCTTAGCCACCTCGGATGCCTCAGGACCTGTGGCAGCTTGGCAGGCGGAAGCTAGTAGGGCAATTCTTCTAGCTTTGGCCCCGAGTACCCGGAGGGCGTATGAGCAGGCTGCTTTACAGTTTAGGGTTTTCAGGAGTTTTGCTGATTTGGGGGATACGTGGCCCATTCCGGTCTCCCACCTTATGCAGTTTTGCGTGCATCAGAGGGGGAGGGGCTTAGCGGTTAAATCCATTCGGGGCCAATTGTCTTAGCTTTTATAAGTAAGGCACAGGGGTTCCCGGCAGCCGTGGAGGATTTTAGAGTGAAAAAGATGCTTGAAGGCTGGTCTAGGGAACGGGGGGTGAGGGCAGATGCCTGCCAGCCCATATTCCCTTCCATACTGCGGGGGTTGGGCTGGGTTTGGTCAGAGGTGTGCAGTTCTGCTTACGAAATTGCTCTGTTCCACGCAGCTGCACTGATGGCATTTTTGGGGGCCTTAAGGGTCTGTGAGTTGGTGCAGTTGTCGTGGAGCGACCAATCGGATTGGGCTTTGCAGAGCAGCGACGTGAAATTTGAGGGTAAACGTGGTGCTCCAAGTGAAGCGGTCTAAAACAGACCAAGGGTTTAAGGGTTCCAAGGTCACTCTTGGCCTCTGTGAAGAGACTGGTTTATGTCCAGTGCAGGTGCTGCAGCAGTACGTGGCGACCAGGGGGGATGCTCCAGGGCCCCTGTTTTGTCATAAAGGTGGGGCCCTGCTCACTGAGTATCAGTTTTGGACGGTTATGTCACGGGCATTGGACAAGTTAGGCTTAGGGAAGTTTAAGTTTGGGACACATTCCTTTTGAATTGGGGCCGCATCGACTGCTGCTGCAATGGATTATACAGGGCCAGCCATACAACGGGTGGGCCGTTGGTGCTCGACCGCTTATCAAGCCTATGTTTGCCTGCTGGTGTTTCCCTAAGGGGTTGTGGAAGACTGGGTGTGTCATGTATTTGAAGTTCAGTTGTGTTTGACTGTTTTCTCATTTCAGGTGCGGTGTCTGTGCAGGCGAGGCTGAGGATCCTCATCTGCGGGCACAGCATGATATTCTGGGCTGCCCATTATGCAAAGAGATCGCCAGTCGGTTCCCAGTTGGGGCTGAGCGAGTGGGCTGTGGTTAAATGGCAGGGGCGTCGGGGGCTTAGATGGCCAGGGCTCCTGCCATTGTTGTTTTCGGGAAGGGCCAGTCCTCCGCCCCACATACTCGTCATTCACCTTGGAGGGAATGACTTGGGGCTGATGAAGGAGAAGGCCCTTTTCTTGCAGGTGGTGGCTGATCTCCGGGCTATCGTGAGGAGGTGGCCAGGAGTCTGTCTTATTTGGTCTGCCATCTTGCCACGCAGGGTCTGGCGGGCCACCTGGGACCCTGCGGGTATTGAGCAGGCCAGACGGAAGGTGAATCGGGCCCTGTGGAAGGCCTTAGACGGGGGTCTGGGTACCTTCCTTCCTCACCCGGGTATTAGGGTGGACATGGGAGAGCTGTACTGGCCAGATGGAGTCCATCTGTCGGATGCGGGAAATCGGGCCTTTTTAAGTGAGCTGCGGCAGGGGTTGCGGGCGGCTCTAGGCCGCCCAGGGGGTGCCAATGCCTAAGCAGAGGCTTGACGTTGTCGGCGGCAGGAGCAAGGGGTTTATACCTTGTAAGTGAGCACCCAGGCCTGTTTAGTGCAGTCGATCCGCATCGGTGGCAGATGGGCTTTATGGCTCAATGCTGGACGATGCTGATCGTGTTTATGCCGCTCCCAAATTTGCCTCTTTCTGGTGATTGGGGCTGAAGTTTGAGGGGAGGGCAGTTTGGCCGGCCCGGCATGAGCCACATCCATGTGGATCATTCTGGGGGCAGGGTGGCTCGCCAATTTTGGACTAGGCAGGGTTGTTGGAAGACCCCAGGGCTGGTCCAGTCCTAGGTTCCCCTTGCCGCTAATTTGTTAATTTGCTGTTAATTTGTTAATTTAATAAAGTGGCCCGTTTCCCAACATTTTGTGTCAGCCTTTTTATTTCGACTGGGGGGGCAAATAACAGAAGAGGAATAAAATGATTTATCTATTTATCACTCACTTGCATCAGGAAGGTTATGTTCTAGAAGACTGGACTGTCTCTTCACTTCTTTATTTGGGTCCTGAACCGTCATTATATTTTGGAAAGTACCGATATCTTTCTCCAAAATACAACTGTTCTACTGGAGTCTTGCAATTTTTTCATTGTTTCTGATGACAGACACAATGTTTAAGTTTTAAAATGTCATGTTTATATAGTGACTTGTTAAAGATATTCTGTCAGCTTTTAGAGTCCACTCTAGTGGCCAGTGGGAGAAAATAGAGGGCAACTAGGCATCACATTGACACAAGATGTCCCTTACAGCACAAAACTGAAAGTGATTTTATCATGTTGGGCAATGCTCTAGGATTTCCCAAAACTCTATGGTTTTACCATAAAGTTTTGGATGAATTCTAGAGAGCTGCCTGAACATGATGACATCACTTCCAGTTTTGCATTGGATGTGATGTCATGCCTTAGGAAAAGGAAAGGTCCCCTGTGCAAGCACCAGTCATTACTGACTCTGGGGTGACATTGCTTTCACAACATTTTCACGGCAGACTTTTTACGGGGTGGTTTGCCATTGTCTTCCCCAGTCATACACTTCCCCCCCAGCAATCTGGGTACTCATTTTACCGACCTCGGAAGGATGGAAGTCTGAGTCAACCTTGAGCCAGCTACCTGAAAACCCAGCTTTCACCGGGGATCGAACTCAGGTCGTGAGCAGAGCCTAGGACTGCAGTACTGCAGCTTTAACACTCTGTGCCACGGGGCTCTTTGTCATGCCTTAACACCCTACCAAATGTCATGTCCCTGTTCCCTAAATTTTCCTGCAGGATTCCAGCTGTGGATGACAAACCTAGTGCCTGCTAAGATTTCAAGAGGAGCAAATGCATAAAAGCAGTGGAAGTGCTGCACGATATTGTAGCAATGTGTCTTCTACTTAATGGATATACAGAATTCTCTCTCTGATCTTAGATCTTCTCTTTCAACATAAGATACAATCCTGAAGTCTTGTTTGCCAGTCTTGACGTGATTATATGAAGACAGCCGCTGCTCAACTTTTTTGGCAAGAGAACCAAAACAATTCTGGAGTATGAGAAACTGACTCTCAAATTTGTGCTGTAGTGTATCGCTACTATAATTTTGCCTCTAATGTAATGACCTGAGAAATAAAAAGATAGTGTAAGCAGGCAGAAGAGTAGATTGGACACTACACAATGCCATGGGGTAACCTGTCCAGGACTCCCCCCAGCACTTACTGCCTGTGTTACCTATGGCATCCACACCACAGACTGGCTTCCCTACATCACTACTATTTTTACAGCACTTGTCAATAAACACTTGCCCACCATGCCCATTCCACAGCTAAATGTGTTCTTTTCATCACCACTGTTGCTGCTGCTTTTCAGTTCTAAGAAGCAAATGTTCATTATTTTTTCAACATTGTCATTTTTATTCACTACAAATGTGCTGGAACTGCTATGTGTAATTATAGTCCCTCTATTTATCATTATACTGTTGCATCATTCATTTCTGAGTGGCTAATCTGTATTCTTTAGGGCTTGGTGCAATCAGGCGGTCTTCATTCATATGTGAAGATATACACACATACTGAGGGAAAATACTGAATCTGAGTTGAAGTTCTGACAGAATCAATTTTTCACAGGAATCATAGCATTTCAAGAGGAAACATTCACTGAACTTCTCATGTGAGCTACATTGCTTATACTCTCCTCTACGACAGTGATTTAGGGCCTCCACCCCCCATACTTCAGACCTTTAGTTGGAAACAGCACAATCACAGGAAGGCTGTACTACATGTTTTCTTACCTTAGTGCATAAGGGGGCAGTTTGTGAAGCTAGTGGGTGAAGGACGACCACATGATGAAGTTGACAACCATAACCCATAGCACATTATTCCTTCAACTTTCCCCTCACAAAGCCTTCCTTGGACATTTATGCTAATAGCTCAGAAACAGACAAAGTAATACTTTTGATCATACGTCTCAGCTGGCAAGAACAATAAATCAAATGGAGTGATTTGCTGATGTAGGATGTAATCTGTATAGTTTGATGTAACAATTATATAAGGATGGCATAGGAATGTCCTGTCATCCCTTACTTACAACTTAGCCTAATCGTGTGCCAATGAACCTGGCCTCACTATTCTGTCACACCTTCACTCAATGAAGCCTTGGGGAGTAACAGCATTGACACCCAGCATTCCCCTTTTTGCAGCCACCCTTGTCATCAGCAGCCCTGAATACTTTGTTCTCTTTCTATACCCAATAATTCAGTACTGCCCCCTTCATTCTAGTCTCCCCGGCTTTTCTGCCTAAGGTTGCAGCCTGTCTGCTGGCTCTTCCTCACCTAAAGAGCTGTCATGATCTGGACTGGTCTCCTTGTTAGCCCTCCTCCCATCTGGTTCCCAGGTTTCCTCCTGTGCTGGGCACAGCCTTCATTTTTCCTTCAAGTGAGCTGCCTACAGTGAAGTCTTCCTTTGGTCAGCCCTTACCAGTTTCCTCTCTTTACCATCCTTCCCTCTCTCTCTGCCAGCCAGACCTGTGTCTTTATTGGGTTCCCCCCTGGGAGAAGGCAAGTCATTTCACCTGCTGGGCCATGGCCATTTTTGTATTTGGTTGGCAGCTGTGCAGGGTTGACACATAGCTCTCATACTCCCCCCACCCCATCTTCTTCCCTTCCCTTTGTCAAATTTCAGACTGGATGCTCTTCAAGGCAGGAACCCCCTCCTTTCTTTGTTTCTGTCTGCCAGGCATGCTATATAAATGCCATGTACACTAAAGGCACAAAATACATACATGAATAAACTTCCAGTAACTCAATACTGGTTACTACTAAATTATGATTGCCTGATGTATATTCTCTTCCTACAGTGTATATATTTTGATATATGAGTTTTACAGGAGTGATATTCAATGATAAAATTTATTTCCCTGAATTTTAACATCTATTACTAGTTGGGTTTTAAAAAAAAACAAAACCTGTTTGACTCTAATTACTTGCAACCAAGAAAGATTCTGTTTGCTGCCAGGAAGCTTAAAATGAATATCAACACCAAATGGAAATATTACAGAAAAGAAAAATACCCCCCCCCCCAATCCTACCAAGCCTCATTAGGCTTCAGGAAGCACAGTTGCAAGTTAGCTAACAGTAGCGTCATTTAAAAGTTGTATTTCTTGACACTCTTGCCAGCAACCTGGTCTTTGTCATGTATAGATATCTACTAAGTGATGAGCATCTTCTCCATCAATGAATTAGTCCAGATCCTAAAGGTGCTCTAATTTGCCTTGACACTGCCTTTGATTTTTATATCATTAAAGACATTATAGAAATCACCTGTCTCTTTTCCTACCACAATTGCTTTGCCACAAGAATCCCTACAGACCAACCCTTATGTTATTAAAAGAATTAATTTAAGCTCGTATCAGGGAATTAAATTCTAAGTGAGGAAAGAAACGAGGCTAATTTTTTCTAAGTGTAAATTGGATGATACTCTGAGGGCTCATCTACTCATTAAACAGAAAGGACAGAATGGACAGAAGTATCTTCTCTTAACTCCAGAATTTGGGTTCATTCAATAAATTAACTCCCCAAAGGTTGAGAAGAGACTAAATTTTGAACACCTGAATAGGGCAGCTGATTTGGAATTTCTCCATCTTCCCTCTCCCTTCTCCACCTGTCCCCAAGACTGATTCCTTTTGGAAACCATCTAAACCTCTCAAACCCAACCAAATCATCATCTGAAAACAAATCACATGACTTGTATGGTTCTTGGAATATGGTTCTCCTGGCCCCTTCTAAGTGATCCAGGATGGTAGTATGTGTACATGCGTGATATTAAAACAATATTCATTTTAAGCTTCCTGGCTGTGTACATGCATGGTGATTGGATAAACATATGGAGCAGAGGTCCATCAGTGGCTATTAGCCACAGCATATTGTTGGAACTCTCTGTCTGGGGCAAGCGATGCTCTGTGTTCTAGGTGCTTGGAAGGGGCAACAGGGTGAGGGTTTCTGGTGTCCTGGCCCCACTCATAGACCTCCTGATGGCACCTGGGTTTTTTTGGCCACTGTGTGACACAGAATGTTGGACTGGATGGGCCATTGGCCTGATCCAACATGGCTTTTCTTATGTTCTTATGTATATATATGAGGGCTCTAACTCTCCGTATATATAGTCACAATTTTTTTGCCACCAAAAACCCATTGAGATTTAATGAAAGGCTTGATTGATTTAGTGGTAACACAAATGTACAGTATACACAACACCAGGCCCAGACGATGAGTTTCCTTCAAAAACCTCAAATAACTGAAAGGGGGCTGATTGATGGGAAAATGGAATTTGGCATGGCAAGATCTGATCATAGGAAGAAAACTGATGAAATCTCAGGTTCATATTAAGTTAGCCCAGGCTGACTAAATCTCTTCATATCTTGGAAGATAAGCAGAGTTGGCCCTGGTTAATACTTGGATCAGAGACTGCCAAGCAAGTCCAAGGTCGCTAGGCAGAGGCAGGCAATACCTCTTCTCTTGAAAACCCTTTGTGGCTGCCTTAAGTCAGCTGCAACTTAATTGAACTTTCGACAAATGTTGGGTCAAAAAGTTTGTGGACATGAATATAAAGTTTAGCCTCAGAGATTTTTTTGCTCATTAGTCTGCTACACTGTCAGTATAGCCAGGGCAATTATTTATCTGTGGATACATGATAAATGTATCTCCATGCTGACCCAGCCCCAAGTCCCATAATAAAGTTCATCCTATATAAACCATCTCTGGTGGTATGGTCTTCATTGCAGTTACCTATGAAAAATAACAAAATACGTATGTTAAGAATATGCCTATCAATGGCTGTTAGCCTTAATAGTTCAACTGAACCTTCATTTTCAAGGGCTTATTGGATACTGAAATGAACATCAGGGAACAGGCATCAGCTTCATGCTGGGCATCCAGAGGCATATGATCATTATAGAAGGTTGGACTATCTGAACTTTGGCTTGACCAGGTAAGATAGTTCTTATGCATGAAAAATGCTGTGAAGCAAGCTGGATTGTTGTTGGATTTTTTGGGCTGAAATTGTCACATCTTTTTTTATTAGAGGGTGAACCCAAGAAAAGCAAATATTGAGACTCTGAAATGAAAGGGTTTTTACCAGAATCTTTATGATTTTCAAAACCAACCTAAAAAATGTGCAAGTGTCTAAAATGATAATGCAAAAGGCACTAAAATATTCCAATTCATCTTCACAGGGTACTATTAGCAGAATTAATGACATCTCTTTAAATGTCAGCGCTGAAAACAAGTAATTGCTGATTATCCAGCAGAAACGAGGTCACTTCTGGAGAATGTGAGAGAAGCTGTGCAAGAAATGGGGTTATGCAACCTGACCACCAAATGCTATAAAATCAATGGATTAACCGGATGAAGTATAGTGAACAATACAAAAGCTTCAGCTGATGCACAAAGTGATCGCTTGTCTTTTTTGGGGGGAAGAGAGATGCAGTCACCACCAACCGAATCCAAAACATATGATTGCACTGGCACTCAATTCATTTCTAGACACACTTAAAGGTGTTGACCTAGGAAGCCCTAGAAAGCCTGGTCCTGTACACTTTAGAGTTTCTCTCTCCACAAACATCCACCTATTTCTGAGGCTATGCTCAGAGTTCTGCTATTAAGAGATGTAAAGCTGCCTAGTATATAGGACAGCCTTATGGTATCAATTAACCTTAACCCTGATGTATTAAATGGATGGTGCAAAATGTTTGGGTTTACTTAAGCTTTTCGTACATTTAGGTGTTTTACTTCTGTATATTTAAGCATGTTTAATTCACCAAACAGTGTAAAGAAACTATTTTGCTAGCAGAGCTGGCAATCCTATTACCTAGTGAATTCAAGACTAAGTAGGCATTTGAAGTTGGGTGTCCCCGGTCCTGGGCATGGTTAAATTAGACGTCTTTACTCCAGTGAAAAAGAACGAAGACAGCTTGGCAAAGAAACAACAAAGTTCTGGCAGACATCAGGGCAATTTCTATCAACTTCCCCCTCTTGCTGCAGCACTCTGAGCCTCCCCAGTATTGTTCATGAGGGTCAGAGTAGCCCTTAGGAACACCATAGGGGACAAAGTGGGAGAGGGAAGCAGCAGGAATACCTTCTTACAAAACTTAAGAGCCCTTGAGTCTTTGAAATGTGTGCTTAGATACAAGCCATAAATTAATTATGCAACATGTGAATAAATGTTTTCTTCTGCTTGTTCTGAACCTCCTGCCACTCAGTTTAAATTGATTCTACTGTGGCCTTTCAGACGGTGATTGAAGAGGCAGTAGTAATCTAAGGCCCATTCAGGCCCGTAGCCAGAAAATATCAGATGGGGGGGGCATGGAATAAAATTTTGGGTGGAGGGGCACCTCCTGCTCTGGCAGCCCCCTCTCTCTCTGCTGCATTGCTTTGGCACCCCCCAATCTCCCCATGGCTCTAGCAGCCCCCCCTCTGCGGCACCTCCCTCTCCCTCACTCCAACCCACCCGGTGAAGCACCAGGGAGAGCAGCAGCAGCAAGAACAGGGCCATGGGGAGAGTGGGGGCCACAAGAAAGGGGTGGGGAGAGCTTGTGGAGTGTGGGGGCGGCCAGAACGGGGCCACAGGGAGAGTGAGGGCCGTAAGATGGGGGTGGGAAAAGCTGCAGGGAGAGTAGGGGCTGCAAGAAAGGGGTAGGAAGAGCCACCGGGAGAGTGGGGATGACAAGAAAGGGGTCGGAAGAGCCGTGGGGAGAACGGCGAGAACAGGCAGTGGTGAGAGCAGCAAGGAAAGGAGGGGCCATACAGATGGAAGGGGGGTTTGGGTGGAGGGGCCGTGCCCCCCTGTAGCTATGGGCCTGGGTCCATTTCACCTTCTTCACCTTCTTATTTCCACTTTTTCTGTCCCACAGTGGTCCTTGTACAAAATGGTCCTTCTTAGCGTACAGCAAAAATGCCAATTGCTGATTCTGCTTCAGAGAAGGAGGAGGAGGAAACTGGATTTATACCTCGCCCTTCACTACCCAAAGGAGACTTAGAGTGGCTGACAATCTCCTTTCTCTTCCCCTCTCTACAACAGTCACCTTGCGAGGTAGGTGGGGCTGAGAGAACTCTCTGAAAACAGCTCTTGAGCAAAACAACTCTGTGAGAGTTATAACTGACCCAAGGTCACTCCAGCAGTAGCATGTGGAAGAGTGAGGAATCAAACCCAGTTCTCCCAGATAAAGAGTCTGCACACTTAACCACTACACCAAACTGGCGCTCAGAGGGATTGAGGTAACTCTTGGATGCCAACATCAGGCCAAAGAGGTGTGGCATCCCCTTCATTCAGCAGTTAGAAATGTTATGTTGCATCCTTTGCCAAACAGCAAAGCATAAAGACAGACGACTGGCTGAGTCTGTTGCTTTCAGTGAATTAACTAGTTGGCATTATAAGAACAGGTATAGAGATGTTTTTTTTTTCTTGAGCAAATAAAATAAGGTAATAAATAGTGTAGAAATTGACTGGCAGACTGAATCAAGAGATGATTATAGATGCCCTGACCTGGATAGCCCAGGCAAGTCTGATCTCATCAGATCTCAGAAGCTAAGCAGGGTTGACTCTGGCAAGTATTTGGATGGGAAACCTCCTGAAATACCAGTAGTCAGGAGGACAAGGGCAGGTTCTATTCAGCCACTTCTCTGAATATCCTCCAGGTCACCAAAGTTTGCTATGATTTTCATATGCATATCCACAAAAAAGAGAGATGATCATAGACTAACTTCTTCAAAATCTGCAGCACTGAATGTTCTCCTAAAGAAGACAGCTATTTTGAAAATAATAATAATAATAAAAAAATCCCTGCTTTATTTTGAGGTTAATGAATTAAGCAATCAATGGCACCAGTAAAATTAATATTCCAGCTTGTATTTGCATCTAGCTTCAGAAGTACCACTGCACTGGTATTTCAGCTCCTCACAACATGCAGAATCACAGGAGTAAGATCCTGTTTTCCTTCTGCTGTGTCCCAGCTTTTGTAGCAGCACAGGTTATAAATAACAATCAGTCTCCTTTGCTTGTTTGCTTCTCTTTTTTTAATCTTTGCCAAAGGTACTGTTTAGAGATCTTTCTAGACCATTTATTTTTAAATTACCAGCCAGAGGAGAGGAAAGAAAAGGATGGGAACCTTCTTAGCCCGACTGCTTATCAGAATGAAATCCAAATGTCACATTAGTTGAGAAAGTTGGGAGATTAAATTTTCCAACGCCCTTCATCTGTAGCTGACATTTTGGGAGCTTTGCTGCTCCCCCTCCCTTCAGTTCCTGCTTTTCAGTATTAAAACATCTTGGGAGGAAAAAAAAACCCTGCAGAGAGTCGAGGATGGCTTCTTAGAAGTGATTTTTTTTTAGGTGTTAGCTTTGACCTGAGGATTGCAGCTGGCTTTTTGCTTGACAGTGCAAAGTACTTGTAGGCTTTGTGGAATAACATTTTCACTAGAATGCTTCCTTTAAAAAAAACTATTAATTTAAGCAGGTCAACTGTTATTATCATTTAATGAGTACTATGTGCTCATAGCCTGCAGTTGTTTTCTTTTTACATGTTTTCCTCCATCTGTTGAATAGTCACAATACTGTTTAAACTCAACACTATAAATACTGTCTCCAGCCCATGCCATGTCAGAATGTGTTTTGTTTTAATCAACATGGTTTAAAATAAAAAAGCAACAGTTTTTTTTACTTATCCCTGGGCAAAAAGAGAAGAAATAATTTGCTAAGGACCACTGATATTCTAATATAATTTTGTGATTCCAGGGACTAGCTTGATTAAAAACAACAATACTGCCATAATCAATCTCCCAGCAAAATTAGAATTGCCAAGATATTGCAAACTCAGTGTAATAATACCAAACTGTTGTAGAGTTGACTCCTGCTGTGCTGGATCCTAATAACCTGAATGTTGTATCAATTGATTTTTTTTATATTAGCTCCCTTCTTCAACATTGCAGCAACAAGGTTTTGATTCATTTCTAATCTCTGGAGCTAGCAGGAAGACTTAGACAAAAACTGGGAATTGAAGGATCCAAACCTATACTCAAGGAACTGGAAACCACTTTTGTACATATGTTTCTATTTATTTTTTAAAAAATGTATCCCACTTTTCTGTTCTCACAAGGGCCTCCAAGGTGACATCATTTAAAACATACATGATACAAATCATATTTTGAAACCATTAAAAGCAACCCCTACAAACAAACGTCATTAAAACAATTAAAAACAGAGTTAAAATACGTACAAGACATAAAAACTACAATTAAAAACACTGGCTAGGAAGAAGGGATCAATGAATGAATGCCAAAGGCAACAAAAGAAGTCTTTACTCATTGGTGGAAGATGACAATAGGAGATACGGCTTTTTTGAGCAGGAACGCACAGGAATGCAGTTCTGGCTGGCTTGGCATCAGGGGGTGTGGCCTAATATGCTGGGTATGTATGAGTTCCTGCTGGGATTTTTCTACATAAAAAGTCCTGGAGATAGACAAATCATCCTGGGGAGAGAGTTCCAAAGCTTTGGTGCCAAGACCAAGAAGGACTTATCCAGGGTTCCTAGCCACCTAATCTCAGAAGGTGGGAGCACCCAAAGTAGAGCTTCCAAAGATGACCATAGCAGTAAGGCAGATTAATAAGGAAGTAGATGGTCCTTCAGGTATGTTGGTCTCAAACTCAGTAAGTCAAGAATAGGGCTTTGAATTGTGACAGGAAACAAACTGTGAACCAGCGTAGATGGGAGAAGACTGCGTCCACTGTAGTGTAAGTCACCTGTGTATCTTTACATAAGTTTGGGAAGCAGCAGGCAGAATATTTTCTACATTCATCCAGTTAAGGATTTAGCCTAATTCCCTTTCCATCCTCTTCATTGCCAGTGGCTTGAATCTATCTAAAGCAGATTAAGCCAAATTAGATTGGCTTCTGCTCTCAAACATAAAGTAAAATAGAAATAATCTCTTTTTAACACAGGGCGCAATTTTTCTTGTTAAGTGGTAGTTGATTTTAGCCCAATATACCTGTCCTATGCTCTCAAACAGTGCCTTCTCCATGCTTTTGGAATGAAGGATATGCCTGGAATAAACATACATGTTCTTCTCTGGGTGGCTCTTCTATAATTACCCAATTAGTCATGGATTTATGGAGACTACAGGAGAGCACTTGGCAATTGAGGGTTGCCTTCATTTGGAGTCCTGTCACACTCACCACTGAGCAAGCAGCATTTTTTTCACCCTAGAATGTACTGAAAGGCAGATGAGCACTTCAGCTTGCTCTTCCCAAGTTGATGATTATTAATAATTCTGAGAATGGCCCATTGCCTCCTAATGTGAATGTACCTGCTGCTCCCTGCCAATCATTTTGGTCCATCATTTCTTACTATACCATTCTGTTGGATAACTGTGTTTCCCAACAGAACTGTCTGGAAGCTAGAAAAGGAAGATGAAAGCTGCCATGGATATGTTAGCAGGAAGGGCATTTTTTCCACATTTGGAATGTAATCAGGCTGTACAACATTTTTGTGCCCTGGTCAACTGTTTAATATTCCATCAAATCCAAGGCTATCTGTAATTACAGCACCTCAAGACTGCCTTGCTGTTTTCTATACTCCAATCCGCTAAACTGCTAGATTCCTACAAATATGGGTTTTGTTCAGTGCAAAGGGAACTCTCTACCCACTCTAGATATGTAGAAATACAAAGGCATTTTCTTGCTTTTGTAGCACAGTGAGAAAATGGATAAATTTTCCTCCAGAATGATCTAATAATTGATATCCATGCATATCAATTATCAATGCCATCAAAATCAAACTCAAATCCTGTTTCTCATCATAGACAACTGTATTAGATCACTTGTTTCCTCATAAATGCACATGCTCCAAATGTAGTTCCTAAAGGGTTCTTCTTGATTCCCAGTGTTGAATCCCATCATGTTTCTCCATGGAAAAATAAGTAGTGTATTAATAATTAGTGTACAGATTACTCTTACAAAAATGCACCATTTGGAGTTCATTGAGGTATTATCTCCATGAAAAACAGAAAATATAACCTGCTTTCCATGTCATTTTGCGGGTGAAAAGGGATAAAATTAAAAGGAAAAAAGTCCCAAGGAAACATTCACAAAATTGAGAAAATTTTAGTGAACTGGATGTCATTTCAATCTATTAAAATCTTATCATGTGGGACAAAAATCATTCTGTCCATACTATGGCTTAGGTCCCTTGGAATTTTTCCACAAGTGGATGCATTTTTGCTTTTGGACCACAACTTCCTCACTTTCCCCTTCCCACACTTCCCTGAAATGCTTTTGGAATGTATTCATTTATTCAAACATTTATAACCTGCCTTTCCACTTGATTGAAGGAGGCTTGTTCCTGGGATTCAGGGGACCCAAAAGAATGGTATCTGGAGGGCATTTCAGGCTCCTGTGGGAGGGGGGAGGTAAGGATGTTGCATTCTATGAGACAAAATCCTTCTCATGGAAAACCAATGACCAATCTAAGCCTATATTTTTGCAACACAAAAATGATTTGAAAATATTACAAATGTCAGATTTGTGGGTATAATAGTTTCAATTTCAAAGGGGGCACAGTTACATCATTGAATTTTTAGCCAGTGTTTATTCTATCATGCATTTGATTAACTATTGTGCAGTGTGTGAACTATGTTTTTGTGAAGCTGGGCATCTGAGATTGAATAGGGAGCTAGGCTGTTTCTTAAAAATCAATAGATGAGAACTAAGAGATAGAGAAGGAAAATGAATGCTATATTTAATTGTATGCTATGTTCCTTCTTTCCATCTTACCATTTTTTCTTTTCCTTTATTTTACATCCCCACTTATCTTCCTCTTTCTCCTTTCCTTTTTCTTCACTTGCAGTTTGAAAAAGGTCGGTTGTGTTTACTCACAAACCAAGTGCAACAGTTGGCTGATTGTGCTTTATGTAAACTCAATTAACCACCTCAGCAGGATACTCTGCAAAGGGGTGGTGGTGGTCACATGTTTTAAATAGTCGTAACCATGTAGGGAGCCATTCCCAGACCACTAGCTTCCTTCTTTGATGGGGTTTTATTTTTTAAAAAATGACACAGACATGGCATTTGAGAGGAAGGAAAACAATGTGCCTTCTGGAATGTGCTGACTGAAGCAGACTGCTTTATGGCAAAGCTAGTCCTGAATTTCCATCACTCCTTCTAAGACAGTGCTTTGATCTTCATTAACTGAACTGATAACTGTTTATAGCCCTTAAGAATCAGAAAAGACTAGCTGTGACTCACAAGGACCCAATGTATGAAGTATTTATATCTTGCCTGGTGTGTTGTTCTAGCTGTGCTTGGTAAGCTATTAGCAGAGTCCTGGAAATATTATGATTTATTGGTAAAGTGCTTTTTTATACATATATTTCTTGCTGGGCAGATATAAATATCAGATATTTATAATAATTACACCGACAGCATCAGTTCATGGTTCTAAGGAGACCGTCTGGCTGCCATGAAATTGATCACATTTATGAACTCCATTTGCACGCAAACACTGACAGCTCCAGTGCCTCCCATTCTCAGGAGTCCTCAGCAGTGCAGTTCATAAACTCCTGCTGATTGTATAGAAACCCATCCATTTGCATTGCTTAGCACACCCATTGCTGTAGTGCCTCCAATGCATCAATCACCTTCCTTGTGCGCTGAATTTTAAATTCCTTTATACAAAATGAAATGGAGGAGAAAAGCCATACAGTAACATCCATTTGCTCAATTTCCCAGCAGTCTTTCTTGCTCCTTTCCCTAAATTATTGCACTCTGCCCTTATCTTGCACTATCCCCCCACCCTTTTCATTTGAGACTAAGGTGACCAAGCTTTCCGAGTGAAAAAAAAAGATGATGCTATTCACCAACAAGAATTTTTTCCCCCTTGGATGTCCAGACAAGTAAGAATGCCTTGTTGGCAAATGAAACTGGTCTGAAGAAATCACCCAGCCATTGTGGATACAATGGGCTTGCCTGTGCACACACACACATACACAGATAACTATTATAAATTTATATACATAATTTTTTATTTTTACTGAAATGCCAAGTTTGCACTGATGGGAAAGAAATAACAGTAAGCAAATAACAAAAGAAATACCTCTCCCATGCAAATACGAATACCTATCATCAAACACTTCTATGCTTACAACACCGGTACCTATATACTAGGGATGTGCTTTGGCTCTATTGGAACTGAAAAAAGAGCTGGAAAATACCTTATTGGTACTTATTGGCTATTATTTCAGCCAAATATAGAGATGGGTGTATTTTTGACAATCAAGCATAGCCAATCCTGGATAATCCTGAAAAAAATTGGGATTATCCAGGAAAACATGATAGCTACGGTTAAACAATGATTAAAGAGAATGCAGTCACTTTAAACACAGTTCCAAGTGAAGCTGCATCTTCACAAATGCATTTAAAGGGACCAAACACCTTTATATGTCTTTGGCTCCATTATATCCTGTGGGGACCATTATAGTCACGGATGAAATTGCTGAGCAGACAGGTTAAAACGGATAAAAGGAAGTACTTCTTCACCCAAAGGCTGATTAACATGTGGAATTCACTGCCACAGGAGATGGTGGCGGCCACAAGCATAGCCACCTTCAAGAGGGGGTTAGATAAAAATATGGAGCAGAGGTCCATCAGTGGCTATTAGCCACAGTGTGTGTGTGTGTGTGTGTATAAATTTTTTTTGGCCACTGTGTGACACAGAGTGTTGGACTGGATGGGCCATTGGCCTGATCTAACATGGCTTCTCTTATGTTCTTATCCCCCAAGGCTATAAGGGGAACTCTATCCAGGGGTATGTGGGCACCTCGGGGGCAATTTTTTTAGGCAGAGGTACCAAATTTTCAGAGTAGCTTCTGGTACCTTTACTCAAAAGACCCCCCAAGTGTCAAAAGATTGGACCAGGTGGGCAATTTTATGGGCCCCCCAAAAGGTGCTCCATCCTCCATTATTTTTAATGGAAGGGAAAAAAACAGAAAAAAAGTTGGGTCAAACTGGAGAGTCTCTGCAGTAGAAACTGAAAGGGGGCATTTTTGCAGAACCAGTGCCACTGTGGTAATGCCAGCTCAACAAATC